>NC_134887.1:32611356-32897321 GCF_041734735.1 Babylonia areolata | reverse complement strand
GTTTTGAAAGGCCACACAGCATGACCGACCTGGTAACTTAATCCAGAACTAACAGACCAAGGCCGAACAATACTGGAGATTCGTGAAGAAGTGATTTAGTTTTATTTCATGTTGGTGTGGAGTATTGCAAGCACAAAGGATTGCAGCAACCCTAAAAATAACTTCCGACGTCATCGTAATATACTGACATAATACTGCACAAGAAGTGATCAAGTTTACCAGTTGTAAAAGAGATCTATTTTTGATCAGTGATTTCGCCCCATGGCAACCATCCCGGAAGAATTTTCGTGTCTCTCAAGAGTTATCCTTACTGAGCAAGAGTTCGCTCCCTTAGCCGGTATCTCTGTAGCTTAGCAGACGATCTATCATCCCATCCCAGGCTGACAGCACCACTCTCTGTCTCCGCCTCAAGGCACTTTCCATGCCAGTGCATCAGTGACAACCCCCATCACTTCCTGTAACTCTCTCTCTGTGAAGACTTCTCTAGCTCTGCACTGAATCTGAGCAGGAATGTGGCAGAATGGTTGAGATGTTCAGCTGCCAATAGTGAGGGTGTGGGTTCCACTCCCACTCTCGCCCTTTCTCCCAAGTTTGACTGGAAAATCAAACTGAGCATCTAGTCATTTGGATGAGACAATAAAATGGAGGTCCAGTGTGCAGCATTTCATTTTCATTTTTCATTTTCATTTTCATTTTATCACAACAGATTTCTCTGTGTGAAATTCGGGCTGCTCTCCCCAGGGAGAGCGCGTCGCTACACTACAGCGCCACCCATTTTTTTGTATTTTTTCCTGCGTGCAGTTTTACTTGTTTTTCCTATTGAAGTGGATTTTTCTACAGAATTTTGCCAGGAACAACCCTTTTGTTGCCGTGGGTTCTTTTACATGCGCTAAGTGCATGCTGCACACGGGACCACCACTCAAGGTCTAGTGGAGGGGGAGAAAATATCGGCGGCTGAGCCGTGATTCGAACCAGCACACTCAGATTCTCTCGCTTCCTGGGCAGACGCGTTACCTCTAGACCATCACTCCACAGGCACTTGGCGCACAGAAAAAGAATACTTGGCTACAAAAGTGTTGTCCTCTGGCAAAATTCTGCAAAAGAAATCCACTCTGATAGGCACACAAATACATAAGCATGCACTCAAGGCCTGACTAAGCGTTTTGGGTTATGCTGCTGATTAGGCATCTTTCTAGCAGATGTGGTGTAGAGCATGTGGATTTGTCCGAACACACTGACGCCTCCTTGAGAAACTGAAACTCTACTGAATACCTAGTAGTTGTGAACAGAAATGAAGTGTTTAAAAGCCTAGCTAGTGTTCTCTCTGGATGAAATAAATGAACTTTGCAACAACACCAACAACAAGAACAGTGTTCGAAAGATATCACAAAGATTCAAGAATTGCAGGAATATGAATTCACTGGATTGGTATTGGTGATATCACTTTCTCTCCTTCCATCCCTTTCCACCTCTCTAGGTGGCAGGATGGTTGAGACACTTATCCGCTAATACGGTTTCCGTAAGGGCCTGGGTTTGAACCCCGATCTTGCCTTTTCTCCCAAGTTCAATTGGAAAATCAAACTGAGCATCTAGTCATTTGGAGGAGACAATAAACCAAGGTCCCATGTGCAGCACGCACTTGGCGCACTGAAAAAGAATCCATTGCGACGAGTGTTGTCCTCTGGCAAAATCCTGTAGAAGAAATCCACTTTGCTAGCTACACACATACATGAACCCATTGCAACGAGTGTTGTCCTCTGGCAAAATCCTGTAGAAGAAATCCACTTTGCTAGCTACACACATACATGAACCCATTGCAACGAGTGTTGTCCTCTGGCAAAATCCTGTAGAAGAAATCCACTTTGCTAGCTACACAATATTATATGCATGCTCTCAAGGCCTGACTATGTGAGTTAGGTTTTACTGCTTGTCAGGCATCCGCCTAGCAGATATGGTGTAGCGTGTTTGGATTGGTCTGAGTGCAGTGACTCCTCCTTTTGAAACTGAAACTGAAACTGAGCCTCTCCTTCCCTTCCCACCACTCGTTTCTCCTTCCCAACTCTTGTACCTGGGTGATAAATTCTCACTACATTCTGTATTCTCCTGGAGCCAGATGGGCTACTTATATCTCCAGTTTTCTTGTGAAAATACAGCTGATCTATCCAGATAATATAAGTACTGTAGCAATATCTGCTCCACCCCTCAAGGGTAAATATGCTCAATCATTCAGTTTCAGTTATTCACCTTTAGCATTTCTTTCACTTGATTATATTTTGATGTATTTATTCATATGTTTGTTTTGTTGAACTATTTCATTTGATTTTATGTTCATGTTATACACAAACCAAGGGAAGGTAGTCAAGGCCTGACTAACACGCTGGGTTTATGTGAAATCAGGCATGATTTTCAACTGAGAGGACTGGGTTCTGCCTTTCAATGCTGAGTCCTTGACACCGTGGACAAGATGAAACCACTGCCCTAATAGTGGTTAAAGGCTACTAGACTTTAAACCATAAAAAATTGAATTGATATCACAGAACATACATTGTGAACAGACGTAAAATCACCACAATCACACCCTTCACCATCTCATACCTTTGCCCACCACACTACCCCTTACCCCCACCCACCCACACAAACACACACACACACACTGACAGAGAAAGGTGTGTTTTGATTATAGGACCCTCATCAAATGAGATAAAGCTTGTATAATTTGACTGTGTGCAGGTGCAGAGTTGGCAGGGTCGGGGGGAAATAAGTCCCCCTTGAATTTTGCCACCCAGCCAAAATGTCAGCCTCCTCAAGGCGAAAGGCTGAAAGGAAGCAGAAGAGCGGTAAGTTGAAAGGAAAAACACGCACACATCCAAGGATACAAGAAAGCTAGAACAGATCATTTTGTTGAAACACACTCTTGAAACTGAAATTCACTTTCTTTTTGTGTGCCCACTTCTGCAAGGCTGGTTTAGTAATTGTCTTCAGTTTTTCAAACACCTCTCTTAGATTTGCAGTGAGAAAAACATTTCTGGAACACCATAACTTGTAAGCAGTTACGTTTAAGTATCATAATGCAGAATAATATTTAAGGTTCAATGAAAATGCGATAGTATAAGGAGTGTAGATGTATAACGTGTGTGTGTATATGAGAAAAAAAAAGAAGTTTATTATGTGTTACATTGAATAAAACAAATATATTAACTTGTGTAGTAATTCACATTTTTATGAAGGTAACCATGCTTAACGGTTTGGCTTTTCCGTTAAAAAAGGTTTATCAAACATCGAGATACCGGCAAATGTCATCAATTTTATGATGATGGTAGCTGTGCTGCATGTCACTCATTCTGTCATTATGCCTCAATTCAAACTTCAGGGGATAGGAGGCAAGCGGTAGGGGTTAAGCAGAGTAGAAGATTGTTGGATCGGTTTAAGGATTTGTGAATGTAAAGTGGCCAGTCAAATGGTGTGAGGCTATGGCAAAAAAGAAAAAAAAAGAAAAAAAAAAGCTATGACAAAAAAAGAGAGAAAAAAAGAGTCATTTTGCTGAAAACTTGTATCGTTTTTCAGTAGGTGATGTGTCAGGTGTTATAGTTCTGATGCAGTGTTTACTGAAAATCAGGGTTCAAAAATTATTTTTTCTTCTTCTCCTCCTCCTTTTTTTTTTTTTTTTTTTTTTTGTATTTTTTGTTGCATGGTTTTGTGTCCTTCCAAAACTCACTCAACTCTAATTTTCCTCATTCCACATAGATGTGAATGAGCACCTGACTATGGCAGATGAATTCACTCCCTTGGTACCTGAAAGAGGTTTTAACCTTCGATGAAAAAAACAAAAAAAAACAGATGGTGGTCATTTTGCAGAAAACACCTTTTGTTTTGTCTTTGTATTTATGAATTCAGTTCAGGTGTTTGAGGAGAGGCATATTTTTTCTGTATTCATTGTTTGTTGGTGTTCAGAAGAGCACATGAAGTCATTGTGAGTTTTATCTGCTCTTTGATTTTAATTTATGGCTATTCAGAGGAGCACACAAGCTCATTGTGAATTCCATCTGCCCTTTTATTGTGATTTGTGGCTTTTCTGGAGAGCACACAAAGTCATTGCAAGTTTCATCTGCTCTGTGATTTTAATTTGTGGCTTTTCTGAAGAGCACACAAAGTCATTACAAGTTTCATCTGCTCTGTGATTTTAATTTGTGGCTTTTCTGAAGAGCACACAAAGTCATTGCAAGTTTCATCTGCTCTGTGATTTTAATTTGTGGCTTTTCTGAAGAGCACATGAAGTCGTTGTGAGTTTTATCTGCTCTGTGATTTTAATTTGTGGCTTTTCAGGAGAGCACACAAAGTCATTGCGAGTTTTATCTGCTCTTTGATTTTAATTTGTGGCTTTTCTGAAGAGCACATGAAGTCGTTGTGAGTTCTATCTGCTCTGTGATTTTAATTTGTGGCTTTTCAGGAGAGCACACAAAGTCATTGCGAGTTTTATCTGCTCTTTTATGTTAAATTGTGACTTTTCAGAAGAGCACACAAATTCATTGTGAGTTTTATCTGCTCTTTTATGTTAAATTGTGGCTTTTCTGAAGAGCACATGAAGTCGTCGTGAGTTTTATCTGCTCTTTAATGTTAATTTGTGGCTTTTCAGAAGAGCACACAAAATCATCGTGAATTTAGTTTTATCTATTCCTGACCAGATGCCTGGGCTGGAGAGGCATCGGAGGGAGGATGGAGAGGGAAAGAAGAGGACAGGGGAGGTGGGGGTGGTCCTCGGCGGATGGGCTTTGAAATGGTCAGCTTGCTGGAGAACATCCAAGACATTCTGCAGGAGTACCCAGACAACGGACAAATTTTCAAGGTGATGTTTTTGATCTGGTCATGTTACCTGCAAGGTGATGTTTTTGATCATGTTACCTGCAAGACGATGTTTTTGATCTGATCATGTTACCTGCAAGGCAGTGTTTTTGATCTGATCATGTTACCTGCAAGGTGATGTTTTTGATCTGATCATGTTACCTGCAAGGTGATGTTTTTGATAATGTTACCTGCAAGGTGATGTTTTTGATCATGTTACCTGCAAGGTGATGTTTTTGATCTGATCATGTTACCTGCAAGGCGATGTTTTTGATCTGATCATGTTACCTGCAAGGTGATGTTTTTGATCTGATCATGTTACCTGCAAGGTGATGTTTTTGATCTGATCATGTTACCTGCAAGGCGATGTTTTTGATCTGGTCATGTTACCTGCAAGGTGATGTTTTTGATCTGGTCATATTACCTGCAAGGTGATGTTTTTGATCTGATCATGTTACCTGCAAGGTGATGTTTTTGATCTGATCATGTTCCCTGTTACCTATCCCTTGACTTCAGCTGATGTCGTTGGGGCGCCCAATGAAGACATCACCACCACCATTCTCTTCCCCACCTATCTCTGTCCACCACCGCTCTCTGGGATTCCGCCAGATTCATTCCTGTCTGTCCTTGGACATTATCCTCCCACCTCTTTCTCTGTCTTCCTTGTCTGTAGTAGTATCCAGTTTTGCAAAAAAAAAAAAAAAAAAAAAAAAAAAAGAAAGAAAGAAAGAAAGAAAAGAAAATTCATATACTATTGTAAAATGAATATAACACATTGCCATTTCTTAGTGCTTTTTTCTAACATGTAAAAACTGGATTTCAGATATATGAAAAAGCATGTTACTGTAAATAACTGTGATAAAACCAAATATATTGATATTTGTTTCTTCTACACTCCGTTGTTTGTTGATGTGCTTGTTTAACCAAACAAAAATATAAAAGATGGAGGAAAAAAATCATGGCTAGTAAAAGTAACTGTTTGCATTGAATTTTGAATTGGTGATGTTACACTGGTTTGAAATGGTACTTTTTGTGAGCTTTAAACATTCTGTATTTTAGATATCTTTTTATACTCTAGTACCCTATTCATTTTTTTTTTTTGAAAATAGGTTTTGCATTTTAATTTTTTGCTCTTTTTTTTAATTTAACTTTTAATTAAAAAAAAACATATCATTTTTTATGTTAATCAACTTACTGTTTTATATAAACCTAGCCTAGGCTCTCAAGGCCTAGTTGGCTGATTGGCTTCATACGAAGATCAGGTATCTGCATTTTTTTCTTCTTCTTCCTTTCTTTCCTACATATGTAATGTAACATACATGGATCAGTCTGCAAGCTTTGACACCTTCAGCTGAGACTGAAACTGATTCATGCCACAGGTAGTTTTGTTCAACATGCCTAGAGCCGCAAGGTAAGTGCTATATGAATGCACATTAATAGTGTTATCATCATGATGATGATGACGACAACAGATGATTGCTATTGTTATTTTTGTTACGATTTTGATCATTATTATCATTGCAATTATAATGCTGATTATCAGCATAATCATGGTGATGATGATGATGTTATTGTTGCTGTCGCTGACGATGACAATGACAACGATGATGATGTTGTTGATGATGATGATGTTGTTGTTTTCATTGTTGCTAATGATGATGAGGACAACAGTGATGATAATGCTGATGTTGTTATTGTTGTTCTTGTTGTTGCTGCTGCTGCTCATGATGACGATGATGATGTTGCTATTAATGTTCTCGTAGTTTTTGTTGCAAATGATGATGATGATGTTGTTACTGTTGTTGCTAATGATGTTGAGGGTGATGATAGTGATGATGATGCTACTGTTGTTCTCGTTGTTGCTAATAACGACAATGACGATGATGACAATATTGATGAGGAAGTTGTTATAGTTGTTCTCAGTGTTGCAAATGATGATGATGATGATGTTGATGACGATGTTGTTGTCATTGTTCTCGGTGTTGCAAATGATGTCGATGATGATGATGTTGATGATGATGATGTTGTTATTGTTGTTCTCGTCTTTGTTATTGCCTGCAGGAGATGTTCCAGAATGCAGAGGACGCAGGAGCGAGGGTGGTGAAGATCCTGTCTGTCACAGCCCCCAAGGAGATCACGTCAGAGGCACCACAGACACACAGGACACGTGCAGTGTCACAGCAGGGACCCGAACCGTCCGGCAAGCACCGTGGGAAATCCAGCAAGGGGCAGAGGCCTTTGTCTGCCTCTGCAGACTGGTCCCCCCCTCTGGTTGATGTTTTCTCGGTAAGACTGCAACTGACGCAGCCTGCGTGGCTGGCGTCGTTTTGGTGTGTGTGTGTGTGTGTGTGTGTGTGTGTGTGCATGCTTACTTGCACCCATTTATGTGTGCGTGTGCAAATGTATATGCTTGCTGTAGTCTTATCAGGTAAAACCCCATGAGTGTTGGCAGAAAGATAAGGAATAGAAAGTGGTGTTTCAAGACCTAAATCAATATCACGAACGACAATCAGCCCCCCAAACTGAGAAAACGCTGCGGAGATATACCTCTCTAGTTCAAACCAGTGAATTTTCAGCCTGCCAGGGTTATTTCCTTTCTTTTGATGATGTCATCAGTGATGTTACTATGACTGTGTGTCAGGGTCACTGCAGACGAGGGATTTTACATAGCGTGAACTGAACTGGCAAGGGTGAAAGGGGAAGGGACAAAAAGAAGGGAAGGAAGCTGTCGTTGGGAAAGAATCTGAGAACGCATCATCTCCCTTTCTTATTCTGTTCAGCTCATCTCAGGCTTCTGTTGGGTATGATTGTGTGACAGTTGTGTCCAAACACAACTGCTGTCCCGACTAATTGGGCTGCAGTTTGACTGTTATGGCAGTGGGTGTTTAGCTGAACACGTACTTGCGGACACACATGCACATGCATGCATGCATGCATGCACATATGTATATATGCATGTGTTCAGGCACACTCACACACAGATGCAAGCACACCACTACACTAGACTATGCTACACTGCACTACAGACAACACCACACTGCACCATACCACATTGCTACACTACACTACATTATATGCCACACCCAGCACACTACACTGCACTACACTACATTATATACCATACCCACCACATTACACTACACTACACTACACTACACTACACAATACCACTACACTAAACTACACCACACCAAATCACACTACACTACACACCGCACAGCACCGCACCGCACTACACTACACACCACCACACTGCACCGCACTGCACCGCACCACACCACACCACACTACACACCACACTGCACCACAACACACTACACACCACACCACACCACACCACACCACACCACACTACACACCACACCAGACCACACCACACTGCACCGCACCACACCACACCACACCACACCACACTACACACCACATTGCACCGCACCAAACCACACTATACACCACACTGCACCGCACCACATACACACCACACCAGACTGCACCACACCGCACTGCACCGCACCGCACCACACCACACTACACACCACACTGCACCGCACCACACCACACCACACCACACTACACCGCACCGCACCGCACTACACTACACTATACTGTGTGTGCAGATGCCAGGTCTGACTGTTTACAACGATGCCCATTTTACTGAGGAGGATTGGAAAGGCATCCGTCAGCTGGGTAAGAGCATCAAGCGCAAAGACCCACTCACAGTCGGTCGCTTTGGGCTGGGGTTCAAATCCGTCTTTCATCTGACAGGTTGGTGTTTGATTCTTCTGTTTGCTTTTTGAGTGGTTTTTGTTGTTGTTGTCTTTTCTCTATTAATGTATTTGTGACCCTGCACATAGTGTACATATGTTACTTTATGTGTGTGTGTGTGTGTGTGTGTGTGCATGTGTTTGTTTGGAGTAGGGCTGAGGTGGTAGGGGTATGTGAGTTATGAGAGATGTTACAATGTTTTTGAAAAGGCTTTTTTTTTTAGCGAGTTTGTGTCTTGAAATTTTTTATTGTTATATACCTGTGTATCATTCATACTACATGTATTGCTAAATGTGCTCAGAGCCACAGGGTGAATGTTATGAAAATGCACATTATGATGATGATGATGATGATGATCATTATTATTATGAATGTTTCAAGAAAGGGTACACAACCCAGTTTTCTTCAGTATCTGTTCCAGTATTTGATGATGATGAAGATGATATGAATACTTATATAGTGCCAGTCCTTGATCAAAGACCAAGCTCTAAGTGCTTTATAAACACAGAGCCGTTTGCACAACAGGCTGCCTACCTGGGTAGATCCAACTGAGAGTTGCCATTGGGTGCTCATCATTTGTTTCCTGTGTCATTCAGTCAGGGTTTAGTCAAGCACACACATACACTCACACAGACACATAACACTTCACGTGTATGATCATTTTGTTTATTTACTCCACCATGAAGGTAGCCAAACTCCATTTTTGGGGCGTGTGCATGCTGGGTATGTTCTTGTTTCCATACCCCACCAAATGCTGACATGGATTAGAGGATCTTTAACATGTGTATTTGATCTTCTGCATGTGTATACACACTTTTCACTATCAAGACCACGTCTTGTCTTTTCAACCAGCCTCATACAGTGAGTGAAAGTGAAAATATTCTGTGAAACGAAATGGCTTGGTCTGAAAATAAGAGAAAAAAAACAACTGAGGCCCCATATGCAGCATAAGGATTGTACTCAAGAAATGTGAGGCTATGGTGTAGTTTCAACAATGTCAGCTTGGCAAAAGATACCAACTTTGTGGATATTGTGGATCAGTTAACAGAAAGTATTGTTACACATGACAAGAAGATGTCAGAGAATGATATAATTACCTCATAGATCTTATCTGAAGCTGCTGTGGCAGAGTTGGTTAGGCGCTGGACTTGTGATCCAGTGTTCACCAGTGATCAGGGTTCCAGTCCCTGTTTCAGCATGGTGTTGTGTCCTTGGGGAAAGGCTCTGTACTCTGACTTTTCCTCACTCCACCCAGGTGTGAATGGACACCTGACTTTGGTCGGGGAAGGCTGAAGTGGTGGAAGGAGAGGACTGGGCCCAGCTGAGACACAGTGGATATGAATTCACTGCCCTGCTGTCCGGTGCTGAGTTCTAGACACAGTGGATATGAATTCACTGCCGTGCCATCCTGTGCTGAGTTCTAGACACAGTGGATATGAATTCACTGTCCTGCCGTTTTGTGCTGAGTTCTAGACACAGTGGATATGAATTCACTGCCTTCCTGTGCTGAGTTCTAGACACAGTGGATATGAATTCACTGCCTTCCTGTGCTGAGTTCTAGACACAGTGGATATGAATTCACTGCCCTGCCGTCCTGTGCTGAGTTCTAGACACAGTGGATATGAATTCACTGCCCTGCCGTCCTGTGCTGAGTTCTAGACACAGTGGATATGAATTCACTGCCTTGCCGTCCTGTGCTGAGTTCTAGACACAGTGGATATGAATTCACTGCCCTGCCATTTTGTGCTGAGTTCTAGACACAGTGGATATGAATTCACTGCCCTGATGGCCATGAAAGGCTATCAGACCTTCAATAAAGCATTTCTTCTTCTTCTTGGTTCGTGAGCTGCAACGTTCATTCATATGTACATGAGTGGGCTTTTATGTCTATGACCGTTTTTACCCTGCCACATAGGCAGCCATACTCCGTTTTCAGGGGTGTGCATGCTTGGTAAGTTTTTGTGTTTCCATAACCAACCGAATGCTGAAATAGATTACAGGATGTTTAACGTGCGTATTTGATCTTAATGCTGAAATAGATTACAGGATGTTTAACGTGCGTATTTGATCTTCTGCTTGCGTATACACACAAAGGGGGTTCAGGCACTAGCAGGTCTGCACATAATTATGTTGACCTGGGAGATCGGAAAAACCTCCACCCTTTACCCACCAGGCACTGATACCGAGATTCGAACCCGGGACCCTCAGATTGAACGTCCAACGCTTTAACCACTCGGCTATTGCGCCCGTCAGTAAAGCATTTAACCCGAGGTGTCTTGTCTGACGTCCAGTGTGTTCCAAAGCCTCCTTGCCGTGTTGCAGACCACCCGGTCATCATTAGCGGCACACGCTGGCTGTTCATGGACCCTTTCCAAGAGGAGAAACAGACCATCTACATGGACCAGCTGGTCAGCCTGCCTGCGGCAGAAAGGCAGGCCATGCAGCACGCGTTGTCTCCCCTGCTGAGCCAGCTGGGTCCACGCTCACTGACAGGCAAGTTTCAGTTTCAGTTTTTCAGCTTCGGTTTCAAGGAGGCGTCAAAGCGTATCGACTGATCCCTGTACTCTGAGCCACATCTGTTTAACAAAAAAAAAAAAAAAAAAGAGAGAAGTTTTTTTTAGATGGTACAAGATGTGTTGAATGTGTGACTGCTGTTGGAAGTATGAATGCATGTGTGCATGTCAGTATATTCGAGCGTGTGTTTTGATAGAGGGTGGGCCCTGGGTGCGTGCATGTATGGGTAGTGGCAGGTTATGAGACTGCAGTTTGGTGTTTGTGCGTAATATATTTGTGTATATGTGTGTTTCTGTGTGTGTGTTTGTGTGCGTGCATGTGTGTGTGTGTGGTTGTGTGTGCACTGTGTATTGCCCATTTTCACTCTGATTTTATGTTGATTACTTGCCTTGGATGTATGCTTCTTTATATTCTAGCTTTATTTCTGTTTATTGACAAAATTGTCTACTTGGTTGTGTTTATTTTATTTCATTTTTGTTGACTGTTTGAAAAGAATATTTCATTTTGTTCACAGCTCTCTCTCTCTCCCTCTCTCCCTCTCTCTCTCTCACACACACACACACACACACACACACACACATGCAAGACATACATTCACACATCTGCTCATACATATTCATGTTGTTAGAACATTTAAGAAGTCAGTGTATGATATTTTATATAAAAGAAAGAAGTAGAGCTAAAATTGGACAAGGATTTTGCAAAGAGGCCAGAAGAATTCAGTCTTTAAAGTCTTATCAGTACATTCACTGAAGACTCCACGGGGATTCTAAAGCTGATGTAAAGAATATTACTGTTCATCCATCTCAACCATTCCTTAGTGGGAATTGAGAAAACCAGTCTTTATGTTGACCACACAGATTTGCTGAAAAATAAATTGCCTGGTATGTTAGAAGCACTCTGTATGCTCTCGAACAGAAAGAAACTACAGAAACTTATATATATATATGTGTATATATATATATATATACACACACACACACACACACACACACACACACATATATATATATATATATATATATATATATTTAATACCTTGATTAGACTATGAGAAAATGTACCACTTAAGTGAGCATTTTCCCATCTTTGCTACTGAGCTTGTTACATATTTCCAGCTTTGAATCATATCATATATTTTCTTTGAAATAATTGTCAGCTTCTGCAGTGTTAAATGTTGTTAGATCTCAAAATAAGAAATAACAGTGTGTGTGTGTGTGTCGTGTGGTATGGTGTGGTGTGGTGTGTGTGTGAGTGTTTTAGTGTGTGTGTGTGTGAGTGTCTGTGTGTGTGTCTGTTTGTGTCTATGTCTGTGTGTCTGTGCCTTCATCTGTGTGTCTGTGTGTGTGTGGGTCTCTGTCTCTGTGCCTGTGTGTGTGCATGTGTGTGTGCCTGTGTGTGTGCCTGTGCCTGAACAATACTTCTAATTCCCCTCAGTGTTTTCCCCCCCGACATTTTTTTCAAATTCCATATCACATACTGTATTGTTGTTTGTAGAGTTTTATTGTTTGTGGGTTTTTTTGGTTGTTTTTTTTTTCAGAAAAAGAATTTAACGGCACAGTGTTCTGGTTCCCACTGCGACAAGCGAGGTCAGAGTTGTCGGACACGCTGTACACGCATGAACGCATGCAGCAGCTGAAGCAGGCCCTGCGAGGGGAGGTGAGCACCATGCTGCTCTTCCTCAAGCACCTGGAGCGGATCGAGATCTACAGCTGCGACCATGGGCCTCTTCCGTCCCGTGCCGCCAGGCTGGAGTTCAGTGTGGCGCTGAACGAGGCATGTGTCGACGCTGTGCGAGAGAACCGGGGGAACTTCACGTCGGCCATCAGCACAGCCAACAAGGCCTGTCCTAAGGAGGAGGTGAGGGGGGTGGTGGTGATGTGGAGGATGATGAGGAAGAGAAGGAGGATTATGAGGAGGAGGAGGAGGATTATGAGGATGTGGATGAGGAGGAGGATTATGAGGATGTGGATGATGATGAGGAATAGGATTATGTGGATGAGGAGGAGGATGTGGATGATGATGAGGAGAAGGATTATGAGGATGTGGAGGAGGAGGAGGATTATGTGGAGGAGGAGGAGGAGGATTATGTGGATGTGGAGGAGGAGGAGGAGGATTATGAGGATGTGAATGACGATTATGATGACATAGATGATGATTATTATTATGATGCGGACAGTGATGATGAGGAGGATTATGTGGATGACAGTGAGGAGGAGGAGGATGTGGATCAGGATTATGATGATGTGGATGTGCATGATGATTATGATGATGTGAATGATGATGATGAGGAGGAGGATTATGATGATGTGGATGTGCATGATGATTGTGATGATGTGAGGGGGAGGGGGAGGATTATGATGATGTGGATGATAAATATTATTATGATGATGTGGATGTGGATGATTATGAGGATGATGATGATGTGGACGGTGATGATAACAATGACGATGATGACAATGATGATACTGTGGATGCTGATGAGGATGACCTGGACACTGATGATGATGATGATAATGAAGGCCAGTCCTAAGGAGGAGGAGGTGTGTGTGTGTGTGTGTGTGGGGGGGATGGTTGAGAGGGATGCTTGGGTGCACAGTGGGGATGATGATGTGGATGATGATGATGATGTGGATGCTGCTGCTGCTGCTGATGATGATGATGTAAATGATGATGATGATGATGGTAATGATGACAGTGTGTATAATGATAATGTGGACGATGATGATGTTATAATGATGTGTACAATGATGATGTAGATAATGATGATATGGATGATGATGATGATGATGGCAATGACAACGACAACAGTGATGATGATGGGGATGATGATGATGATGATGATTCTTCTTCTTCTTCTTCTTCTTCTTCCTCCTCTTCCTCTGCGTCCTGTGGGCAGCAGCTCTCTCGTTCACCTGTACATGTGGGTGGGTTTTGGTTTTTGCATGAAGGACAGTTTTTATCCAGCCACATAGACAGCCATCCTTCTTCTTCTTCTTCTTCTTCTTCTTCTTCCGCGTTTCCTGGCCACGCTAGATTTTCAAAGACAGCCATCTAACGCTGACATAGATTACAGGATCTACAACGTGCGTATGATGCAATGATCAGCATGTGTCTTGCACACAAAGGGGGTGGGTGTCAGGCACTTGCAGGTCTGTTCAGGTTTGTTTCTGTTCACCTTTCACCTTTAACCCCTTCCTTCCTTCCTTCCTAACTTCCTTCCTACCTCCCTTCCATCCCTCCTTTCCTTCCTACCTTCCTTCCTACCTACCTTTCTTCCTGCCATCCCTCCTTTCCTTCCTACCTTCCTTTCCTTCCTACCTTCCTTTCCTTCCAACCTTCCTTCTTTCCATCCCTCCTTTCCTTCCTACCATCCTTTCCTTCCTACCTTTCTTCCTGCCGTCCCTCCTTTCCTTTCCTTCCTACCTTCCTTTCCTTCCTACCTTCCTTCCTTCCTTCCGTCCCTCCTTTCCTTCCAACCTTCCTTCCTTCCATCCCTCCTTTCCTTCCAACCTTCCTTCCTTCCTACCTTCCTTCCATCCCTCCTTTCCTTCCTACCTTCCTTCCTACCTACCTTTCTTCCTTCTGTCCCTCCTTTCCTTCCTACCTTCCTTTCCTTCCTACCTTCCTTTCCTTCCTACCTTTCTTCCATCTCTCCTTTCCTTCCAACCTTTCTTCCTTCCATCCCTCCTTTCCATCCTACCTTTCTTCCTTCCTACCTTTCTTCCTTCCTACCTTTCTTACTTCCGTCCCTCCTTTCCTTCCTACCTTCCTTCCTTCCTACCTTTCTTCCTTCTGTCCCTCTTTTCCTTCCTTCCTTCCTTCCTTTCATCCACCCATCTTTCCTATTTTTCCTTCACTTTATCCTTCCTTTCATCCTTCCTACCTTGCCATGCGTGTGTTGTTCTTCACCCGTCTGCCATATACCCGAGGGGCGTGACTTGCAAGGTTGACATGTTGACAGGTGCACAGCTGCAGTTACCTGAGGGTGGACAGATGCTTCATGGAAGCTGGCAGTGAGCACAGTGACCAGGAGCACTGGGTTGTGGTTCACTACCACCAGGGGCTGAACGACATGTCCATGGACCTCCGTGATCTCTGCCAGGTACATACTTACTTACTTAGGTCCTTCACTACCTGTGGAGCATAGGCCATTAATTAACGACGTTTCTCCACTGAACTCGACTCTGGGCTGTCCTTTCTGCATCCCTCCAGCTGGATCCCAGCCTCTTCAGCTCTGCTTCAGTGTCCCGCCTCCAACTGTTTTAAGGCCGTCCTCTCTTCCTTCTCCCTCGGGGGTTCCAGGTCAGGGCCTGGCGTGTAGTGCTGGATGGTGATATCCTCAATGTATGGCCAATCCATCCGTACTTTCGTATCAGGATCTGTTTCTCCACTGGTTCCTGTCCCCCTCTTTGCCACAGGTCCTCGTTTCTTATTTTGTCTGGCCAACGGATCTTACAAATACGCCACAGACAACTGTTGATAAAAGTCAGGATATTCTTTCTTTGCCAGGTACATGCACCAGATCAGATGATGATGATAATAAGTACTTATGTAGTGACTGCTCAGTCTTGTGCAGAGGGCAGACCAAAGCACTGAGACACACTGGTCATTCACACATGTGCCTAACTCTGATTCACAGAGAAAAACAACCACCAAAACTTATAAATACATGTGAACAGTAAGGTGGAGAAACTGTAGAAGAGGAAGAATGACATTGTGTTGCTTCCCACCCAGTGACTGCAAAGAGGTCATTTCAAGAAGGAGTGCCCATCACTTCTCAAAGCCAGTCAAAGAGCTCACAAAATAGTGTTAAAAAGGTTGATTGACTCTTTCACTGCTGTAGGCAACTTTAGATGACTAGACAGTGCACCACCATTGGTGACTTTTGTCAACATCGAGGGGTTATGTTGATAAAACCATTTTCCACATTGTAACAAAGCTGGACAGCCAGTTTCCTGCCAATAGAACAATGACTAACCTTTGCCCACTGGATGAGTTTGAAGTGAACAAGTCAATTGTGTTGTTTTGACATGAACTGCGGCCTGTGACTGAGGGCATCGTTCCTAAAATATTTGGTGCTGGGGAGTGTTTTTCACACAGAAACTTGGCGGTGAAAGAATTAGAACAATGCTAAATAGATCAGCTCACTCACCTCAGCACAAAAAATAATGTTAGAGGGTTGATTAGAAAAACAATGCTAAAAAGATCAGCTCATTCATGTCTCGCTCATTCCATGTAGAATTCAAGTTAAAAGTGTTCAAAACTTGTAAACCATAGGAAAAGATCGCCCTACCCATAGACTCATATTAAGTCCAGAGGGGGGCAGTTTGGAAAGGTACAGGGTGGAGGTGGAAAAGATGGCAAGGAACATGATACTATGAAGGAAAACTTTCAAACGCATAACTTTCTGAACATGGGGCTTTAGATTTAACTCTTTGACTGCCAAGTTTCTGTGTGAAAGACACTCCCCAGTGCCAAGTGTTTTAGAAACGATGCTCTCAGTGGCAGGCTTTGGTTTATGTCAAAACAACACAATGGACTTGTTCACTTCAAACTTGGTCAGGGAGCAAAGGTTAACCATCGTTCTATTGGTGGGAAACTGGCTACAGCTGTCGAGTTTTGTTACAATGTGAAAAAAGGTCTTATCAACATGACCCCACAATGTCGACAAAAGTCGCCTTTGGCAGTGCATACTTGAGTCAACTAAGTCGCCTATGGTGGTGAAAGAGTTAAAGCCTTTACACTTAGCTTTCTTGAAAAATCATTTTGAGATATTGTTGGTAATTTCTTTGTTGTCATTAAAAATTTCTGAAAGTTTGCTTCACAGATCAGTTGTTGTTGTTGTTTTTATTATAAGTTTGCACTGTACAATATGTTAGCTTCTGACTCATTTGCACATCGATTTTGTCTCGTCTAAAATCACAGTGTGTGAAGATATGTTAAACTGAAGAACACAATCACACACACACACACACACACACACACACACACACACACACCACAACACACCACACAACACAACACAACACAACTCAACACACTACAACAACAACAATGACATAAACCTGTTTTTGTTGTTGTTGTTTCACAGCGACACAGCCAGTCCCATCGTCCCTACGTGGGGGTAGCCGCTAAACTGGACAGTCCATCAGAGGCATTCCACGGGCAGCTCTTCTCCTTCCTCCCCCTCCCCCCCGAGCGGCCCAGTCCCACGGGGTTGCCAGTACACGTCCATGGCTTCTTTGAGCTGAGCAAGAACCGCTGTCACGTCAAGTGGCCAGTCACAGAATCTGAGGGCAGCAGCGAGAACGAGCTTTCTGATGACGCTCTGCTCTGGAACCAGTTGTTGGTGTCTGAGAGTTTGTCGAGGGCTTACGTTGTGCTGCTGACCCAACTAGCTGGGAGATGTTCTGGTGAAGTTGGGTCTTTGGCGAGGTGTGTGTACAGCTTTTTCTTTGTTTTTGTTGTTTGTTTGTTTGCATTGTTTTTTCCCAGATCTAGATGGTTTGATCATTTCAGGCCAAATGCGCGCATTCGCGAATGTGGAAAAAAGTGAATGATGATGTTATTATCAATTATAACATATGGAGGCTAAAGAGAGTGCAACTGTTTGAAATATCACATCATCGGGAATATGAAGAAAGAACACTTTCCCTACGTCTAGTGGTGGTGTTAGAATCCAGAGAACAGGCATCATCTTTGTATTTGGATAGATCCTTAGCGAGCTGTGTGTAGAAAATAGATGCTGATGGTGTCTTACAGTCTTGGTGGTCTTTAAAATGGTGTTCTCTTTTTCAAAGAAATAAATGAAGAGAGTGATAATTCTGACACATTATGAGATTCATAACTTTGATTTGCTTGTGAGGACCCTCTAGATGCTTCTGCCTCTGTCTCTCTCTCTTTTTTTTTCTCTGTATCTCTCTGTCTC
Organism: Babylonia areolata; assembly: GCF_041734735.1. NCBI lineage: Eukaryota > Metazoa > Mollusca > Gastropoda > Neogastropoda > Buccinidae > Babylonia > Babylonia areolata. The sequence continues at coordinate 32,879,272 of NC_134887.1, read as the reverse complement.
TCTTAGGAAATGTTGAAATGAAATACCATGCACTGTTATCTTATGAAAATGATAATAATAACAACAGTTATTATTATTTGTTGTTGTTGTTCTTCTTCTTATATTATTGTTATTATTCTTGTTATTATTATTATTATAACTTTCGTTATAATTAGGGATGGTTATGTATTCATGCATATACAAGTGTATTTTGTGTGTGTGTGTGTGTGTGCGTGTGTGTGTGTGAAGTGTCCATTTTAGTATTTGAATTTGTCTTTCTTGATACAATATCATTTTGTTCTCTCTCTTCTTTCTTGGAATATATCTTATTATTTCATTTACTTAATATTATTAGCAGTAGTTGTAGTAGTAGTAGCAGCAGTACTGGTAGTAGTGATAGTTGTAGCATCATTGTAGTTTTTATTTTATTTTGTTTTGTGTACTTGTTTAATTTCTTTGCCTTGGGGGCTGGATGAAAAAAAAACAACCAACCTTACTTATTCCACTTCCCTCATTAAACAAATTTCGTTCATTCATTCATTCTTTTTTCTTCTATATATATATATATATATATATATCCATCTCTTTGCCCCAACATGCACTTTTCAACATGCACTTCCCTTTTTTTTTTTTTTTAAGGATGAGTGTAGATGTTCTTGCTTTTTTTTGTTTTTGTTTTTTTCTATTTGATATGTATTAATTGTATCCCTTTTTGGCTAATTATTTCTCTCTCTCTCTTTTTCTTGACCCCCCTCATGAGTGATGGCAGCATGTAAAGAAAAGTCACATGGGCTGATGTTTAACCCTCATAGATAAAGATTTTTGTCTTGTCTTTGTCTTGTCTACTCTAGTCTTGTCTTGACTTGTCTTTGTCTTGTCTTTCTCTCGTCTCATCTTGTCTTTGTCTCATCTTTGTTTGTCTCGTCTTGTCTTTTCTTTGTTTGTCTCGTCTTTGTCTTGTCTTTGTCTCATCTTTGTTTGTCTCATCTTGTCTTTTCTTTGTTTGTCTCGTCTCGTCCTTGTCTTTGTCTCATCTTGTCTTTGTCTCATCTTTGTCTCATCTTGTCTTTGTCTTTTCTTTCTTTGTTTTGTCTCGTCTCGTCTTGTCTCGTCTTTGTCCTTGTTTGTGTCCTCGTCTTGTCTTGTCTTTGTCTCGTCTTGTCTTGTCTTGTCTTTGTCTCGTCTTGTCTTGTCTTTGTCCTTGTTTGTGTCCTCGTCTTGTCTTGTCTTTGTCTCGTCTTGTCTTGTCTTGTCTTTGTCCTTGTTTGTGTCCTCGTCTTGTCTTGTCTTTGTCTCGTCTTGTCTTGTCTTTGTCTCGTCTTGTCTTGTCTTTGTCTCGTCTTGTCTTGTCTTTGTCTCGTCTTGTCTTTGTCTCGTCTTGTCTTGTCTTTGTCTCGTCTTGTCTCATCTCATCTTGTTTCATCTTGTCTTGTCTCGTCTCGTATTGTCTTTCTCTTGTTCTTTATGTGGACTGCATCTCTCGCGCTTGCTATTTACATAAGTGGCTTATAACTTTTGTCATCGTTTTTACACTTTCTGACAGTACTGACTCTGCCGGTGAGGTAGTCACTGCCCATTTGGAGGGGTTGTGAGCCTGTTGGGCTTGTTGTTGTTTTCCATAACCCATTGAACAGGCCCCAGTGTTTTACTGCCACCTGGCTGGTTAATTAATGTCCGTTAAGTCAAGGGCTCAGAACAGGAAGGCGGGGACCAGTCCTCTCCTTCCGCCATTGTGACCTTCCGCAACTGAAGTCAGGTACCCATTCACACCTCTGTGTGTTAGTATTTGTACACATGCATCCTCTTTTGTGCACTCTGTGTGTGTGTGTGTGTGTTAGTGTGTGTGTGTGTTAGCGTATGTGTGTGTGTGTGTGTGAGCCAGCCAGCATTTGTCCCACACGCATTCTCACACATAGACGCCATCACCGTGATTGAAATGATAGTTTCAGAATTTGTTGGTTGTAGTTTTGATTGTGTACTATTTGTGATTGTGTGCTTTAACTCATGTGTGTGCGTGCACATGTGCTTTTGTGTATTGTGGGTGTGGAGGGGGATGGGGGGGGGGTGAATAATTTTTGATAATGTTTGGTATCTTGTGTTCAATTTTTCCTTTTTGATATTTACATGTGTGTTCTATTTGTAAACGCCTTGGGCTTATTTTCAAGATTAGGCATAAGCGCTCATAATAATGGTAACAATAATAAACGGGCAGTGCACGCTTGCCTTTTGCCGCTGTGTGTGTGTTCCAGCACCCCCCTACTGACAGCCGACGCTCTGTATCAACTGTGGCCCGACCCCAACAAGGTCACCACCCACTGGCGCCCCCTCCTCCCCACCCTCTACCACACACTCCCTCACCACCCTCTGTTCTTCACCCCAGTCAGAGGGGGCCTGTGGATCTGTCGGCGAGACGCCATTCTGATTGCCTCCCCTGCCAACGACCTTGACAACCCTTCGGAGGAGGCAGTGGTGCAAGCGTTGATGGACTGCGACATCAAGCTGGTCCGCCTCCCACGGCACGCCATGGAAGGTCTGAGGATGGAACCGCCGCCCAGCGCAGCTCTGTCTGAGCGGCTCTCCACCATGGGAGATGGGGAAGTGGCAGGGTCGGAGGGCATGAGGGTGGTGTGTCCAGAACTACTGAGCGAGGTGATGAAGGGTGATGCCAGGTGGTCTAGCTCCCTCACCGCCCAGCAAAAGCATCTCCTCCTCAACTACCTGTGCCGGCATTCCCACCCTGCCTTGCTGCAGGGCCTGCTCCTGTTTCCGGCAGCTGACGGCTCGTTCCATGCGTGGCGAGGTCATAGGTTGTACGTGTGCCGGGGTCAAGATGACGAAGACCTGCGTCTGTTACCCGGCCTTCGGCATCAGCTGTGCTGCGTCCAAGATCCGCCCGGTCTGCAGGGTCGTCTGCAGAAGTTAGCCCAGGAAGGTCAGGTGGTGGTGGTATTTTTTTTTGGGGGGGCGGGAGGGGGAGAGGAGGATAGGGGTGGGGGGTGGGGGGGGTATTTGGTTTGTTTGTGATTGGTGTGTGTCACAGACTTCACCACTCTTCCTTTCTCTTGCTGAGGTGACAAAGTTATTCTGATCTTGATGCTGTTTTGTATTGACTGTATGTTGTTGTTGTTTTGGGAGAAAGCAAAATCTAGATAATGGTGGTACTGGTGGTGGTGATGATGGTGGTGGTGGTGGTTACCCCAGTGGAGAACACATGTATGAATGCGCAAAATGAAGGGGCAATGTTGATAAGCCCATTTTTCACATTGTAATGTAGCTTGACAGCTGCAACCAGCTTTCCTGCCATTAGAGCAATGACTAACCTTTGACGCCTGTTTGAGTTTGAAATGAACAAGTCCATTGTGTTTTGACATGAACCAAAGCCTGTGACTGAGGGCATCGTTTCTGAAAATATTTGGTGCTGGGGAGTGTTTTTCACACAGAAACTTGGCAGTGAAAGAGTTAACAACTGCTGCAGGTTTTGGAGACCTGGAACTGGTGTCAGACGACAACCTGCCCCAGTTGTTGAAGGAGAGCCTGGAGAAAGAGTACCTTGACCTGGACACCATCACTGTCAGGGAGGACAACTCTTGGATCAGACAGGTGTGGAGTTACCTCCTCCATCAGGACCTGCAGGCCTTCGACTCTCTGCCTCTGCTGCCACGGCCCCTGGAGGGAGGCTGGTTTGCGCTGATGCCGCTGCGTGGGAACTACGTCTGTGGGACGCTGACGGGATTCCCCCCGGCGTCACCCCACCTCGCCGCCGCCCTCTCTCACCTGGGTGTCGTCGTTCTCCCGTCACTTCCGGACTTTGTGCTGCAGCACGGACAGGTGCTGCACTGCCGTGTCCAGGCCCCCACCTGCATGGGTGTCCTGCAAACCTTGGCCACCTTGTCAGAGAGACCACCAGTAGTGGTGGAGGACGTCGTTGAAAGGTTCAACAGCCAGGCGAAAGAGTCACAGCGCCATGCTGTCGTGGAGATCTTGAGCAGCAATGAGCTGGGCATGGATGCAAGCTGGGAAGCTGCCAGGCGTGTGCTCACAGATCTTGAACTGTTCTACGTGTGGCCTTGCTGCAAGAAGGCTTCAGAGGCGTACAACAGGGGCAAGCTGTATGGGTCTGAGGGAGGAGGGGGTGCAGGGTTTTCCAGCGTGAGAGACAACGGAAGGATGACTCCCAATGACACGCTTCCTCCAGCTGCCAGCTTCTGTCCGGAATTACTGTACTGCAGCCAGGAGCTCAGCTCTTACCGCAGTCTGGCAGTGGCCCTTGGGGCACAGGAAATGAGTCTGGAGGATCTTGTGGAAAAGGTGCTTCGTCGTTTGTCATCCCTGAATCATGGTTATGACCATGGTGATGTTTTAGGTTTCATGGAGTACTTTATTCTGAATGATAGATTCAGAAACAGCCACCTGGCAGACCTGGCTGCAGATGTCCCTTTTATTCCCTCCATCATCTCGGGGAAGATGTGCAAAGTGGGGGAGTTGTACGATCCACAGGATGTGTTGCTGAAAGATCTTTTTGACGGAGAGGATCTTTTCCCTTCCAAGGCTTTCTGTGAGCGCAAAGCAGCCATCCTTGGCAGACTTCAACTGCACGGTATGCGTGATGTCAAGTCAGTCACCAGCTTTCATTTGATCGGCACGGCAAAGAAGATTCACAAGCTCTGCAGCAGTACAAGTTCTGGGGTTTCTCTTGCGGAGAGGAAAGCCAAAGCGTTGTGGAACTTTCTCCTGCACCACAGTTCAATATTTTCTCATGATGAGATCCGGACATTGGCCCATCTGCGATGCTTGCCATGTATGACTTCAAAGGAGGGCATTCCTCCAGACTATCCTCCTGCACTTCCTGTGTGTCCCGCAGACTACCACAGCTGTGGAATTGCCAGAGCGGTGGACATGTGTGACAACTCTTTCCTCAAGTTTGTTGGCGGCGTGAGACCAGTGTCACTGCAGATGGACAGCAGCTGTTTCTTGCACTCTTTGTTTCATGAACCCAGATTGGAGGACATCATTGAACACTTGAAGGTCCTCCTTTCCAAATTTGAGGAGAACCAGTCACAAACTGGGAACACCCACTCACGAAGACACTTCACTTCACTGTTGGTGGACATCTTCAAGAAACTCCATCAAGAGTGGGATTGTCCTGAAATGTATAAGAGGATGAAAAACATCGCCTGTGTCAAGGCTGATGGACATTTCCGGAAAGCTACGGAACTCTGGGTGAAGGCCAAGGACAGTGACGACATTCGGCTGTCGCCTTACCGTTTCCCTCTGCCCTCCGACCTTGTTGACGAAGGCTTGGAGGACTTCTTTGTGGCCTGCGGCTGCTGTCCATGTCAAGATGAGGAGCTGCTGAAGGTGGTGCTGCAGGAGATACAGGGCAAGCACACCTCCCTGCAGAACAGGAAGGACCTGGTGCTGGTGAACAGCATCCTCAAGACTGTGGGATGCTGCCCCACAGGGGACATTCTCCTGCCCGTGTACACCTCTGACAACTGTGTCCTTCGCATGGAAATGGCAAAGCTGTGCACTTTCGCCCCAGATCCTGACTACATAGAGGATCTCCTGAAGGAGGATCTGGTTCAGGATCTGATTTTTGTTCATCCCATTGTGGATCCACACCTTGCTCAGAATCTGGGCGCTCTGAACCTGAAGGCAAGGACGATGAGTGGAGTGCATGACATTGACATTGATGACACTGCTTTTGGTCAGAAAGAGCCCTTGACGACCAGGCTGCACAACCTGCTGACTGATGGCTACACTGACGGCTTTTCTGTGCCCAAGGTGGGTCACGTGTCAGTACTCACTCTTTGTCTTTCTTCGTCACTTACATGTACATGTGCACACACATACACACATGCACGCACACAGGCACGCATGCTCACACATACTCACATGCGCGCGCGCGCACACACACACACACACACACACACACACACACACACACACACACTGATTGTTTAATGAGTTAGCAGGCAGAGATACATATGACCAGCTGGCATAATGCTGAAAACAGTGCGCTCATCCTACAATTTTGTGTGTGATTGGGAGATAATTGATCTTATAGTTCTGTTGAACGCTGATGTTGACTGTTTAAAAAAGATGCAGGCATCATTAATGGGGCTAAGGCACACAGCAAAACAGTTGACACACACCCGAAAACCGAGTATGGCTGCCTACATGGCGGGGGTAAAAGCAGTCATAGATGTGAAAGCCCACATTTGTACAGACGAGTGAACATGGGAGTTGCAGCCCATGCAAAAGAAGAAGTTGACTCAAATCAGTCTTCAGCAAAACCTAAAGTGGAGCTGCGACCTTCACCTTGAATGCCAACATGTCCTGTTCATTTTTCTTACTGGGCTCCGTGAGTTAGGTTTCAAACACGACAATAACAATGAATCCAGTTCATGACGGAGGAAGTCTGGTTTTCATGTTTCTTTCTTTCGTGTTATACTACACTAATACCGTTGGAAACGTTACTGTGTTGAAAGTTCATCATGCTGTCGTCAGCTTCCTTCAGCCTTGGTTCGCTAGTTCTAATGTTGCTATAGAATGTCACCAGGTTGATAATAATATGATCATGACAACTACAAGAGTGCACCTTATTCTACAATTCTTCTTGAATAAAAAAAAAAAAAGTTAGATTTTTAAAGTTTATCCTATTGACTGAAAATGATGATAAATCTTTCAGAACAGACTTCTTACCAGTGATGTGTGTGTATGTGTATAAAAAAAAAAATATATATATATATATATATGTGTGTATGTATGTGTGTGTGTATGTGTGTGAATGAAGGTCAGGTATCTGCCCTTGTGACCAAACTTGGGATTGATTACCAAGATTATATATATATATATATATATATATATATATATATATATATATATATATATATATATGGTGGGGGGGGGGGGGTTGTTGTTGTTTGTTTTTTGTTTTTTTGTATTGATAAATCTACACTTCCGACATTTAATCTCCCAAAAATGTTGAAACAGTAGGGATGAGGTCCTGTTGTTTGACTGGGTGTGAGGTTGATGTTTAACCACTTTCTTTGGTCTGTTAAGAGCTGTGCGTTATATGTAGATATGATTTTGTACTACTGGTAGGTACATGTGTAAAGTAAATGTGCACAGATTCCCTGAACTTGCCCTGTCTTCATTCTTGTTGCATTGTGACCTACTTTCCTGTCCAATCAGGAGACGTGCACAAGTTTGCTGGATGCATCCTGTCTTTGTTCTCGTTTAACTGTGACCTACTTTCCTGTCCAATCAGGAGACATGCACAAGTTTGCTGAATGCATCCTGTCTTTGTTCTTGTTTCACTGTGACCTACTTTCCTGTCCAATCAGGAGACATGCACAAGTGTGTTGAATGCGTCCTGTCTTTGTTCTCGTTTCACTGTGACCTACTTTCCTGTCCAATCAGAAGACGTGCACAAGTTTGCTGGATGCGTCCTGTCTTTGTTCTCGTTTCACTGTGACACTGCTTTTCCGTCCAATCAGGAGACGTGTACAAGTTTGTGATGCGTGCTGTCTTTGTTCTCATGTCACTGTGACCACTTTGCCGTCCAATCAGGAGCTGATGCAGAACGCTGATGACGCAGGGGCCTCGGTGGTCAAGTTTCTGGTGGACTGCCGCCACAACGGTCAGTGGAGAGCAGGACTGCTGTCCGAGGGACTGGCGGACTTCCAGGGCCCCGCGCTGTGGGTCTACAACGATGCTCAGTTCTCCGAGGCTGACTTCAACAACCTGTGCAAGCTTGGGGGAGCCACAAAGAAGGAGGACTGCAGCAAGGTTAGATGATGCAGAAAAAACAAGCCAAGTGGTTAAAGCGTTGGGCCTTTCAATCTGAAGGTTTCGGGATCGAATCCCGGTAATGGTGCCTCGCAGGTAAAGGGCAGAGATTTTTCTGATCTCCCTGGTCAACATATGTGCAGACCTGCTCGTGCCTGAACCCCCTTTGTGTCTATATGCACGCAGAAGATCAAATAAACGCACATTAAAGATCCTGTAATCCATGTCAGCGTTCCATGGGTTATGGAAACAAGAACATACTTAGCATGCACATCCCTGAAAACAGAGTATGGTTGCCTACATGGTGGGGTAAATAAAACAGTAAACAAAACAGGCATACACGTAAAATGTTACAGGTCTGTCTGAGTGTGCATGTGTGTGTGCCTGAAATCTGATTGAATGACACCAGAAATGAATGATGAGTTCCCAGTGGCAGCCGTCAGTCAGCTCTACCCAGGTAGGCAGCTTGTTGTGCAAATGACCCTGTGTTTGTAAAGCATTTAGAGCTTGGTCTTGGACCAAGGATAGGTGCTGTATAAGTATCCCTATAAATCAATCAATCAAAAACACTTGTCATCTTGTAGATGTTTTTTTTCCTGGTTGTAATATTGCAGTTCTTTGCTTATAGGTTTACTTTCTTCTGTCGTAGAACCTCGGCACAGACTTCAAAACTCAGCTGTCATCTGATGTTCAGAGCCTGTCGCTAACAGTGTAACCAGCCACTATCAAATCTTTCAAATCTAATCGAAAAACATATGTGTTCAAACAATAATCTAAACTACAGATCCTTCTGTTATCATAGTTCAAATTATTATTATTGTTTTTATTATGATTATTATTATTGTTATTGGTATTACCATTACCATTATTATCATTGTTGTTGTTGTTATCATCATAATTATCATCTTTTTTTTTGGGGGGGGGGGGGGGGGGGGGGGGGGGCGTCGTTGTCATCATCATCATCATTATTTTTGCTGTTGTTATTGAGCTGTTGTTGTGGTTCCCCAGGTGGGCAAGTTTGGCCTTGGCTTCAACGCTGTGTACAACCTGACCGACGTACCCAGCATCTACTCAGGGAGCACTCTAGCCCTGCTGGATCCCCATGAGAAATACCTGGACAGCGGGCGGGGAAAGAAGCTGAACTTTAGGGACCTCATGAACAAACTAATGCTCAAGAAAAGGCCCAGCCAGTTCCAGCCCTTCCAGGGGATCTTTGAGTGCGACATTCTGGATCCGGTGTGGAAACCCTACCCTGGAACCCTCTTCCGTTTCCCGTTCAGAACGGACGAGCAGGCGTTGAGGAGCAACATCTCCAAGGAAGCTTTCACCCGGAGCAAGCGAGAGGATTTCGTCAATGGGTTGAAGCACAAGGGAGGTAATTTGCTGCTATTCCTCCAACACGTGGCTCGTCTGGAACTGCATCACCTCCCAGAATTGGAGAGCGACCTGGCACAGACCCGGCAACTCCTGGCGGTGACACGCAGCACATCCGGGTCGGAGGGCAGGAGCACCGAGGTGGAAGGGGGCAGCACTCTGGATTACTTCTCCGCCCTCTGGAAGGAGGCGGTAGAGCAGGGGGCGCCGGTGTTTGAGGTGGAGAGCGTAGTGGAAATGGTCACGCTGTCCAGGGAAACGGCGGGGAGGGGCGGGGATGATGATGACGACGACGACGATGATGGGCGGGAATGTCACTTCTGTGTGGCCTGGGCTGCAGGCAGAGGGCCCGCCTGCACCATGGCTCGGGAGGCGACCGACGAAGGATTTGTTCCCCTGGCGGCCGTCGGTGTTCGTGTGGACGCTGAAGGGAACATGCTGGAGATGGGCTCCTGCCCTGAAGGTATGTACAGGTCCCGTGTACACTACAGGTGTGCGCAAGTGTCGTGTACACTACAGGCATGTACAGGTGCCGTGTACACTGCAGGTATTTACAGGTGTCATGTCCCCTGCAGGTATGCATGCACAGGTACCATGTCCCCTACAGGTATGTACAGGTGTTATGTACACTGCAGGTATGTACAGGTGTTATGTACACTGCAGGTACCCACCGGTACCATGTCCCCTACATGTATGTACAGGTGTGTACACTGCAGGTATGTACAGGTGCCATGTCCCCCTTCAGGTAGGTGCCATGTCCCCTACAGGTATGTACAGGTGCCATGTCCCCTACAGGTGTGTACAGGTGCCATGTCCCCTTCAGGTATGTACAGGTGCCATGTCCCCTACAGGTATGTACAGGTGCCATGTCCCTTTCAGGTATGTACAGGTGCCATGTCCTTTTCAGGTATATACAGGTGCCATGTCCTTTTCAGGTATGTACAGGTGCCATGTCCCCTTCAGGTATGTACAGGTGCCATGTCCCCTTCAGGTATATACAGGTGCCATGTCCTTTTCAGGTATGTACAGGTGCCATGTCCCCTACAGGTATGTACAGGTGCCATGTCCCTTTCAGGTATGTACAGGTGCCATGTCCTTTTCAGGTATATACAGGTGCCATGTCCCTTTCAGGTATATACAGGTGCTATGTCGTTTTCAGGTATGTACAGGTGCCATGTCCTTTTCAGGTATATACAGGTGCCATGTCCTTTTCAGGTATATACAGGTGCCATGTCCCCTTCAGGTATGTACAGGTGCCATGTCCCCTACAGGTATGTACAGGTGCCATGTCCCTTTCAAGTATGTACAGGTGCCATGTCCTTTTCAGGTATGTGCAGGTGCCATGTCCTTTTCAGGTATGTACAGGTGCCATGTCCCCTACAGGTATGTACAGGTGCCATGTCCCCTGCAGGTATGTACAGGTGCCATGTCCCCTTCAGGTATGTACAGGTGCCATGTCCCCAACAGGTATGTACAGGTGCCATGTCCCATACATGTATGTACAGGTGCCATGTCCCCTTCAGGTATGTACAGATGCCATGTCCTTTTCAGGTATGTACAGGTGCCATGTCCCCTTCAGGTATGTACAGGTGCCATGTCCCCTTCAGGTGTGTACAGGTGCCATGTCCTTTTCAGGTATGTACAGGTGCCATGTCCCCTTCAGGTATGTACAGGTGCCATGTACCCTACAGGTATGTACAGGTGCCATGTCCCCTCCAGATATGTACAGGTGCCATGTCCCCAACAGGTATGTACAGGTGCCATGTCCCCAACAGGTATGTACAGGTGCCATGTCCCCTCCAGGTATGTACAGTGTACAGGTGCCATGTCCCCAACAGGTATGTACAGGTGCCATGTTCCCAACAGGTATGTACAGGTGTCATGTCCCCTCTAGGTATGTACAGGTGCCATGTCCCCTCCAGGTATGTACAGGTGCCATGTTCCCAACAGGTATGTACAGGTGCCATGTCCCCTACAGGTATGTACAGGTGCCATGTCCCCAACAGGTATGTACAGGTGCCATGTCCCCTACAGGTATGTACAGGTGCCATGTCCCCTACAGGTATGTACTGTACAGTTTCAGTTTCTCAAAGAGGTGTCACTGTATTTGGAGAAATCCACATACACCTCACCACATCTCCTAGCCAGATGCCTGACAGCAGCATGACTCAAAGCGCTTGTCGGGCCGTATACAGTTCAAAGACTAATTATTAAGCAGGTGCTGTGGCGGATTCAGTCAGGTATTGGACCCCTGACCCAGTGTTCACCAGTGATCAGGGTTCCAGTCCCTGTTTCAGCATGGTGTTGTGCCCTTGGGGAAAGGCTCTGTACTCTGACTTTTCCTCACTCCACCCAGGTGTGAATGGGTACCTGACTTCAGTTTGGGAAGGTTGAAATGGTGGAAGAGGAGGATTGGTCCCCACTTTCCTATCCCAAGCCCTAGACACTGTGGATGTGTATTCACCGCCCAGATGGTCGCTAAAGGCTGCTGGACCTGATGTGACCAACTGGAGGATGGTGTAGAGCCCCTGCCGATTGTTCTTTTTCCTGTCAGCATGAAGCAACAAGATATTCTGGAGTGGCCTGGTGGTGCATCTGCCAAGGAATCGAGGGAATCTGCGGGCACAGGATCGAATCCCATACTCACCAGAATTCTCGCACACCCACCTCTCCACTGGAACATGAGTGGTGGTCTGGTTGCTAGGCATTTGGATGGGGTGATAAACGGAGGGTCCGTGTGCAGCATGCGTTCAGCACCTGTAAAAGAACGCGCAGCAACAAAACGGTTGTCCCTGGCAAAGTTCTGGAGAGAAGCCCACTTTGATATACATGTGTGTGCATGTATGTGACTGAGTCCTGATTGAATGACACAGGAAACGAATGATGAGCGCCTGATGGCAGCTGTCAGTCTGCTCTACCCAGATGGGCAGCCTGTTGTGCAAATGACTCTGTAAAGCGCTTAGAGTTTAGTGTCTGACCGAGGACAGGTGCTATTCCAGTCTCAATAATGATGAGGCTAATGTTAATGATAATGATGTTAGTAATAATGATAAGAAAAAGAATGATAACAAAATGCTAATGATAATGATGATAATAATGATAAGAAGCAGAAGAAGAATGATACTGATAATGATAATAATAATCTGCTGTTGATTTGCTGAGACATCTTGCAGTGACACGCCTTCAGTGATGATGATTTCTTTGTCATAACGTCTTGCAAAGTCTAAAAGATATGTACATTCAGTCATGGAGAAAATCGCTTGAAGATAGTACTAAATGTCTGTTCTGTTGGAGCATCAAACTGGACTTTTGTCTTGCAAGATATAACTTTCAACTTCCAGATACATACATATATCCTTTGATGCTTGATGCAGTAATGATAAAGTGCGGATCGAATTAGGAAGAAGAGGAGGTGAAAACAGAGAAAACAGAATTGGCAAGGAGTGAAATATGGGAAGTGTTGGGGATGAATTTCATTTTGTTTTAGAATGTCCGAAAAATATTGTACTTTGAAACAGATTGATGCCAGGCAAATATCAGTCACATATGTCAATGTTCGGTTTACGCAGTTAATTTCACACTGGGAAGAAAACGCAGCTTAATTTAAGTAAATTCATGAAACTTGGAAAGAGATTGTAGCTTTAAGTTACAACCAAAACATACTTGCCAATATGTTGATGTTTGAATCATTGCAAATCATTGATATACATGCAGTGTGTGTGTGTGTGTGTGTGTGTGTGTTGCTTGTTTTAGTGACATTGTTGAACTGAAGTTGTGATTCAGTGAGCATGTATTGTAATTGTATCCCCCACACCCGGGAAAGGGGCAGAGGATTACATTTCTTTGAATCTTTGATGACTGCAGGATTCTACAGGACCGGCCACCTGTTCTGCTTCCTTCCTCTGGCTGAACAAGTGTCGGAGGTGCAGCTCCCTGTCCACATCAACGCTCCCTTCGCTCTCAGCTCAGACCGCAGGAGTCTCCTGTGTGAGACTGAAGATGACCGCAAGTCCGTGGGCGGACGGTAAGACGTGCAAGTCGTACTTTCTTCCTGATGGGCGCAATAGCCAAGTGGTTAAAGCGTTGGCCTTTCAATCTGAGGGTCCCGAGTTCGGATCTTGGTAACGGCGCCTGGTGGATAAAGGGTTGAGATTTTTCCGATCTCCCCGGTCAACACGTGCAGACCTGCTTGTGCTTGAACCCCTTTCATGAGTATACACAAGCAAAAGATCAAATACGCCCATTAAAGATCCTTTAATGCGTGTCAGTTCAGTGGGTTATGTAAATAAGACCATACCCAGCATGCACACCCCAGAAAATGGAGTATGGCTGCTTACATGGCGGGGTAAAAATGGTCATACATGTAAAAGCCCACTTGTTTACATACAAGTGAATGGGGATGTCATACATGTAAAAAGCCCACTTGTTTACATACAAGTGAATGGGGATGTCATACATGTAAAAAGCCCACTTGTTTACATACAAGTGAATGGGGATGTCATACATGTAAAAAGCCCACTTGTTTACATACAAGTGAATGGGGATGTCATACATGTAAAAAGCCCACTTGTATACGTACAAGTGAATGGGGATGTCATACATGTAAAAAGCCCACTTGTTTACATACAAGTGAATGGGGATGTCATACATGTAAAAAGCCCACTTGTTTACGTACAAGTGAATGGGGATGTCATACATGTAAAAAGCCCACTTGTTTACATACAAGTGAATGGGGATGTCATACATGTAAAAAGCCCACTTGTTTACATACAAGTGAATGGGGATGTCATACATGTAAAAAGCCCACTTGTTTACGTACAAGTGAATGGGGATGTCATACATGTAAAAAGCCCACTTGTTTACATACAAGTGAATGGGGATGTCATACATGTAAAAAGCCCACTTGTTTACATACAAGTGAATGGGGATGTCATACATGTAAAAAGCCCACTTGTTTACATACAAGTGAATGGGGGATTGCAGCCCACAAACGAAGAAGAAAAAGAATACTTTTCCCCTGACTGACTCCAAGGTGTGTAGTGGTGGCTTGGTGGTATTGCCACCAGTTTGTTGTTGTTGTTGTCTCATCGTCTGCAGTGTTTCATTAGCATTACTCCCACGCCGCTCATTCTGAGTCCCCCATACACAGCCATACCCGTGTTCGTCTGTCTCAGTCCCAGCACCGGCAGTCCACAGGGAGCCACTGATGTTAGGTTGCCAGGAGGCCACACACCAGAGGAGACCCTGCACTGCTGCTGAGTCACTTCGGTGGTGTTCAGTAGGACTGTACTATACCATACAGTACCATGCCATACCGTATCTCTTCTAATCTCATCTTATGTCATCTTATTATCTAGTCTAAAGGTAGAAAAATGTCCAGTTGGAAGCCTGAAATGTGTGAGCAGTGTCTGATGCTAAATATGAATATATTTTTTAGTTCCAAATTGGGTATAATGGTGTGCATCACTGAGTTTTGACTCATCCAGTAATTGGGTGTGATCTTGTGCATCACTGAGTTTTGATTCATCCAGTAATTGGGTGTGATGGTTTATGTCATTGAGTTTTGACTCATTCAGTAATTGGGTGTGATGGTTTATGTCACTGAGTTTTGACTTATCCAGTAATAGGGTGTGAGGGTGTGCATCACTGAGTTTTGACTCATTCAGTAATTGGGTGTGATGGTTTATGTCTCTGAGTTTTGACTCATCTAGTAACTGGGTGTGATGGTTTATGTCACTGAGTTTTGACTCATCTAGTAACTGGGTATGATGGTTTATGTCACTGAGTTTTGACTCATCTAGTAACTGGGTATGATGGTTCATGTCACTGAGTTTTGACTCATCTAGCAACTGGATGTGATGGTGTATGTCACTGAGTTTTGACTCGTCCAGTAATTGGCTGTGATGGTTTATGTTACTGAGTTTTGACTCGTCCAGTAACTGGACATTATGCTTTCAAGCGAGCAGCAGTCAGACTTGTGTTTGATAAAATATTAAAAAAAGTGATGACGGGCACAAAAGCCGAGTGGTTAAAGCGTTGGACCTCCAATCTGAGGGTCTCGGGTTCGAATCCTGGTCACAGCGCCTGGAGGGTAAAGGGTGGAGATTTTTCTAATCTCCGAGGTCAACAGGTGTGCAGACATTTGTATTTGTATTTGTATTTCTTTTTATGACAACAGATTTCTCTGTGTGAAATTCGGGCTGCTCTCCCCAGGGAGAGCGTGTCGCTACACTACAGCGCCACCCTTTTTTTTTCTTTCTTTTTTTTTTGTATTTTTTCCTGCGTGCAGTTTTATTTGTTTTTCCTATGGAAGTGGATTTTTCTACAGAATTTTGCCAGGAACAACCCTTTTGTTGCCGTGGGTTCTCTTACGTGCGCTAAGTGCATGCTGCACACGGGACCTCGATTTATTGTCTCATCCGAATGACTAGTGTACAGACCACCACTCAAGGTCTAGTGGAGGGGGAGAAAATATCGGCGGCTGAGCTGTGATTCGAACCAGTGCGCTCAGATTCTCTCGCTTCCTAGGCGGACGCGTTATCTCTAGGCCAACCCCCTTTGTGTATGCACACATGCAAAAGATCAAATTCACAGATTTAAAGATCCTGTAATCCACATCAGTGTTTGGTGGGTTGTGGAAACAAGAACATAGCTGGTATGTATGCACCACCCAGTATGACTGCCTACATGGTGGGGTTAAAATGGTCATACACGAAAAAGTCTACTTGTGCTGACAAGTTAATGTCGGGGTCTCAGTCCACTAACAGGGGAGGGATGGGGAGTCGAGGGGAAGAGGGGGGCGCTGACGTACGTACTTTATCGACTAGAAATGATGGTATTCCATCCAATTGTCAAAGCTCTCTCTGGCAGTGCTATGTAGGCTGGAAATGATGATGTTCAAACATTAAAAGCTCTCCAGCACTCATACCACATGTACTGTTCAATGCACTTAGAGCTGAAGGTATGCGCTGAATAGATGCACAATATCAGTGTATTATTATTATTGGTAGAAGTAGTAGTTGTATCATCATCATCATCATCATCATCATCATCATCATCATTATTGCTATTAGTATTACTGCTATTACTATTGTCATCGTTACCATCATCATCATCCTCATTATTACATTATTATTGTTATTATCATCATCATCATCATCATCATTATTGTTATCATAATCATCATCATCATCATCATTATTGGTTTTTTTCCATTTATCATCATCATCATTATTATTATTATTATCATTACTACTGCTTCTGCTGCTGTTGTTAATGTTTTTGTTGTTATTGTCACCATTATCACTATCATCATCATCATCATCATCATCATTAACAAAATTGTTACTATAACCATCCACATCATCATTATCATTATCAGCACTGTTTCTGCATTCACCATTATCATCGTTGTTTCAGGTGGAACAAGGTGTTGTTCAGTGACCCCATTCCCAGAGCCTATCTGGCGGCCCTGCAGCGAGTGGCGCAGTCAGCAGACGTGGACGGCGCCACGTTCTATGCCCTGTGGCCCAGGACCTTCACCACCCGCGGGGCCACCACCCCCCAGAGCGCGCTCTCCCCCAGCTTCTACCGCTTGCTGCAGCGGGAAGAGTTCAGCGTCTTCCTGCACCGCCGGGCCCCCGTGCCCTTCTCCAGGGCGGTGTTCCTGGACCCGGGCCTGAAGGCGGAGGATGAGGACTTGCACGGCGCCGCCCTCCGCGTGCTGGACAGGTTCTGGGGCGTTACCCCGTGGGGTCGTGCCGGACGATCCCTCATCGACATCCCGTTGGACATCACCAGGAACATCAGAGATTCCCAAGAAAATTGGGAGTTTGACAAGAGAGTCATCAGCGAAGAGCAGTTTTTCCGGTATGTTCTTTTTCCCAGGATAGAGGAGGAGGACCCTGACCTGGAGGTGTCTGACAGAAACCGGCTTGTCTTCCATGCCCTTTTCTCACGCAGTGAAGTGCTGACTGACCTGGTGAAGCGTCATCGCTGCATTCCCTGCGTCCCTGATGGGGCACTGAGTTTTCCCCACCGTCTGGTTCACCCTCAAGGAAAGGCCGCTCAGATGTACATCCAAGAAGACGGTCGGTTCCCCAGAAAAGAAGAAAATGCAGACTTTGCAAGTCGTCGGGCGCTGGATCAGCTGACGAAGCTGGACATGGTGACGGACGTTGTGAGTGTGGAGGATATTGTTGAGCGTGCGGAGTCAGTCAGGAGGCTGGACTCCAAAGCGGCAGCCGGTCAGAGGGTGCGGGCCATCATCAAATACCTGCCAGTCCTGGAAGAGAAAGGAAAAGAGATGGCGTCGTACACTGGTGCCCTGACCTGTGTCCCCTTCCTCCCGTCTCTTCAGAAGCCGAGTGACTGGCCGGTGTCGTGGTTTGTAGAAAAAAACCCACATCACGACTGGGTCCTGCCTTGCCAGTCATACTGCAAGGAGCTGAAGGAACTTGTGGGCTGCAGGTCAGCTGTGCTGGATGAGACTCAACTGGACCTGTCCCCCACAGACAGAGAGACCCTGGAGAAACTGGGGGTCACCGTTCACAGAGCCAAGGCCAGCAGCAGCAAAGGGCCGCATTTCACACAGATGGTCGTCAACAACTTACTGCACGTTTCTGATGATGTAAGCAAACAGGCCACCCCCAACATCCAAAGCGTGAGAGAAATCTGTCGCCACATTTATAAACACTTCAACTCTTTCTTCGAGAGACCCAACACGCAGGCTAAGAGACTTCATCAGGATGTTGTGGCTCAGCTCCGAGATAAGGCCATTGTCTGGAAAGACGGAAAATTTCTGAGAGCTGATCAGCTGGCATTTCAGCCCCATGAAAACCTGGAGCCTTATCTCTTTACCCTGGATGACACCCACAGGTCGTCTCCACTTTTCTTCAGGGGCCTGGGAGTGCCAACCTGGTATGGATTATCTGTGTGTATGTGTGTGTGTGTGTGTATGTCACTGTGTGTGTATCACTGTGCGTGTGTATGTGTGTTTATGTGTGTGTGTGTGTGTCACTGTGTGTGTGTACGTGTGTTTATGTGTGTGTGTGTGTCACTGTGTGTGTATGTGTGTATGTGTGTTTATGTGTGTGTGTGTGTCACTGTGTGTGTGTACGTGTGTTTATGTGTGTGTGTGTGTCACTGTGTGTGTATGTGTGTTTGTGTGTGTGTGTGTGTGTGTCACTGTGTGTGTGTCACTGTGTGTGTGTGTGTGTGTGTGCGCGCATACATGTGTGCGTGCGTGTGTGTGTGTGTGTTGGTGTGTGGAGGGGCTCATAGCAGATAAGAGTTGATGCACAGGCATGGAAATAGCATGCTAATTGTCTGATAATACCTGTAACAAAATTTTTTTAAAGTAAAACGGCATATGAGTTTACTGGTGAATGCTGGATCAGAAGTCCCAGCGCCTAACTTACTCTGCCACAGTGCCCCCTCTTTGACTTGTAACTCTTTAGTTTTTAACTCACTCAGTACGGCCAGTCCTCTCTTCACCTCCACACAGACCCCTCGGATGTACAGTGGGTGTCTCAATGACCCAACCTTTAGCTTTCGTCGTCAGTATTGTGGTATTCTTTGTCAACATTCACCTCTTCAGTATAAGAGCCTTCCACTTCCAATATTTTGATGATGGTAATTGGGGTGAAACACTGTTAACGTCATCTCTTTCGACGTTCGTATGGAGAGAGTTAAATGTTCATCCAGAACAAACAGGATGATATTGTCATTGAAACGTCATGTTCACTTCATTTGATCACATATTATTGTATTGCATTGCATTGCACTGTATTGTATGGCATTGTTTGTCATGACATATTTCTCTGTGAAATGCTGGTTGCTGTCCCTGGGAAGATCAAATCGCCACAGTGCAGTGTCATCTTTTTTCTCCCCCTTTTCTTCCATGTCTGTAAGTGTATTCGTCCAGGCAAATTTTTCTACAGAATATGCCATGGACAGTCCTTTTTTTTCTTTTTTTTTTCTTTTTTTGCTGCCCCATTATCTGCATCATTTCAGTGGCGTTACTCCCATGCCATGCATTCCCAGTCCCCCATACATGGCCACACCCATGTTCATCTGTTGTAGTCCCAGCGCCAGCAGTCCACAGGGAACCATTGATGTTAGGTTTCCAGGAAGCCACACACCAGGGGAGATCCTGCACCTTTTTGTTGCTGTGGGTTCTTTTACATGCACTGACAGCATGCTGCACATGGGGCCTTAGTTATATCATCTGATCTGAATGACTATGGCAAGGAACGGACTGAACACAGATCCATGCTATGTTGCTTCTTTCTTTTTTTTTCTTTCTTTTTCTTCCCCCCTTTTTTGGCATACAGGACAACATGTGTAACATACAAAAAAGAACAGAAAAAAGGGCATGTATAATGAAGATCATGTCATTATTACAAATATCAAAGTTTATGTTGTACATGTGCGGATTGTTCTTTTGATTTTAAACAGACGTCTTTGTTGCGTCTCTCTCACCCAGCTTCTCAGTGGCAGACATTTTGGAAGCTCTGAGACACTTCAGCGAGGACAAACCTCGGGAACTGAACACGGCTGACGTGGAGCTCGTTCGCAAGATGGCCAGTCTTCTTCCTCTAGCGCTGCAAGCGGACAACCAGAGGGCAGCTCTGGAGGATTCTGAGACCGGGGACCTGAAGCTGCCTGGCAGAGACCTGCATCTCCACTTGGTGGGAGATCTGTGTCTGGATGACTGCGACTGGCTCACAGAGTCCAGCACCATGCACTTTCTGCATCCGGCCTTCTCGGAGGCGCTGGCCAAGGTGTTTGGCGTCAAAACGAAACGGGAGCACGATGAGGTAAGTGGGGGCCTGGGGGTGTGTGGGGATGTGGGTGTGTGAAAATAGGCTGTCACACGCGTGTATGTACACACACACACACACACACACACACACACACACACACACACACACATGTGCACACATACACATACATACATGCACGCACGCACACACGCGTGTTCATGTGTATGCATGCACACACAGACACACACAAACACACACAAACACACACACACACACACGCACATATACACGCACACACGCATGCATGCATGCATGTGCACACACACACGCACACACTTTTCTGTGAATGAAACTGAACAAACAGACAAAACGTCTGCATGTTTTAATCGAGTACCGGTACATGTGCACCCACGTGTTTCAGGATGAGTTTTCCGAGTCATTCGGACAGCAGGAGCAGCTGACAACTCGCATCAACCGTCTGCTGGAGGGGTACAGCAGAGATGTCTCCATCTTCAAGGAGCTGCTGCAGAATGCAGATGATGCTGGTGCTTCTGAGGTGGCTGAATAGAGTGGAACAGAATGGAATGGGATAGTATGGAATGGGATAGTTTGAAATAGAACGGAATGGCACAATATGGAATGGGATAGTATGGAATAGAATGGAATGGAATGGGGTAGTTTGAAATAGAACGGAATGGCACAATATGAAATGGGATAGTATGGAACAGGATAAAATGGAATGGGATAGTTTGAAATAGAACGGAATGGCACAATATGGAATGGGATAGTATGGAATAGAATGGAATGGAATAGTATGGAATGGGATAGTTTGGAATAGAATGGAATAGTACTGAATAGAATGGAATGGAATAGATTGAGATTGAAATAGAATGAAATGGAATGGAACAATATGGAATGCGATGGTATCGAATAGAATAAAATGGAATGGTAACCAGCCGCCGTGGCAAAGTGGTTAGCGTCGCGGACTGACGGCTGGGAGGACACGGGTTCGAATCCCAGCGGAGGTGGGTTTTTCAGCCTGTGGCCGGCTCCTACCCAGAGTTGAGTGTGCTGTGAGCTTAAATGGGGAGACTGGGACCACACAGTCAAGTGTCATCCACTTAAGGATGCGTCTTTGGGTGTGTTGCTCTAATTACCTGACCAACACTGCAAGTGTCTGTATCTCTTGGGCCTGGTTAACGCCGGGATATCATTATGACAGGAAGTGTAGAGTACAGCCTTGTCACGCAGTCTCCAAACCAAAATGGACCTCCATAGCAACATCATCATCATCGTCATCCTCCTCCTCCTTCATCATCATCAATATAAACAAAATAGTCTCAAGTCTGTGGCCTTTCATGCCCTGCTCTCATGGTGACCTCAGTTTCGATACCCCTCCACTTCTGTGCTTGGGGTGAGTCCTGTCAATGTCGTCAGTATCGGCGGATTCATTGGGGGCTGTTGTTTGAGGGACGCTCACTCAGTCTGGCTCCACGACTGAGCCATTATTGTCATCAGTAGGGGGCTTAGTAGGAGGTGTCCTAAGTAAGTTAAATCAGAACAGGCACCACTGAACACCACCGAAGTGACTCAGCAGCAGTGCAGGGTCTCCTCTGGTGTGTGGCCCTCTGGCGACCTAACATCGATGGTTCCATGTGGACTGCCGACGCTGGAATTGCAATGGACGAACCCGGGTGTGGCCGTGCATGGGGAAATCTAAATGAGCGGAGTGGGAGAAATGCCACTGAAACGGTGCAGATGATGGGGCAGCAACAAAATAAATAAATAAATAAGTAAATAAAATAAAATAAAATGGAATGGAATGGGATAGAATGGAATGGAACTTAATGGAATGGGATAGTATGGAATATAATGGAATAGTATAGAATGGAACAGAATGGTATGGCATTGCAGGTGGTGTTTGTCAAGGACTTCCGGCAGCACAGCACAGAGAGACTGCTAAGCAAGGGCTGGGAGGAGGTGTACGGCCCTGCCCTGTGTGTCTTCAATGACGCCTGCTTCTCCACTAATGACATGGCCGGGATACAGGCCCTGGGGGAGGGTAGCAAGGAGGGCGACAGTCTGAAGACAGGAAAGTGAGGAGGAGTTTTGCTGGGGTTTTTTTTTTTTTAATTATTATTTATTTATTTATTTATTTACGCTTATAATTGACTTCATCAAGTTTTTGCGCCTTATACATATTATTATTAGTAGTAGTAGTTCTTATTTATGTATTTATCTATTATTTATTTACCCTTTTTTTTCTTCTTTTTTTTTTTTTCTCAAGGCCTGAATAAGTGCGTTGGGTTACGCTGCTGGTCAGGCATCTGCTTGGCAGATGTGGTGTAGCATATATGGATTTGTCCGAACGCAGTGAAGCCTCCTTGAGCTACTGAAACTGAAACTGTTGTTTTGTTTTGTTTTGTTTTGTTACCCCCGAAAACGGAGTATGGCTGCCTACATGGCGGGGTAAAAACTGTCAACCACGTGAAAGCTCACTCGTGTGCATACGAGTGAACATGGGAGTTGCAGCCCACGAACGAAGATAGAAGTTATTTTGTGTGTAACGTTTCTTTTTTCTCTTCTTTTTTCCCTTTTGCCATGAAGGTTGTATTCTCTCAGCAGATGATATTTTGCAGTGAGCATGTACACGGTATTTTCATACACATGGAATGGCTGAACGTTCAAGTTAATAAGTACTGTTTTCAGATTACAATGGTACAACAGATTTTGTTTTGGGGGTGCTTATTAGGGGGGGGGGGGGGTTTTACTAATAAGAAAAAATCAAATGAAAGGAAAAGAGAGGACAACAAAAACAACAACAATCATGCTTCTGGATACGTGTGGGAGAAATTTCTCCACCCAGGATCAAAAAGCTGAACTAACTTGCATATTTCATATTTTGATGGTTTCACACCACCCTCCTGACTTATTATTATATGCATATCTATCTATCAGTCTATGTATGTACGTATGTATGTATGTATCTATCTGTCTGTCTGTCTTTCTGTCTATAAATATGTATATATATCTCTCTCCATATATATATATATATATATATATATATATATGTCTGTCTTTCTGTCTATAAATATGTATATATATCTCTCTCCATATATATATATATATATATATATGTCTGTCTTTCTGTCTATAAGTATGTATATATATCTCTCTCCATATATATATATATATATATATGTGTGTGTGTGTGTGTGTGTGTATGGAAGAATGTATATAAAGAAAGAAGTGTTCTTTTCTTTTCTTTCTTTCTTTGATATATAATTTAGTTTGCTCTTGAGGCTTCATAACCTAGCATGTGTCAGTAGAGGGCAGCATCCTTGAATGATAGCATAGATAGAGAAGTTCAAAAAGAGACACTGAAAGCAGAGACAAGCAATTTCATACTGGATTCTAGCCTTCACAGGAAGCCAGTGAAGTGTTCTGTGCAGTGATGTTGCACTCTGAGTCAAGATGCATGGTTATATATATATCATGTTGTATTGTGTTGTGTTGTACTTTTCATATTATATTAAAATCATCATAATGTTATGTGTGTGTCTGAGTAGGTGTGCTTTAAAAAAAATGTTTGGCTAATTCTTTAATGTGTGCTGACAAGAATCTGTTTCATTTTTTTAACAGACTCAGGAGAGCATATGACAATGACTGTGTCTTTATTGAAAGGTACGGTGTTGCCTTATGACTGTGACTTCGTTGAAAGGTACAGTGTTGCCTTATGACTGTGACTTGAAAGGTACAGTGTTGCCTTATGACTGTGACTTGAAAGGTACAGTGTTGCCTTATGACTGTGACTTCGTTGAAAGGTACAGTGTTGCCTTATGACTGAGTTTGTTGAAAGGAACGGTGTTGGTTATGACTGCGACTTTGTTGACAGGTATGGTGTTGGCTTATGACTGTGACTTTGTTCACAGGTACAGTGTTGGCTTATGACTGTGACTTTGTTGACAGGTACGGTGTTGGCTTATGACTGTGACTTTGTTCACAGGTACGGTGTTGGCTTATGACTGTGACTTTGTTGAAAGGTACAGTGTTGGCTTATGACTGTGACTTTGTTGACAGGTACGGTGTTGGTTATGACTGTGACTTTGTTGACAGGAATGGTGTTGCCTTATGACTGTGACTTTGTTGAAAGGTACGGTGTTGGTTATGACTGTGACTTTGTTGACAGGAACGGTGTTGGCTTATGACTGTGACTTTGTTGAAAGGTACAGTGTTGCCTTATGACTGTGACTTTGTTGACAGGAACGGTGTTGGCTTATGACTGTGACTTTGTTGAAAGGTACAGTGTTGCCTTATGACTGTGACTTTGTTGACAGGTACAGTGTTGCCTTATGACTGTGACTTTGTTGACAGGAACGGTGTTGCCTTATGACTGTGACTTTGTTGAAAGGTACAGTGTTGCCTTATGACTGTGACTTTGTTGACAGGTACAGTGTTGCCTTATGACTGTGACTTTGTTGAAAGGTACAGTGTTGCCTTATGACTGTGACTTTGTTGACAAGTACGGTGTTGGCTTATGACTGTGACTTTGTTGAAAGGTACAGTGTTGCCTTATGACTGTGACTTTGTTGACAGGTACGGTGTTGGTTATGACTGTGACTTTGTTGACAGGTACGGTGTTGGTTATGACTGTGACTTTGTTGACAGGAACGGTGTTGGCTTATGACTGTGACTTTGTTGAAAGGTACAGTGTTGCCTTATGACTGTGACTTTGTTGACAGGTACGGTGTTGGTTATGACTGTGACTTTGTTGAAAGGTACAGTGTTGCCTTATGACTGTGACTTTGTTGACAGGTACGGTGTTGGTTATGACTGTGACTTTGTTGAATGGTATGGTGTTGGTTATGACTGTGACTTTGTTGACAGGTACGGTGTTGCTTTATGACTGTGACTTTGTTGACAGGAACGGTGTTGGCTTATGACTGTGACTTTGTTGAAAGGTACAGTGTTGCCTTATGACTGTGACTTTGTTGACAGGTACGGTGTTGGTTATGACTGTGACTTTGTTGAAAGGTACAGTGTTGCCTTATGACTGTGACTTTGTTGACAGGTACGGTGTTGGTTATGACTGTGACTTTGTTGAATGGTATGGTGTTGGTTATGACTGTGACTTTGTTGACAGGTACGGTGTTGCTTTATGACTGTGACTTTGTTGACAGGTATGGTTTTGCCTAATGACTGACTTTGTTGAAAGGTACGGTGTTGCCTTATGACTGACTTTGTTGAAAGGAATGGTGTTGCCTTATGACTGTGACTTTGTTGAAAGGTACAGTGTTGCCTTATGACTGTGACTTTGTTGACAAGTACGGTGTTGCCTTATGACTGTGACTTTGTTGAAAGGTACGGTTTTGGCTTATGACTGTGACTTTGTTGACAGGTATGGTGTTGGCTTCAATGCAGTGTACAACCTGACTGACACACCCTGCTTCCTTACCACTGTCGTCCCTCCTGATGATAATGTGCAGGTAACATGTCCAGTCAAATCCTTTATTTACCAGGGTAATAGTTGAACCTGTCATTTACCAGGGTAATAGATGAGCCTGTCATTTACCAGGGTAATAGATAAGCCTGTTATTTACCAGGGTAATAGTTAAGCCTGTTATTTACCAGGGTAATAGTTGAGCCTGTTATTTACCAGGGTAATAGATGAGCCTGTCATTTACCAGGGTAATAGATGAGCCTGTTATTTACCAGGGTAATAGATGAGCCTGTTATTTATCAGTGTGGTGAAAAAAGCCTGTTTTTTACCTGGAGGATAGATAACTGTGCTATGGGTAAGCGCATGTCCTGTTTGAAAGATTCATCAGGTATTTGTGTATACCAGAAAGTTAGATTTGAATTTTTAAAATCTTGATTCATTTTTTTAGATTTTCTTGAATAAGATTCCATAACCAACGCCATGAATATGCAAGGCTTGATTTACATAGAATAGCCATAGTAAACTGGAAATTTTTATGTGAATGTTGATAATTATCAAAAGTAAACAAGTTTTTGTGAATCACTGCTTGCTGAATCCCGAAGCGTAGAAACGTAGTCAGAACTGGGCCTGGAGATCTTTTTGAAAATGCTTATGCATAAACCTTCCATCCCTTTCCAATGGCATGCAGTTATAACCCATGCACACTCTGCGCATGCGTGTGTGCATGCATACGTGTGAGTGTGTTTGTGTGTGTGTGCGTGTAATTAAGAAATTTTTTAGGCGTAGTCTTTGAATCTGTTTTATACTTCTGTTCGTCAAATCTTTTTTCTTTTTTTTTTTTTTTTTTTTTTTTTGCCTTCTTCCTTTCATAAGTTATTGCATGTGTGTGTATGTGTTTTATGTTTATTATAAAGCACTTTGAGCTTCCTTCAAGGGAGGAAAGTGCTGAACAAGTATCCATTCTTATTATGATTATTATTGTTATTAAATGCCTTGCTGAGCCAGTGGCCCGTACTGGTGTGGTACAGCTGTTGAACATTGTTCCCCCCCCCCCCCGGCAGGTCAACAGCAAACAGCTGGGAGAAAAGATGTGCGTCCTTGACCCCAACTTCTTTGTGGTCAGCCGTCGCTCCAGGCTGCCTGGACAGCTGCTGTTGGTGAATGCGCGATTCAAGGAGCAGTACCAAAACATGCTGGACCCCTTTGACCTGGCTGGTCAGTGCTGCTTTCACTTTCGCTTTCACTTTCACTTTCTTCTTCTTGTATTACTCTTTTTGTCACAACAGATTTCTCTGTGTGAAATTCGTGCTGCTCTCCACAGGGAGAGCACATCGCTACACTGAGAGCGCCACCCATTTAAAAAATTTTTTTACCTGCATGAAGTTGTTGTTGTTTTTCATGTTTTCCTATCGAAGTGGGTTTTTACACTGGATGTTGCCAGGGACAACCCTTTTGTTGCCTTGGGTTCTTTTACATGCACTAAGTGCATGGTGCACATGGGATGTCGCTTTATCGTCTCATCTGAATGACTAGTGTCCAGACCACCACTCAAGATCTAGTGGAGGGGGAGAAAATGCTGGCGACTCTGCCAGGATTTGAACTAATGCGCTCAGATTCTCTCACTTTCTAGGCAGACGCATTACCTCTGGGCCATCACTTTTTTGTTCGTGGGCTGCAACTCCCATGTTCACTGATATGTACAACAGTGGGCTTTTACATGAATGACCGGTTTTACCCCATCATGTAGGCAGCTATACTCTGTTTTCAGGGGTGTGCATGCTGAGTATGTTTGTTTCCATAACCCACCGAACGCTGACATGGATTACAAGATCTTTAACGTGCGTATATGATATTCTGCTTGTGTATACACATGAAGGAGGTTCAGGCACAAGCAGGTCTTCACATGTGTTGACCAGGGAGATCAGAAAAATCTTGACCCTTAACCCACCAGGCGCCGTTATCGATATTCGAACCCAGGAACCTCAGATTGCGCCCTTCAAGTTTCAGTCTCAAGGAGGTGTCCAAGCGTGCACACTGATCCATTTTCGCTAAACCACACCCTCTGTTTAACAATACTATTTGACATGAGCGGATGCCTAACCTTTACGTAAACCTGACATGTTGGTCTGGGCTTTGAGAGTCTGCGCTAGGTTTGGTGTGAAAACATCATCTTGAAATGAGAGAAAAACAAAAAAGTTCAGCAAAATAACTGAAATAAATGCATTCAGTTGTGACAAAGCAATACAGACACAGAAGGCAAATGATTGGGAAAAAAACAAGAACTGAAGCAGGCCCCTGTCAGTGACCCCATGTACACTCGTTTACTGGCACACACTGACACAAGCCTTTGAATATGCGTGTGTGTGTGTGTGCGCACACACACACACATTCACATGCGCACATGTATGTCCATACACACACATGCATGTGCGTGCACGCATGCACACACGCGCACGCAAGCACGCACGCACACATGCATACACACACACACACACAACACAACACAACACAACAACACACACGCATGCATGCACGCACGCATGTGCACGCATGCATGCACACAAGCGTGTGCGCGCACGCATGCACGCACGCACACGCGCACACACACACCTTGCAAATCACCTTGCAGTGCAGGATTCTAATTTCACCTCCCTGGGAATTGCCAGTCTTTGCAGTGCAGGGTTCTAATTTCACCTCCCTGGGAATTGCCAGTCTTTGCAGTGCAGGATTCTAATTTCACCTCCCTGGGAATTGCCAGTCCGTGCAGTACAGGGTTCTGATTTCATCTCCCTGGGAATTGCCAATCTTTGCAGTACATGGTTCTGATTTCATCTCCCTGGGAATTGCCAGTCCGTGCAGTACAGGGTTCTGATTTCATCTCCCTGGGAATTGCCAATCTTTGCATTGCAGGGTTCTGATTTCATCTCCCTGGGAATTGCCAGTCTTTGCAGTGCAGGGTTCTGATTTCATCTCCCTGGGAATTGCCAGTCTTTGCAGTGCAGGGTTCTGATTTCATCTCCCTGGGAATTGTCTGTCCATGCAGTGCAGGGTTCTGATTTCACCTCCCTGGGAATTGCCAGTCCATGCAGTACAGGGTTCTGATTTCATCTCCCTGGGAATTGCCAGTCCGTGCAGTGCAGGATTCTAATTTCACCTCCCTGTGAATTGCCAGTCTTTGCAGTGCAGGATTCTGATTTCATCTCCCTGGGAATTGTCTGTCTGTGCAGTACAGGGTTCTGATTTCATCTCCCTGGGAATTGCCAATCTTTGCAGTACATGGTTCTGATTTCATCTCCCTGGGAATTGCCAGTCCGTGCAGTACAGGGTTCTGATTTCATCTCCCTGGGAATTGCCGGTCCGTGCAGTACAGGGTTCTGATTTCATCTCCCTGGGAATTGTCTGTCTGTGCAGTGCAGGGTTCTGATTTCATCTCCCTGGGAATTGCCAGTCCGTGCAGTACAGGGTTCTGATTTCATCTCCCTGGGAATTGTCTGTCCGTGCAGTGCAGGGTTCTGATTTCATCTCTCTTGGAAAAGTGGTCATGAATGTTTTATGTAACTTGTAATATTTTTCTTTCGTGTAAAGCGCCCTGAGCTCTATATAAATGTACATTATTTATTAATATTATTATATATATATATATATATATATATATATATTATTTACAGTTGGGCCAACAGCAAAATGAGAGCTGTATGATCAATGGTTTCTCCACCGCAATGGGAAATCATTTACAGCTTAGTCTTTTGTGAAGGACTATGATTCTCAAACCAGGAGGCAAAGTTGCACTGGCATTTAGTGCCGCAGCCTTGGTGGCTAGTTGGCCTTTGAGAACCATCCCAACGCCGACTGTCTTAAAACCCTCTTGGCCAAGAGAGTGGGGATGTAACTTGGGCCAGACACTCTCCACTATGATCAAATTCTTGGCCAGATGGTCAGGACAGCAGTTACCTCCTCTGCTGTTCTGCTGGTCATAGTCGAGCACAACTGACAAACATACATTTGTTTTTTTCACCTGTGTGGACCAGGTGTCAGAGAAGGCAAGAGGGGCACCATGTTCAGACTGCCGCTGAGGACACAGGACAGAGCCAGCGTCCATGCCACGTCCACGGAGCACCAAGCCCAGGAGCAGACAGGTCCCCGCATGAAGTCCCAGATCAAGCAGCCCGCCGTGTCCATGGCGGAAGTTGGGGAGCTGCTCCACAGATTTCAGCAGGTGATGGGGGAGTGTCTCCTCTTCCTCAGCCACGTCAAGAAGGTGTCAGTTTACACCGCCCATCAGGATGGACAGATTGAGCTGGACTATGAAACCCACATTTCTGTGGACGACAGTGGCTCTCAGAAGCTGCAGGAATTCTATGGGCATGTGCGTGACGAGAGCAAGAAACTGAAAAGCGGCGCGGGGTCTCCTGGTCTGCTGGACTTCAGTGCCCGAGGTGCGGCCGTGCGGTGCCGTCTGTCTGACTCTGACGGCAAGCAGGAGGACTGGCTGGTCGTGCACAAGTTTGGCCTGACCGACCACAGCCGTGTGCCACCCTGCTTGCAGTCTGCCCAGGCCGTGCAGAAATACAGACTGCTGCCTCTGGGGGGTGTGGCCCTCTGCCTGTCTGCTCTGCCACACCCAGCACGCCACAGTCTGCGATACAGAACCAGATCAAACACTGCACGGTTCAACTCACAGATTGGCAGCAACAGGGAGAATCAGGCTGGTACATGGGAAGGAGACAGCACTGGCACTTCATCCCAAGATGAAGACGACTCTTCACCAAGCACCAAATCTCAACAGAGAACATTCCATGCTTTCTGTATGCTGCCATTGCCAGTGGCGACGGGCCTGCCTGTTCATGTGAATGCCCGCTTTGCTCTAGACCACGAGACACGCAGTAACCTGTACTTGCGTGCTGGTGAAGATCAGAGCACCTGGAACAAGCTGCTGATCAGCGACGTCATAACACTTGCTTACATCACAGCGCTTTGTGAGATCACATTGCTGTGCTTTGCACAGGAAGGGGAATGTCTCCACACTGCTTCAAACATACCGGAGCCTGGGACACATCAAAAGAAACGCAGGTGCTGGAGAAAGGAGTCGGCACAAAGAGATGACAAGTCAAAGGACAAGGAAGGTCTGAGCCTTGTGTCCAGTGCGGACCTCAGCTGGAAACTGGACCACTATGCCAGCTTCTTCCCACAGCACCAGGCGGGTGTGGATGCTTTCTGGAATGGACTGGTGACCTCCTTCTACCAGCAGCTGGCAGAGGTGGAGGCACAGGTGTTTCCATCGGTCAGGGAGGACTTGAATCGCCTGGTATGGGTTCCGGCCAAAAGGTCCCAAGGGTTTCCTGGATTCTTCTGGAATCTGGACAACCCCAAGCTGATGGGTGTGCTGAAGAAACTCAACATGAACATCATCGAGTGTCCCTTCAGAATCCATGATTCCTTTGTAAATAGCAAGGTGGACACAGTCAGGCAGGTTCAGATAGAAACAGTGATTGAATTTCTGCTGTCTTGTCACAGGTCTGAAGCAGATGCCTGCTTCCTCAACGATCTTCCTCAGATGGTGGAGGACACACCATTCAAGACAGTGGACAATGTTGTGGAAGTTGTCAGATTTATTCACAATGGAAAACGCACCTCAGATCTTGGAAGTTTGCCCCTGAATCTGAGAATGTCAGGAAAGCTTCATTGTTTCAGCTCTGGAACTCCAGCCCTTGTTTCCAAATTTTATGACCTCCTGCCAGATTCTGCTGAACGTTTTCTGCATGAAAAGTTGATCAGCTTTTTTCCAGCCAAGCTCCCAGATTTTGTTCAAAGTATGGACATCAAAACCTTTGTTGATTTACTGCCAGCCACACTGGCACAGGAGACATTTGGTTGTGGGGGAATCCTTCCATTAAATCAGTTGCCTTTTACACAGCTCAGGTTGTTAGAAAGATGGATCAGCCGTGTCTGGGAGTTTCTGACCTGTGAATTAGGAAAACCATCAGCTGGAATGTTGGACAGGTTGTATGAATGGAGTCTGATTCCATCTGTGAAAGACCAAGAAGTGGTCCTCTTTCCTGTGGGAAGGAAGGACGACGTTGTCCACATTCTGAAGGAGATTGTTGGGAGTCATCCCATGACTGGAACCAGGCGGACAATGGATGAGTTTGGCTGTGAGTTGTCCAAGGAGGAACTTTGTGTTAATAAGTGTCTGGACAAAATGTCTGGAACACATCTGAACAAGTTGAATACAGCTGTACTGCCTGCACACTGTGTTGCGGCACAGATTGTCGCCTCTGTCCGAAACCCCGAGGGACTTCTGCAGGCTCTCACTCACACAGACGTGAGGCCACAAACCCTGATGCCAGGAGAAGCAGAAAGCATTCTTGACTTCTTCTTCACAAAACTGGGTTCTTCTTCAGAATTGCGCTTTTTGCCTTTTTTTGAAAGACCTGATGGCACGTTGACATCATTGGGAAATGGAACCAAGGTTGTTTGCCTGCCACAAGATGTTCCCCATGCTGGTTTGAATGAGTGGTCAGGCAAACAACAGATTTCACTGGTGAAGACCAATCGACGCTTGCAACGCCTGTATGAACGTCTGTGTGTCAACATGCCGACTCAGTCAGCATTCTACTCTTCCTACCTTCTCCACACTATTGCAGACCTTCCAAGAGAAGCCATCCGACAACACATGGAATACATCAGGCAGTGTCTTCAGCCACATCATCTTGAATTGCTGGAAACATATGATCTGCTGAACTCACTCCAGAAAACACAGTTTATCACTGGACAAGATGGAACACTGTGCAAAGCTTCAGACTTCTATGACCCTGACTGTGAAGTCTTCAAGGTGATGCTGACAGAAGATCATTTCCCTCCTGGTCCCTATAAAAGCAGTGACTGGAAGGTCTTTTTGAGGAAGATTGGGATGATCTGCGCCGTGTCAGAAGAAATGTTTCTCAGATTTGCCAGAAAGGTGGAAGGAGCTGCAGGAAACTCACTTTCTGAGGAAGCTAAGCGGCAGTCTGTTGAACTGTCTCGGCATTTGAACAGGTCGAAGAAACTGCGACAGGAGCAGTTTCTGAGGCAGCTGAAAGACATTCGATTCATCCTACCTCAGTCTCAGCTTCAACTTGAGGAAGCATGTGGGAAGGCCCTCGGTTCAGTCCACCCAATGTTCCGCCCTTCTACACCACTGGTGTCTTTTTCAGAGGGTCTGTCCACAGACAGTGTGCATTTAGTGTGGACCACCAGTTGTCTCTTCTCTCGTGACGCAGACCCGACAAAATTTTGTCACTGGACAGATCCCATGAATGACTGGATTGGGTTCAAAGCCCAGCCTTCAAAAGATCTCGTGACGAAACATGTGAAGAACGTTTGTCAGACTCTGGATGTGAAAAGACAAGATGGCTCCTCACACCTGACTACATTTCCTGATGATGTCCTAGATGATGTTGAAGAGATCATGGAATCGTTGTATGGCCATTTGACAAAGTTTGATGACGAGGATCTGGAGGTCTTGCATGGAGTGCCTGTGATAATGGACAGAGAGAACAAGAGCATGTACTCGGGTCAGCAGGTCATCGTCACCATCCTTGAAGAAGAGATCATAGAAGGTCATGTGGTGAAGGCTCCACTGACTTTTGGCAAGTTCTTCCCTTTGTTTCAAAGGCTTGGTGCCTCTGAACGTGTCAGCATTGGCCATTATGCCAGAGCTCTGGAACAAATCCATTTGGCGTATCAAGAAAAACCCCTCAATCCAAATGACCTTATACTGGTTTCTAAGGCTGTTGACAACCTGTTCAAAGTTTTGGAGTGTGATGAGGAGAAAAACCTCACAAGACCTGTTCACCTTCCAGCGGTCAACATTCTGTGTCTGAAGGAACGTTTCCCCCAAGTGATGTTGGTGGACTCGAAGAACATCCTTTGTCAGGTCAGGGATAAACAGCAAAGGCGAATAAAAACTCCAGTAAGAAATCTTCTAGTTTTTGTTGGATTTGCCAAGCTTGATCTGAAGAACCATGATATTTGGAAAGCCAATAATCTGCTTCCTGAGCCCTTCAGAATGAAGGAGTGGAATGAAGTGGTGAAGGAGACCTTGACAGAATCCTGCAGAACTCTGGCTGAGGAGAATCATCGTCTGACCAGTCAGCTCCACTCAGAACTGTGTGCACATGCTGTCAAGCGCATCATACATCATTTTCATCGGAGAAAGACGTTCACAGAAGATGCCTTGAAGATTGAGGACGGTTTGAAGAGAATGAAAATCATGAAAGTCACAGGTCTGCAGACATTTCTTGAAATGGACGGCTCCCAGCTGCCTGGCACAGAGGAAGATAAACATTTCTTTGTTGAAAAAGACTGTGACAACGTTTCTATCTTCATAAGGTCAGATGAAAACATTACCACACTTGGAGACAGACAGTTGGCTTATTTCATCCGTATGGCAGTAACTTGGGCTGTTGGATTTGCAGTTGATGAGGCTTTGCTGAGTGCTTGTTTAGAAAACCTGTCAAATGCTGAAGAATGTCTGGATAACAGAGATATCATGCCATATCAAATCCAGCAACAAACAACAGTGTTTCCTCCTCCTGGAAGTTTTGTTCCAGAAGAAATGCAGTGCCTTCTGGATCAAGATGTGTATGAATACAAAGTCTCCGAGTATGTGGCCTTTGAACTGTACGATCCATCACTGGAACCCCAAAGCACTGAATCCCAGAACGACGGCAGGGAAGCAGGGGATGCGTCTGCTGAAGCCGATCAGGAAGAGCGTGCTGATGACAGAAGCTCCGGTCGACACGGAGTCCGGAAGCCGATCTACATCATTGCCAAGATCGAGAAAGTCCTTCCTCACCCCAGTGGAGAACATGAGGATGCTCGAACACGGCTCATGTTCTTCCGCTACATCATCGATGTTGGAGAAGAGCAACCGAAAGAGGTGGGTGAATGATTGACATGTTACACAGCACAACTGGCATGTTGGATATGGACACTTATATAGCGCCTATCTTCAGTCGGAGACCAGGCTCTAAGCGCTGTACAAACACAGTCATTTGCACAACAGGCTGCCTGCCTGGGTAGAACCGACTGACGGCTGCCATTGGGCACTCATCATTCATTTCCTGTTGTCATTCAGTCAGGCTTCAGTCATGCACACATACACACTCATACAGACATGTAACACTTTAGGTGTATGACCCTTTGTTTATTTACCCTGCCTTGTAGGCAACAATACTCCGTTTTCAGGGGTATGCATGCTGGATATGTTCTCGTTTCTGTAACCCACCAGACCAGGATCTTTAATGTGCATATTTGATGTGCATGCATATACACACGAAGGGGGTTCACGCAGTAGCAGATCTGCATATATGTTGACCTGGGAGATCGAAAAAATTCCACCCTTTATCCAGCATGTGCCGTTACTGAGATTCGAACCTGGGACACTCAGATTGAAAATCCAGTGTCTTAACCACTCGGTTATGGCGCCCATCACACAGCATATCCAGCATGTTTCACAGCACAACTAACATTAACATATCACAACTGACATGTTACACATCACAACTGACATTAACATATCACAACTGACTTGTTACACATCACAGCTGACATTAACACATCACAACTGACATGTTACACAACACAGCTGACATGTAACACATCACAACTGACATGTTACACAGCATAGCTGATGTTACACAGCACAGCTGACATGTAACACAGCATAACTGACATGTTACACAGCACAACTGACATGTAACACAGCACAGTTGACATGTTACACAGCATAGCTGATGTTACACAGCACAGCTGACATGTAACACAGCACAGTTGACATGTTACACAGCATAGCTGATGTTACACAGCACAGCTGACATGTAACACAGCATAACTGACATGTTACACAGCACAACTGACATGTAACAGCACAGCTGACATGTAACACAGCCTAGCTGACATGTAACACAGAACAGCTGACATGTAGCACATCACAACTGACTTGTTACACATCACAACTGACATGTTACAAAGCACAGCTGACATGTAACACATCACAACTGACTTGTTACACAGCACAGCTGACATTAATACACCACAATTAACATGTTACACAGCACAGTTGACATGTAACACATCACAACTGACATGTTACACAGCATAACTGACATGTCACACAGCACAACTGACATGTTACACATCACAGCTGGCATGTTACACAGCGCAGCTGACATGTAACATATCACAGCTGACATGTTACACGGCACATCTGACATGTTACACATCACAACTGGCATACATGTTGCACAGCACAACTGGCATGTTACACAGCACAGATGACATGTTACATGGCACAACTGACATGTTACATGGCACAATTGACATGTTACACGACACAGTTGTCATATTACACAGCACAGTTGTCATGTTACACAGTACAGCTGACATATTACACAGCACAACTGACATGTTACATGGCACAATTGACATGTTACACGGCACAGTTGTCATGTTACACAGCACAGCTGACATGTTACACAGCACAGCTGACACAGCACAAGTGGAGTGGAGTGTTGGCAAAGTGGTAGCGTGACCGCCTAGGAAGTGAGAGAATCTGAGGCTGTGGGACTGAATCTCAGTCGCCAGTATTTTCTCCCCCTCCACTAGACCCTGAGTGGTGGTCTGGGCACTTGTCATTGGGATGAGATGATAAACCAGAGTCCTGTGTGTCAGCACGCACATGGCACATGTATGATAAGCCATGGCAACAGAAGATTGTCCCTGGCAATGAAAGACTCACTCCTATACACATATGTGTGTGACTGAAGCCAGACTGAATGAGACAGGAAGCGAATGATGAGCACCCAAAGGCAGCTGTCAGTCGGCTTTAAACAAGCAGGCAGTCTGTTGTGCAAATGATTCCATGCTTTGTAAAGTGCTTGAAGCTTGGTCTCCGACTGAAGATAGGTGTTATGTGAGTATCAGTCATCACCGTTATCATTAACATAATCATAAGTGTAACAAAGTTGGAAAGTGAACGCATGAAAATGAATGTCTTTAGGTGGTGAAACAAGTTCTAAAGTAATTTGTTTTCCTCTCTTTTTGCTTGCATAGACTATTAAATCCATAGAATGAAGGTTATACCTCAATATTCAGACACAAATTCTACTATGATGACAATGATGATGATGATAATAATCATAATAATGATAATGATAAGTCATAATAATAGAAATAGTAATGGTAATAAGTAATAATAATAAATGATAATGATACTACTACTAATAATAAGTTACTACTACTAAATAATTTTTTTCTATTATATATATATATATATATATATAATAGAGATCACCAGAGATCAGTGCAAAATGGAAAAAAGTCGAGGAAGAGAATGCCACATACAGGGTCACAACCTCCAGCATGACATTGGAAGCTGAACAATGTTGTGACACATGCTCTCCAGTGGCTGGCATCCATACGTGTGTCTGCAAATCAACTTGCCATAATTCTCACTGACTCTGTGTGAAACTCCTACAAGGAGCTGAAAGTGAAAGTGGGGATCTGAATGGCAAAGTACAACTTTCAGATCCAAAAGCTAACATGGATATAGTGCCCTGGACATGCAGGTGTTTAGGGAAATGAGTGAGCTGACAGACTTGTTGGTAGTGAAACAACAATAAGCGGTCTACACCTGGGAATATCTGAAATCTTTAGAAAAGTAAAGAATGCCTAAAATAGCAGGTATACGACCATCACATCATTGACTGCCTCACGGAAAGAATTATAGAGAGAGGGAGCAGCCATAAGTGTAGCCTGAAAGGTGCAGTATGAGCCATTACTAATCAAACAAATACTGGTGTCATACAATACAATACATTTCAGTGCATCTTTATTCTTTATTAATCCGATTGGAAATTTCATGTCCATTCAGAGGGTCATCACTCACACAGTCTGTCAACCCAAGTCCAGTCTAACATAAAAGTGAACGTGGCAAAAATTTAACTTAAAAGTGAAGAAAAGGTTATATATAAGGTTTCATATAAATATGAAATTCATAAAAACTTAGCAGCTTGGTTTATAACACAGTAAAAAGCATTATAACATACAGGTACAGGTACAGAATTTGGGACTTTTAAAAAAAAAATGTTAAGCCTTTTTGGCATTTCAACGCCCCTTCGTAGTATAGAAATAGTTTAGGGTTGCGTACATGCGCATGAAATTTTTTAAATGTTCATTCATCAAAATCGAATGGTTTTAGTAATGATTTAGAGTCATTGTCTAGAAGATTCTTGAACTGGTCAATAGTTTTAGCTGTTTTTGTTGAATTATTCAGTGCATTCCATCCTTTAACTGCTCTAAAGATAAAAGAAAACTTACAAATATTTGTTCTACAAAATTTTGTGAAAAGGTTGGTATTTGAACTTCTGGTAGCATGGAGTTTGTTAGTAGAAAAGAAGGTGCAGGGGTCAGTGTCAACCATTTTATTAATTATCTTGAATACTTGTATCATGTCTCCTCTATATCTTCTGTATTTTTGTGAATGCAAGTTTAGTTGTCTCAAACGGTTTTGGTAGTCCAAATCTCTTAGCTCTGGTATCATTTTAGTTGCTCTCTTTTGCACCTGTTCAACTGCTTTAGACTGTCTTATTAGTCTGGGATACCAAATTATATTACCATGTTCCAAAATTGGTCGAACAATTGTTTTATAGAGGTTGACAAAAATGGCCTTATCCATAAATATAAATGTTCTCTTAATAATACCCAATACTTTATTAGCTTTATTTATCACAGCCTGAATGTGGCCATCAAAAGAAAAAAATTTCATCAAATATTACTCCCAGGTCTTTTTCTTCATTGCATTCTGAAATAACATTAGAAATTGTGCCATCAATTTTCATTATATAATTCTTTTTTGGATTATTTCTTCCTAAGTGTAGCACTTTACATTTAGATACATTAAAATATAGATTCCACATGTTTGACCAATTTTGTAGGTTGTTTAGGTCATTTTGCAATTTGAAGGAATTTTGGGTTTTATCATAAATTTTAGTATCATCGGCAAATATTTTGCAGCAACTACTAACATAGTCTGGGATGTCATTTATAAATATAGTGAATAAAGTTGGCCCTAAAATACTATCTTGAGGAATTCTGCTCAATACTTGCACATCTGGTGAAAAACTATTTCCAACCCTTACCTTCTGACTTCTCCCTACCAAGAAAGCCTTTATCCATTTCATGATATTGCCATTTATCCCATGAGCCTCTAACTTAGATAATAACCTATAATGTGGTACAGAGTCGAAAGCTTTTTTAAAGTCTAAATATATATCTGCAGATTCCTTCTCTTCTGTTAACTGAGTTAAGTCTTCCATAACCTCTAACAGTTGAGTAATACATGACCTCTGTTTCCTGAATCCATGCTGACATGGTGAATATAAATTATTTGTAATCATAAAATTAACTAAAACATCTCTAACTAGTGATTCTAGTACTTTACATGCCACACATGTGAGGCTAACTGGTCGGTAGTTACCTGGATCAGATCTAGTACCCTTTTTGAATATTGCTGTGACTACTGCTGTTTTCCAGTCATCTGGTTCCTCTCCTAACTCTACTGACTTATTAAATAGTGTACAAAATGGTAATGACAATTCCTCACTGAGTTCCTTCAGTACTCGTGGAGGCATCTGATCTGGGCCCTGTGCTTTACTAGGGTTAAGTGCCTGTAATTTTTCCTTTACTGCTGTTGGAGTTATCACAAGGTCATAAAAACTGGAATTACATTTCTCCTCTTTTGTCCCAGTAGGAATATTGCTTATATCTTCTTTAGTAAAAACACCAGCAAAGAAAGTATTCAGTGTCTTTGCCTTATCCTCGTCACTTACAGCTAATTCTCCATTTTCTGTCTTCAAAGGACTAATGCCTGTATTTGATTTTGTCTTAGCTTGTACATATTTCCAGAAATATTTAGGGTTTGTTTTGCATTCTTTTGAAAGTCTTCTTTCATATTCATGTTTGGCATCTTTTATGATTTTATTACATTTATTTCTAGTTGTCATGTACTATTAAACAAAAACTAAAAAGTGTTATTTTGGTAAAAGAAATTATAACATGTATAAAAATAATTTTAAAGAAAAACAAAGAAAAGCTATTTCCGAATAAGAGACACAATGATAAAATTTTCATTTTGTTATTATAAATTTTTCACATTCTTGGATGCCATGAAAGAGATATGTGCTGATTTTATCACATACATTAAGAAACATTGATTTCAGAATAGGAAACCTTATTCGAAGTTATTAGAAATTCAAGGAGGTTTGCTTGAAATATAATATTTTAACAAATATGTCACCATACACTTTTATAAACTCAGAAGACAACCATCTGCAACCAGCAATGTGAACATTTCTTCAAAATGGAATGGGGTCTGTCTGGGCCTTTTCAAGTACAGTAGACTGAACAACATGCTAAATGTTACGTTCATGGCCTGGGAGTTTGAGATCTTTTCCCACCCTCTTGTGGCAACACTGTGGCAGTATGTGTGTGCCTGTGTATGTATGTGTATGTGTGTCATGCGAGCTGGAACTAAATCAGTGAATAAGTAAATGATTATGAATCAGAAAAAAAGAAAGATGCATAAAAGGCAAGCGATGATTAAACAACTAAGAATACAGAATTGGGAAATATATATATATATATATATATATATATATATATATATATATATATATATACCTACTTGCATGTGTGTCTGAATACAGGTTCAAGCCATCGAGCTGTACAAGTTCATCAGACCCTCCCACACCGTCCTTGTTCCCTTCTCAGGGGAGACCACTCAGCCACCGTCAGCCTTCGCCCAGCCTGACCAGGGTGATGACTTGAAGAAGGTTCTGGCAGACATACGGCACCAGCTGAGGGAAATCTGGCACAACTTCCACGACGAGAAAAGCCGCTTGCGGGCGGTGAAACGTCTTCTGCTGAAATGGCACCCAGACAAGAATCCTGGGAGG
The DNA here is from genome assembly GCF_041734735.1 of Babylonia areolata. NCBI lineage: Eukaryota > Metazoa > Mollusca > Gastropoda > Neogastropoda > Buccinidae > Babylonia > Babylonia areolata. The sequence goes on along the minus strand of NC_134887.1, from coordinate 32,838,923 downwards.
GAGGAGTTCTGCACCAAAGTGTTTCAGCAGATGCAACGCTACCTGACGCTTCTGAAGCAGGGGAGACAACTTCCATCCGACGATGAGGATGATGTGGAGGGGTATGGCACCAGCGGCACAAACTACTATGAACCATACTATGAGAGAAGATCTTCGTCTCGCAGGAGACGATGCTATCGCGGTCCCTACGACTCCTTTTTTGACGACATCTTCTCCAGAGGGGAGTCCTATGCACACTCCAGAACCAGCTTCGGCAACAGCAGTCGCAGTGGTGGCAGCGGTGGTGGTAGCGGTGGTGGTGGCATGGGTGGCTGGGGTTCAGCTTCGTTCCGTTTTTTCAGCAGCAGCCCCAGTTACCCCACTCCGCAGCCGGAGGAAGGCAGGCGGTGGATGCGTCAAGCTGTGCAGGACCTGACTGCAGCCAGGCTGACTCTCAGACAGGGGGGCAGGGGACTCTACAACTGGGCCTGCTATCAGGCTCATCAGGTACTGCTCTCATGATCATGATGATAATGATTGTAATGATAATGTTTGTGATCATAATTATACTAATGATGATAAGAATGATTATGATGATGATCATGATGATAATGATTTTATTGATGATTATTGTGATGATAATGACGATTATGATAATGATGATAATAGTGATGATGATACTTCTACTGGTACCACAGCTAATAATACTGATAACAATGATGATGATAATAATGATAATCATAATAACAATGATAATAATGATAGTAATGATGATAATAACAATAATAATTGATCATGATTATCATGATTGTTATTGTTGTCAGTAGCAGTAGTAGTAGTTGTAGTAGTATCATTATTGATGACTATGACAATGACAATACTGTTTTTTCTTTATATCAAAAGTATCTTGTTCAAACTTCTTTAAGCAGACAGATTGATATTCATATTTTGTTTTTTGGTGTGGTTTTTTTTGTTTGTTTTGTTGTTTTTTTATTGGAAGTTCCTTGTTCAAGTTTGGTTTTGTTTTTGAAGACAGATTACTGCTCTTTTTTTCTTTTTCTTTTTTTCTTTTTTTTTAAATAGAAATATCTTGTTGTGTGTTTTGTTTTTTTTAGACGATTAACACGCATTGTTTTTTTAGATTGAAAGACCTTGTTCATGTTTATTTTATAGACAGATTAATGCTCATGTTTCATGGGGTTTTTTTCTTTTTAACAGAAATCGCTTGTAGCGGTTGTTGTTTTTTTGTTTTTGTTTTTTTTGTTGTTTTCCAGACAGATTAATGCTCATGTCTTGTTTTACTTTTTTTTTCTTTTTATTAGAAATTTCTTGTTCAGTTTTATTTAGCAAATTAAAGCACATTAAAAATTTTAAAAAACAACTAAATTCATTGTTCAAGGTTGTTGTTTTTTGTTTTGTTTTTTGTGTGTGTTTTTCTTCTTCTTCTTCTTATTTTTCTTTTTTCTTTTTCTTTTTTTTAAATTTTTTATTTGCAGACATGAATTTTCTTCTTTTTTTTATATCAGACATTCTTAGTCCTTTTTTTTTCTTTCAGATTATTACTTCCGTTTGATTTTGCTTGGTTGGTTTTATTTTGTTTTGTTTTTTTTTCAGTGCGCAGAGAAAGCACTGAAAGCCGTTCTGTTTCGGCGCGACGCCAGCCACGCAATGAAGACTAGCCATGATATCTGCTCCCTGGCTGCTCGCGTTGGAGATGCTCAGATTCAGGCAGATGGGACCCAACTGCACGATGTCGTCCAGTACCACACACGCATGCGTTACCCAGACCTTATCTTCTTCCCGAAGATTCCTTCCGATGTGTATGGCGAGAGTGACGCCCAAAGGGCTTGTGACCTGGCCGAGAAGATCACTGACAAAGCTCAAGAGCTGGTAAGGGATGTCGTTTTTCTATGCAGTCACGTTTGTTTTGATAAGTTTCAGTTTCAAAGAGGTGCCAATGCCTGTGGACTGATGCATATAAACTGCAACACATCTGCTATATTTGAAAAAGAATGAACAAGAGAGGCAAGGCCTACAAGACTCACTTGTGATACACACTTTATCCAGTAAAAAAAAGATCATTTATTTTTAAAAATTGAAATAATACATCAGTAGGATGTGTCCTGTATTTGATATCAATTATAAAGCTTTTGGGACGGGGGGGAAATGCATCTTAGCAGATTCGAACCAAGCATATTCTGGTCAAGAGTAAGTAGACTTACTCACAGCGCAAAAGCATGCCTACCAATGAAAAAATTATATTTAAACTTATTTTTATACTCGATGTGATAAATCGATTACGGTATTTGAAGTGATAAAGACGTTTGAATCATGTTATTTTGATATATTTTGATTATCTAAGAAATCTTTTAAAAGTCCACAATAAAGGAGACATTGCCATTGCTTCAGGCACACCACAACATGTAGCCATTTCCTCCAAATCTAAGGAGATCTGTGTTCGACAGGCTTACAGAAACTACAACCCAGTTCATTCAATTTCTCTTTTATGTTAATTCTAGTTAATTCAGTATCCACTTTAAAATACTCATATGTGTCGGTCTTATGTGTTGTTGTAAAGCGTTTTGAGTGGTTTGAAAAGCACTATATAAATGTATTATTATTAGTATTATCATAGTTGTTATTATTATCATATTATTATCATTATCATCATCATCATCGTCGTTGTTATTATTATTTGTATTTGTATTTGTATTTCTTTTTATCAAAGCAGATTTCTCTGTGTGAAATTCGGGCTGCTCTCCCCAGGGAGAGCGCGTCGCTACACCACAGCGCCACCCATTTTTTTTGTATTTTTTCCTGCATGCAGTTTTATTTGTTTTTCCTATTGATGTGTATTTTTCTACAGAATTTTGCCAGGAACAACTCTTTTGTTGCCGTGGTTTCTTTTACGTGCGCTAAGTGCATGCTGCACACGGGACCTCGATTTATCGTCTCATCCGAATGACTAGCGTCCAGACCACCACTCAAGGTCTAGTGGATGGGGAGAAAATATCGGCAGCTGAACCATGATTCGAACCAGCGCGCTCAGATTCTCTCGCTTCCTAGGCGGACGCGTTACCTCTAGGCCATCACTCCACGTTACTTCGGACTCTTAAGTATCATCCAGTTTCAGGGAATCTTTTGTTGTCGTAATGCTTTGTGTGTTTTAGTTTGACACGTACAAAACACCTCCACGGCAACCATCACCACCACCACCTCCACGGCAACCATCACCACCACAACAAGCGTCATTGCCATGTAGACCAAGCACTAGCCACCGCTCTGTGGAAGGCGGCGGCAGCAGCCGGCAGCGTCTGACGACTCCCAAGAGGAAGATGGCAGTAGCAGGTGAATCCTCACCCAAATTTCCCCGCCGAGGTCTGTGTTTTGTGATAACCAATGTGGCTTGTGTGGTGTCTTTGTGATGAGGTGTGTTTGTGGGGTGGTGTGTTTGTGCTGTGCTGTTTTTGTGGTGTGTTGATGATAATGTGATGTGTGACGTTTTGTGGTGTTGTTGTGTTGCGTCATGTTGTGTGTTGTGCTGTGCTGTTTTTGTGGTGTGTTGATGATAATGTGATGTGTGACGTTTTGTGGTGTTGTTGTGTTGCGTCATGTTGTGTGTTGTGCTGTGCTGTTTTTGTGGTGTGTTGATGATAATGTGATGTGTGACGTTTGGTGGTGGTGTTGTGTTGCGTCATGTTGTATGTTGTGCTGTGCTGTTTTTGTGGTGTGTTGATGATAATGTGATGTGTGACGTTTTGTGGTGTTGTTGTGTTGCGTCATGTTGTGTTGTGCTGTGCTGTTTTTGTGGTGTGTTGATGATAATGTGATGTGTGACGTTTTGTGGTGTTGTTGTGTTGCGTCATGTTGTGTTGTGCTGTGCTGTGTTTGTGGTGTGTTGATGACGACGTGATGTGTGACGTTTTGTGGTGTTGTTGTGTTGCGTCATGTTGTGTGTTGTGCTGTGCTGTGTTTGTGGTGTGTTGATGACGACGTGATGTGTGACATTTTGTGGTGTTGTTGTGTTGCGTCATGTTGTGTTGTGCTGTGCTGTGTTGCATGGCTTTGCTTTCCTTATCACTCAGTGCTGTGCTCATTTAAGAAAAATAGTAAATAAGAAAGAAATTCTTGAAAATGACATGTGTTGTAGAGTATGTGGACCAGTCTACATGCTTTGATGCCTCCTTGGATTTGAAACTGCGTTGCGTTGTGTTGTGTTGTGTTGCACTTTGTTGTGCTGTTCTGCATTGCATTTTACTGTATTATGCTGTGCTTTGTTGTTATGCATTTTATTATATTGCATTTTATTGCATTCTGTTGCATCGCATTGCCTTGTATTGTGATGCATTGCTTTGTATTGCGTTGCACTGTGTTGTGGTGTACTGCATTGCATTTTACTGTACTATGCTGTGCTGTACTGTATTGTTTTGCTTTGCACTGTATTGCATTCTATTGCATTGCATTGTATTGTGATATATTGTTATGCATTGCTTTGCGTTGCGTTGCATTGTGTTGTCTTGCACTTTGTTGTGCTGTACTGCATTGCGTTTTATTGTACGATGCTGTTCTGTACTGTATTGTTTTCTTTGTACTGTACTGCATTTGATTGCATTGTAAAGTGTTCTGTTGCATTGTATTGTGATGTATAGCACTGCATTGTGTTGTGCTGTTTTAAGTTGCATTGGGTTGCGTTTTGTTGTGTTGTGTTGCTTTTTTTTTTTTTTTTTTTTTTTTTTTTTTTTTTTTTTTTGGTTACAGCAGATTCCTCTGCATGGAGTACAGAGCACTTGATTGTATTCTGGCACAACTTCTGTTTCTATCGCTCTGTCTCATGCTCTCACTCTCTCTCTCTCTCTCTCTATATATATATATATATAGAGAGAGAGAGAGATAGATTATAATGGATAATCCAGATACCAAAAGGGAAAAGGCTTTAAAAATCAGTCTTGGTGTAAAAGCCCACTTATATATGTACGAGTGAACGTGGGAGTTGCAGCCCAGGAACGAAGACTAAGACAAAAGGTGAGGCATTGGACTTGTGATGGTGTGGTCACCAGTGATCAGAGTTCAAGGCCCCATCATTGGCATGGTGCTGTGCCCTTGGGAAAGGCACCTTGCACCAGTTTTCCAGGCTCCACCCTGGTGTGAATGGGTACATCAGCGTGAATTTGGTTGGGGAGGGTAAGAACGGAGAAAAGATAGGACTGGGCCCAGCCTTCCCATGCTGAGCCTTTAACCCTTTGAGCCCTGACCACCGCTTTACTGGTGGTGGGGAGGGGTGGCATAATGCCTGGCCACCGGTTGAGCGGTGCGTAAACACTTGTGTCGTGTTTTGCTATTGGTTGACTTATATTGAAGAGCCAATCAGAAAAACCGTAATATTCCGACGCCAACATTGCCGTGCCCCCTCACTGTGTTTTGTGCATGTGCTTTGGATAAAAAAGATCGATTTCTACCATGAGGCGTGCAGAGTCTCAACCTGACACGCCTCTTTTGATCAACTGATTCTGCATGCTCAGATTCATTTTCAACATCACTATCCATAGCAAAATCATCCAATTCGAATTCCACCTCACTATCAGAGTAATCATTGTCATACTCTACTTCCGATAAATCATCAAGCATATCAATTACTTTCTGCGTTGTGTACAGTTGTTTTCTTGCACGTTTTGTCCCTGATTTCTGCCCTGATGGGCCAGGTTGAGACTCTGCACACTTCAAGTGTTTACGCACCGCTCAACCGGTGGCCGGGCATTATGTCATTTTTCTCTGCCACCGGTAAAGCGGTGGTCAGGGCTCAAAGGGTTTAATACCAATTATTTGCAAATTTTGGCTCAGGAGCTCAGGCAGAAGGGTTAAATTGCTCAGGAACTCGGGGCTCAAAGGGTTAACACAGTGGATATGAATTCACTGCATCTGAGACCTAATGCCCCATCGGCTGAAAAAAAAAAAGCTCTGGGATGTTTCACCTTTAACTTCAATTAAATGCAAAGATGACTAACATTGGGAATTCTTGAAACACCTGGGGCAGTAAACATTTGATTTCTTTAGATATGATACACTGTATACAAGTCTTCGTCAGTGGATTTCACTTGAATTTGTACAGCAAAGCACCTTTTGAAGACACAGACTTCGTAAAAAGTTAAGAACCACTGCATTAGAGATGGTATGTTTTGATAAAATGTCAGAATAATCAAGAGATGATTCAAATCATGCAGACTACATACGGTCTGCCACTGGCCTTTTAATGCAGACACACACGGCTGTGTCAGACAAAACGTGCACCATGAACGACTTGAAAAATTGATGTTTCAGCCGGAAAATTAGAATAGAATATGTCTTTATTACCAAGTGTACAGGGGTCACAAGGAATATTGAGGGGGATAGTACATAACAAGATACAAACATAAATCGAAAATCATACACAAACACAGATACAGTAGAAATAAGATACATACAAGTGCATATCAATATAAAAAATTTGTGCATATTCACGCATGCACACACACACACACACACACACACACATACACACACACACGTTTGAACAGAAGCTGCATATTACATGTGGATGGGGCTAATGACTAGATATTCAGGTGGATGGTTGTTGGTTGGATTTGTTCGAGAGACAGGGCATTGACTGCTTTGGGGAAAAAGCTATTGGCGAAGTTATTTCTGTACCGTCGACCAGAGGGGAGCATCTCGAAAATCCCAAAAGCTGGATGTGATTCATCCTGGCTGATTGATTTTGTTTTATTTGCTTTTTTGCTTTACAGTTATTCAGTCGTTTTTAAACAGCAACTGAAATTTCGTTGTAAAAAAAACACACACAAAAACCAAACAAAAACCAAACAAACAAAAGGAAGTGCACAAGCAGGTCTACTTATGAGCAGTGCTCATTACACTAGCTGTATACATACACTGCAGTTTGCCGATTCCTTTCGATGTGTATGGCGGGAGTGACGCCCAAAGGGCTTGTGACCAGCATCACTTCACCATCCCCCCACCCCCATGAAGAAAATTGTGCAGGTTCCCCCATGGTCCTTCACTTTTGTCTGAACCATGTGTTTTGCACAGACATGCGTGGATGATACTTTACTTTGGTGTCCAGTGACACTGCCAGAGGCTTTATCGGTCTCGCATGGCTTGGTTTCTTTGGTGACGCAATGGTTACGACACTCAGCTGCCAGTATAGAGAATTCATGAGGGTGTGGGTTTGAATCCCGCTCTTACCTCAGCCTTTCTCTCAAGTTTGATTGGAAAATCAAAGTGAGTGTCTAGTCTTTCGGATGAGACGATAAACCGAGGCCCCGTGTGCACTACACACTTGGTGCACTGATAAAGAACCCATGGCAACAAAAGTGCTTTGCTTTGGCAAAATTTTGTAAACAAAAATCCACTCTCTTAGGTACACAAATGTATATGCATGCATGCACGCAAGGCCTTACTAAGCGCGTTGGGTTATGCTGCTGTCAGACATCTGCCTGGCAGATGTGGTGTGGTGTGTATGGATTTGCCCAAACGCATTGGTGCCTCTTTGAGAAAATGGAGCTCAAACGAAAACTTTCTTTCTGACTGATATACATATATATATGTTGTTGATTTTCTCTTCTTTTTTTTTTTTTTTTTCTTTTTCTTTTTCAGACCCGTCAATCAAAGCCTTGCCACCGCCCCCTTGAGGACTGGGACGCAAACTTCAAACGTCAAACGCCACCTTGATCATCATATCGAGGAGGACTGGTGCAAAAGTCGTTTCGATCTGCCGCAAGGTTCTCAGTACACATGAAAAGCCTGCCTGTTCAACATGTCCCATGGCTTTGACAAAGCAATAGTCGTCTCTTTGTCTGTATCTCCTCCCTCCCCTCCCCCTTCCCTCATATTTTGTGCTTTTTTTGGTGTGATATTTGCACTTTGTATATAAGATATGTACATGTATGTAGAATATATACATGTGGTTCTTTGGTGTGGTTTTTTTGGGGTTTTTTGTCTTCAAATGCTGTTGAATGCTATTGTGCATTGTTGTAAATATACTGATTCATGCGAGTGCTTTGAGCCCACTGGGCAGTTTGTGCCACATAAGGACTGTATTATTATCATTGTTTCATGTGAGTGTTTAGAGCCCAGTATATGGGCAGTTTGTGCCACATAAGTACTGTATTATTATCACTGCTTCATGTGAGTGTTTAGAGCACTGTATATGGGCAGTTTGTGCCACATAAGTACTGTATTATTATCATTGTTTCATGTGAGTGTTTAGAGCCCAGTATATGGGCAGTTTGTGCCACATAAGTACTGTATTATTATCATTGTTTCATGTGAGTGTTTAGAACACTGTATATGGGCAGTTTGTGCCACATAAATACTGTATTATTATCATTGTTTCATGTGAGTGTTTAGAGCCCTGTATATGGGCAGTTTGTGCCACATAAGTACTGTATTATTATCACTGTTTCATGTGAGTGTTTAGAGCACTGTATATGGGCAGTTTGTGCCACATAAGTACTGTATTATTATCACTGTTTCATGTGAGTGTTTAGAGCACTGTATATGGGCAGTTTGTGCCACATAAGTACTGTATTATTATCACTGTTTCATGTGAGTGTTTAGAGCACTGTATATGGGCAGTTTGTGCCACATAAGTACTGTATTATTATCATTGTTTCATGTGAGTGTTTAGAGCACTGTATATGGGCAGTTTGTGCCACATAAGTACTGTATTATTATCATTGTTTCATGTGAGTGTTTAGAGCACTGTATATGGGCAGTTTGTGCCACATAAGTACTGTATTATTATCATTGTTTCATGTGAGTGTTTAGAACACTGTATATGGGCAGTTTGTGCCACATAAATACTGTATTATTATCATTGTTTCATGTGAGTGTTTAGAGCCCTGTATATGGGCAGTTTGTGCCACATAAGTACTGTATTATTATCACTGTTTCATGTGAGTGTTTAGAGCACTGTATATGGGCAGTTTGTGCCACATAAGTACTGTATTATTATCACTGTTTCATGTGAGTGTTTAGAGCACTGTATATGGGCAGTTTGTGCCACATAAGTACTGTATTATTATCACTGTTTCATGTGAGTGTTTAGAGCACTGTATATGGGCAGTTTGTGCCACATAAGTACTGTATTATTATCATTGTTTCATGTGAGTGTTTAGAGCACTGTATATGGGCAGTTTGTGCCACATAAGTACTGTATTATTATCATTGTTTCATGTGAGTGTTTAGAGCACTGTATATGGGCAGTTTGTGCCACATAAGTACTGTATTATTATCACTGTTTCATGTGAGTTGTTAGAGCCCTGTATATGGGCAGTTTGTGCCACATAAGTACTGTATTATTATCACTGTTTCATGTGAGTGTTTAGAGCACTGTATATGGGCAGTTTGTGCCACATAAGTACTGTATTATTATCACTGTTTCATGTGAGTGTTTAGAGCACTGTATATGGGCAGTTTGTGCCACATAAGTACTGTATTATTATCATTGTTTCATGTGAGTGTTTAGAACACTGTATATGGGCAGTTTGTGCCACATAAGTACTGTATTATTATCATTGTTTCATGTGAGTGTTTAGAACACTGTATATGGGCAGTTTGTGCCACATAAGTACTGTATTATCATCACTGTTTCATGTGAGTGTTTAGAGCATTGTATATGGGCAGTTTGTGCCACATAAGTACTGTATTATTATCACTGTTTCATGTGAGTGTTTAGAGCACTGTATATGGGCAGTTTGTGCCACATAAGTACTGTATTATTATCACTGTTTCATGTGAGTGTTTAGAGCACTGTATATGGGCAGTTTGTGCCACATAAGTACTGTATTATTATCACTGTTTCATGTGAGTGTTTAGAGCACTGTATATGGGCAGTTTGTGCCACATAAGTACTGTATTATTATCATTGTTTCATGTGAGTGTTTAGAGCACTGTATATGGGCAGTTTGTGCCACATAAGTACTGTATTATTATCATTGTTTCATGTGAGTGTTTAGAGCACTGTATATGGGCAGTTTGTGCCACATAAGTACTGTATTATTATCACTGTTTCATGTGAGTTGTTAGAGCCCTGTATATGGGCAGTTTGTGCCACATAAGTACTGTATTATTATCACTGTTTCATGTGAGTGTTTAGAGCACTGTATATGGGCAGTTTGTGCCACATAAGTACTGTATTATTATCACTGTTTCATGTGAGTGTTTAGAGCACTGTATATGGGCAGTTTGTGCCACATAAGTACTGTATTATTATCACTGTTTCATGTGAGTGTTTAGAGCACTGTATATGGGCAGTTTGTGCCACATAAGTACTGTATTATTATCATTGTTTCATGTGAGTGTTTAGAACACTGTATATGGGCAGTTTGTGCCACATAAGTACTGTATTATTATCATTGTTTCATGTGAGTGTTTAGAACACTGTATATGGGCAGTTTGTGCCACATAAGTACTGTATTATCATCACTGTTTCATGTGAGTGTTTAGAGCACTGTATATGGGCAGTTTGTGCCACATAAGTACTGTATTATTATCATTGTTTCATGTGAGTGTTTAGAACACTGTATATGGGCAGTTTGTGCCACATAAGTACTGTATTATTATCATTGTTTCATGTGTGTTTAGAGCCCTGTATATGGGCAGTTTGTGCCACATAAGTACAGTATTATTATCACTGTTTCATGTGAGTGTTTAGAGCCCTGTATATGGGCAGTTTGTGCCACATAAGTGCTGAATTATCATTGTTTCATGTGAATGTTTAGAGCCCTGTATATGAGCAGTTTGTGTCACATAAGTACTGTATTATTATCACTGTTTCATGTGAGTGTTTAGAGCCCTGTATATGGGCAGTTTGTGCCACATAAGTACTGTATTATTATCATTGTTTCATGTGTGTTTAGAGCCCTGTATATGGGCAGTTTGTGCCACATAAGTACTGTATTATTATCATTGTTTCATGTGAGTGTTTAGAGCCCTGTATATGGGCAGTTTGTGCCACATAAGTACTGTATCATCATTGTTTCATGTGAGTGCTTAGAGCCCACTCTGTGCAGAATGTGTGCCGTATAAGTACTGTGCTATTGTTGTTGTTTTCTGTAGGCATGAAGAAACATAATGTGACAGTGCAGTGGGGTGATGCACTGGTGTGGTTTCAGTCTGGATGGCCTCGGAAGTGTGCGATGTTACAGATTTTGAACGGTGCCTCAGTTCGTTTGTCTGTGTTCCTTGTGTCGTCTGCTACAGTCAGTCACGGTGTCGGTTAGCTGGTAGCAGGCAGTGCACTAATTGTTCAGCTGTATCATTGTATGTAATCTGCCACGTTTACATTATGCACTTGTTTTCATGTGGGTGTGTGTGTGTGTTAATGTGTTATCAAAGTGTTTATGCATTTCTGGGAAGAGTTGTTTTGAATCTTTTTTGAAATGTTACGGTGACAAGGATGACAACTGGCATGTATATAATTAACAATGTCTTGTTCTGTTTCTCTATTGTTCTCACCATGCAGCAGTCTCCTTGCTTTTTGCTGAAGGCATTAGCCTGTTTTATCATAAGATAAATGCGGTTGCTTTTACACCAATCTAATTCAGTTTCACATAAAAACAAACTTTTTGCTTCAGATGCATACAGATTTAGTCATGAATATGCTCTTGGAATGGCAGTGCATGTTTTACTTTTAATGGGAAGATGGTTTTTTCGGTTGTTTTTTTAATATGTGTAGAAATTTGCACCATGAAGAAATTACACACATACACACGCACACACACACACACACACACACACACACACACACACACATATATATATATATATATATATATATATATATGTATGTATATACGGATCAGTCTGCACACTTTGAGACCTCCTTGAAAGAGAAACTTGAACGGACACATTTGTGTATTACCTGTTGGACATGTTGCAAGTGTGTCTGCCAGATTCATTTGTTGAATTCAGCCAGTGCTCATAAATGTTTTGCCGGGGAAATGTTTGATGTAGAAACAGTGTCATGAATACATATCTACTGCCTTTCTGGATATTCCACTTATTCAAGAAAATTCATTTCTTCATTCTGTTACTGTTAATAGTCTAATGCCTTGCATGCTATGTATTTAACATGTATGGAAAGGATTTGTTTTTGATTATTTGTGTTAAAATGTCTCGGTGAGTTTCTGGAAACCGTCATGGCGACGTTTCAGTTTGTTGCTTTTGTTAATAGCATTTTATTCGTCATCCCAATGCAAATTATCTGACCCATGTGTGTGAGTGCCTTCTGCTTCTAGCTAATTGAACGTGATGTGAAGTGTATTGAATAAACTAGTTTTAGTTCTTATTGAAACTGAAACTGGCTTCAGTTCCTGTTGAAACTGGTTTCAGTTCCTATTGAAACTGGTTTCAATTCTTATTGAATTACTGACTTTTAATTTTGGGGGTGGGTTTAATCAGGAGGTACTGCGGCAGAACCGGTTAGGCGATGGACTTTGATCCCGTGTTCCCCAGTGATCAGGGTTCGAAGCCCCTTTTTGGCATGAAGTTGCCTCCATTGGAAAGGCACTTTTCGCTGCTTTTTTTTTTTTCCTCACTCCACCCAGGTGTCAATGGGTACCCGACTTGAGGATGTGGAAGTTTCAAGCAGTTGAAGGAGAGGACTGGGCCCCGCCTTCCTTTGCCGAGCCCTGGACAGGGGATATGAGTTCACTGACGCAGTGGCCGTGGAAGACTATGGGACCTTTTAACCTTTAACCTAAATTTGGGGTGAAGGTGTTTTGTCCTTTCTTTTTTTTTTTGTTTTTGCCATATTAGTCATTGTTAGGTAGGAATGATTTTCTGTTTTCCTCCTCTTCTGTTTCTTCATTATAGTGCATGACGATCGTGTAGGTGGCATATAATGAAAATATTGGGGGTTTTTTTGGGTTTTTTTTGGTTTTGTTTTTTTTAACTTTGATATATGATGAGGAATGTAATTCATAGGACATTGTTCATTGTATCACCACATAATGGAATGACTTAGATTTATCGGATACTTCAAATGTAAAAACATTCTTTTTGTAAACTGTCCTCCCCTGTCCCCCCCCCCCCCCCCCCCCAACCTCTTATCTAGGGCTTTTGCTCGTCCATTGGATTCTGTTTTTTTCTTTCTTTTGTAACGTAAAGCCATAGGTTCTTTTACAATGAACTGCCAGCTTCAAATTATCTCTGATTTTTGTGGAGACATTTTTGCTTTACACAATACCTTTCCATCAAGGAAAAATTGAAGTTGATTTCAGATTTTCTTTGTGATTGTGCTGGGACCTGTTTGTTTGATTCACTCTGATTTTGTGGCTGTATTTGGTGCTCCTTGTGTAAACGATGTGATGTTTTGCAAATTTAGGTGTAATGCATACAGTGACTGGGTTTATTTCCATCGAGTTTACTCCGTGTTTGTTGTACATTTTAAGAATTCTTCTTCTATGATTTGTGCTTCTGTATTTTGTGAATCACTATATTGTGAGAGGTGTTTTATAACTGATCTTAAACACTAGATTTGTTCAGTTGCTGAGAAGAGTGTGTAATGATTACATGCAGAGCGTTCTGTTCTCATTTATGATATATGGTCTTACCTTAGATTGTGCTTTAAATCAGTGATGGGATTTATTCATTGAATTTCTGTGGTATGGACTGGACCATCAGTGTATAAATTTTGTCATGATTATTGAAAGATATTTTGATACATACTGTAAAACTGTTCTCCCCCACCCCCACCCCGTCTCCCCCCCTCCCCCTCTTTTTTTCTTTTCTTTCATCGCAGTCTGCATTAATAGTCAATGTCAGTTTCGTTTTATGATGATTGAAAGATGTTTTGAAATATATTTTAAAACTGCTTCCATTTATTTTTCAGCCTGTTTTTTTTTTTGTTTTTTTTCCATTTCACGTTTCTTTCTGCTTACCTTTCAGCATGTACTTTGATTATGCTTTGCTTTTTTATTTTCATTTTATCATTGCTTTTCTTCTTTACTGTGCCCTGCCCTGATGAGGATTGAAAATTATTGTCATGCTAATTTTGTGTTTGTCAGTGAGTGATTTTTTCATTGTATCTACAGATCTTCTGTATTTTTGGTATCAAATAGTTGCACATGGTAATTCTGAATTGATCATAGGCTTTTTGGTTTTATTCGTGGTTTGGATTTTGTTGTTGTTGTTGCTGTTTTGTGTGTGTGTGTGTTGTTGTTGTTTTTTGTTGTTGTTTTGTTTGGTTGCTAGGTTAGTTGTTTGTGTGCTTGTTTTTTGGTGTGTTTTGTTGTTGTTGTTGTTTTTAGATGATCTGAATTAGATTTGGCTTCCTTTTTATATTTACATGTTTTGATAGCAAGTTTAAACTTTGACGTGATATTATTTTACAACAATGTTAGAATGATGAGTGATTCACAGTAACCTGATTGACAACAAACTCATCAGTTTTCGCATTCATTTATTTAATCATCTGAAAATTTCTTTTGATATATGTTTGTTATTTTTTTTCATTTCATGAGTTTGTTACTTTTTATTTTGTTTGAACCATTGGAATTTCTCGTATTTTATCATCTTATGTTTTATTTTGTTTATTTACTGATGTGTGCTTTCTTTTTTTACTTTTTTTAAATATTCATATTGATGATGTTTCTTTCAAATCACATGCTTGAATATGTACACACACACACACACACACACGCACACATACATTGAAAACACACATACACACACAGACATGCACACGCACACACACACAAGGAGGAGTGAGGTGTTAGATCATGCAAGGATCTGACCTACACTGTGACAACAAATTATTTTGGATGAAAGAAAAATAACATGGCAGGCAGCGTTTTCTTTTGCCTGTTTGTTGTTTGTTTGTTTGTTTGTTTTTTTCCTTCATCTTTCTAGTCTAGCTAGATAAAATTAGGATTAAGGAATATCACTGTTATTCTGGTTTATAATTTTTGTGAGAGCAAACTTTCAGACAAAGCAACAGCTATAACTGTTGATATATCATAGCTAGGTAAAATTAGTAGTACTAAATATCTTTATTTTTCAGGTTTATATTTTGGTTGAAGGAAACAGTCAGTAAAAGCAGCAACCATAACTGTTGCTATTTTATTGCAAATACGTAGGGTGTGAAATTTTTAAGCAATGTTGGTTGTTGTTGGGTTTTTTTATTAGGATTTCTTGGTTTTGTTCTGAATGCAATGTTATCTGCAATATTAAGGAAATAAGTGCATGAGAATAATTTTTTTTACTGTTGGTCAGTTTTATTTTGATTTCTCATGGTGGTGAATGATTAATTAAGTGTATACACACACACTCACACACATAATTTTTTTTATTTAATTTTTTATATATATATATGTGTGTGTGTGTGTGTGTGTGTATGTATATAGTTAAATAGATAGATATGCATGTATAGAAAATATCTACAAATTGTCTCCCTTGCATATTTTCTAAATAGTTTTTCTTTGAAGCTTTACAGTCTCAGTAATCGGCTGATGGCAAGATCGGTGTAGTTATATACTCGCCTCTGTTGCCTGTCACAACGCTTCAGTTGTATACACTGAGTCAGTGCTTTAGTGATAATAATGATGATTATAAGATGATAAGAATAATGATCATATTAATAGTAATGATAATGATGATGACAGTGAAAATGATGATGGTGGTGATGATGCTAATAATAACGACAGTAACAGTTATGATGGTGATAATGATTAAAAAAAAAATTGTAGTAATGATGATGATGATGAAATGAGAAACAAGAAGAGGAAACAATAACAAGAACAATAGAACTGTCTAGCGGTGAATCTTGCGCAGAGACAAATCAAAGTGCTGTCACACCTGCCAGTCACAAGCATGCATTACACGAAAAATTGACTGAGAGGGATGAAAGTTGAAGCTTAGATCCTGAATATATGTCACCAGAAAGCGGTGGATTGTAAAGAGGGAGGTGAGTGTGGAGTGGGGATGGAGGGTGGGAGGAGGGGAGCGGGGGGAGGAGGAGCTCTTTTGGAAGGAGGTGGGTTTGAAGGCCTGACTTGAAAGAGCTCAGTGAAGATCGGAGTGTCATCCCTGTAGTGTTTGATCTCTGTTCGTTACCTGTGTCAGTTCATCTGTTCTTTGCTACCTGTGTCAGTTTTTTGTGTTTGTTGCCTGTTTCAGTTTTTCTGTTTGTTACCTGTGTCAGTTTATCTGTTCTTTGTTACCTGTGTCAGTTTTTGTATTTGTTGCCTGTTTCAATTCTTCTGTTTGTTACCTGTGTCAGTTTTTGTGTTTGTTGCCTGTTTCAGTTCTTCTGTTTGTTACCTGTGTCAGAGTTTTGTGTTTGTTGCCTGTGTCAGTTCATCTGTTTGTTGCCATTGCCAGTTCATTTGTTCGTTGTTACCTGTGTCGATTCTTCTGTTTGCTACCTTTGTCAGATCTTCTGTTTGTTATTGATTGTTCCTGTGTCAGTTCTTCTGTTGGTTACCTGTCTCAGTTCTTCTGTTGGTTACCTGTGGCAGTTCCTCTGTCCGTTACCATTGCCAATTCTTTTGTTGATTACCTGCATCAAGTCTTCTGTTTGTTTTTGGTTGTTACCTGTGTAAATTCTTTTGTTTGTTGCCTGTTTCATTTCTTGTTTGTTATTGATTGTTACCTGTGTCGGTTCTTCTGTTTATTACCTGTGTAAATTCTTCTGTTTGCTACCTGTTTCATTTCTTCTGTTTGATATTGATTGTTACCTGTGTCGGTTCTTCTGTTTGTTACCTGTGTCAGTTCTCCTGTTTGTTACCTGTTTCATTTCTTCTGTTTGATATTGATTGTTACCTGTGTAAATTCTTCTGTTTGTTACCTGTGTCACTTCTTCTGTTTATTACCATTGCCAGTTCTTTTGTTGTTTGTTACCTGTGTCAGTTCTTCTTTTTTTGATATTGGTCGTTACCTGTGTAAATTCTTCTGTTTGTTACTGATTGTTACCTGTGTCAGTTCTGTTTCGTACCTGTATCAGTTTTTCACTATTGTTTGTAGTGTTGGCGGCATTGCATGTGTGGTGTGCTGATCTCTGTTCGCTGCCTGTCTTCATTGCATTGTATTGCACTGCACTGCATTGCACTGCATTGTATTGCATTGCATTGTGTTGCACTGCATTGCATTATATTGTTTCGTATTTTGTCACAGCATGTATCGCTGTGTGGCATTTGGGGTGCTCTCCCCTGGGGCGAGTGAGTGACTACAGCGCAGCACCACCTATATTTTTCTTCTTTCTTTCTTTCTTTGTTGTTTGTTTTTATTTCTTATTTGTTTTACTATCAAAGTGGACTTTACTACAGAATTTTGCAGGCACTAAGTGCTTTCTCCTCATATAACCTTGGTTTTGGGGTGTTTTTTTTAAACATTTCACCCAGACAGCTAGCACCCAGACCACCACTTCAGGTGAAGTGGAAGGGGGTGGAAAAAGAAATCCTGGTCTGTATACGGCACTCGAACCGTAGGACACTGGCTTCCTAGATGGGCCCTTTACCACTTGGCCACTACTCCACTTTGCTGTAGGAGGAGCTTCAGTCACTTTGCTGTTGGATGGTGTTGTGGGGGTGTTTGATATCTTAGTGCTTAAATCACTGTGGTATTGTTTGCTTCTGTGGCCTTCAATATCAGATCATTGCTTATTTTGTATTTGTATTTCTTTTTATCACAACAGATTTCTCTGTGTGAAATTTGGGCTGCTCTCCCCAGGGAGAGCGCGTCGCTACACTACAGCACCACCCAATTTTTTTGTATTTTTTCCTGCTTGCAGTTTTTCTATTTGTTTTTCCTATGAAAGTGGATCTTTCTACAGAATTTTGCTAGGAACAACCCTTTTGTTGCTGTGGGTTCTTTTACATGCGCTAAGTGCATGCTGCACACGGGACCTCGGTTTATCGTCTCATTCAAATGACTAGTGTCAAGACAACCACTCTAGGTCTGGTAGAGGGGGAGAAAATATCGGCGGCTGAGCCGTGATTTGAACTAGCGCGTTCAGATTCTCTTGCTTCCTAGGCGGGCGCGTTACCTCTAGGCCATCACTCCACTTTCATGCTTCAGTCATTCCAGTGGTATTGGTTTGTGGAGAGTTTATTTGTTGTTGTTTTTTTTAATGGTGTAGAATAAAAGGTACCATTTCTTCATTTGTGTAGAGTTACCTTATCAAATCATTGCTTGTTTTAATGAATTGATCATTCTTGTGATTTTGTCTGCGGTGGTGCAAGGTATAAAATCAATCAAATCAAAATCAAAAACACTTTATTAATCCACATGGAAATTAAGGTATTGATCATTGTTTATTTTAATGCTTGAATCAATCGAATGATTTTTGGCTGGTGTTGTGTGATATATTGTATTATTGCTCATTTTGATGGTTAAATCATCCTAGTGATTTTGGCTGATGTTTGGGTGATATATCGAAGCATCGCTCATTTTGATGCTTCCGTCATTCTAGTGATTTGGGTTTCTGCATGCGGTGTTAGATATTGAATCATTGCTTATTTTAATGCTTCAGTTGTTCTAGTGATTTTTTGTTGTTGTTGTTGTTGTTTTGTGTGGGTTTTTTTGTTGTTGTTTTTTTCGTTTGTTTGTTTTTGCTTCTGTAAATTTAGGTATTGGATAATCATTTATCTTAATGCTTCAGATTGTGTGCACACTCACGCACGATAATGTAAGAGTGGTGTCCTGTTGACATGACCATCATTGCTGTTTGATTTCTTTTTTTCTTTTTCCTTTTTTTATTTTTACTTCTTTTTTTCTTTTTTTCTTTTTTTTTATTCTATTTTAGTTTATTTTTTTCTCAAGGCCTGACCAAGCGCGTTGGGTTATGCTGCTGGTCAGGCATCTGCTTGGCAGATGTGGTGTAGCGTATATGGATTTGACCAAACGCAGTGGCGCATCCTTGAGCTACTGATACTGATACTGATACTACTGTTTGAGGGGCAGGTGCAGTTTGCCTGTTCCTGGTTCACCTCCTCTGTGATCATACCGCCACCCTGACTGGCTTCTGATACAGGTTGACCTTGTCCTGCTTCACCTAAACCCACCGTCCATGTTTCACCTAGTCAGCCCCTCTCTCTCTCTCTCTCTCTTTCCCTCTCTTTCTCTCCGTCTATCTCTCCTTCTCTCTCTCTGTCTCTCTCCGCCCCCCCCCACCCCCCATCTCTCTGTCTCCCCCCTCTCTCTCTGTCTCTCTTTTCCCCTCTCTCTTTCTATTTTTCCCCCCTCTCCCTCTTCCCCCCCCCCCTTCTCTCTCCCTCCTCTCTCCTCCTCTCTCTCTATCTCTCTCTCCCTTCCTCTCTCTCTCTCTGCTCTCTCTTCCCCTCTCTCTCCCTCTGTCTCTGTCTCTCTCGCTTTCCCTCCCTCTCTCTCCACTCCCCATCTCTCTCTCTCTCACCCCTCTCTCTCTCTTTTCCCCTCTCTATCTCTTTCTCTCTTTTCCCCCTCCTCCTCTTTCTCCCTCTTCCCCTCTCTTCCCCCCTCTCTCTTCCCCTCTTCCCCCCTGTCCCTCCCTCCCTCTCTCCCCCTCCCCCCCTCTCTCTCTACCCATCTCCCAATACCGAGAAAACGAAGAAACAGGAAATATCACTTTATGGAAGTGTGGATAGGCAGGGTGCCATTCCAACGTCTCACACACACATACACACGCACAACACACACACACACACACACAACACACACACAGAGAGAATAACTGAGTACATATACATTAGTTTATAGAAAAAAAAAAGAAAAAAAAAAGAGAAGACTGAATCAAATAGCCTTGTCATACCAGTTCTTATTCATTGTTCACCTATTTAATGTGAACAATGAATAAGAGCTGGTATGACAAGGCTATTTAATT
The DNA here is from genome assembly GCF_041734735.1 of Babylonia areolata. NCBI lineage: Eukaryota > Metazoa > Mollusca > Gastropoda > Neogastropoda > Buccinidae > Babylonia > Babylonia areolata. The sequence continues at coordinate 32,819,092 of NC_134887.1, read as the reverse complement.
CCGTCTTCTCTTTTTTTCTTTTCTTTTTTTTTTTCTTTTTTTTTTCTTTTTTTTCTTTTTGTCCCAGTTCCAACAAGCAGCAATTTACAATCTGTGACCAATCTTCCCAGCTGTTCTTTTCTTGTTTACTGCTCAAAGATATACTTTTTTGGGGGGTGGGGTGGGGGGGGGGTCCTCCAAAAACACTGAATAGTAAGTGAGATTCGTATATATATATATATATATATATATATATATATATATAATTTAATCATTATGTTGGGTTGTTGGAGGTTTTTTTGTTTTATTTTTTGTTTTGTTTTGTTTTGATTTTGGGGGGGTTATTTATTTTATTATTACATTTTATTATGTTTATGTCGTGAACAAACTTGGGGTGGGCTTTCAAAGCATGACCAATGATTATCATATGTAAAAGGGTGTCTGCTCTTTTTTTTCTGGGTTTTTTTTTTTTCTTATTTTTTAAGCAGATGTGATGTAGAATTTATGGATCAGTGAGCATGTCTTCACTCCACCTTGAAACTGAAACTGACATTTTTTAAGATCATAGCTTTAGAGCTTACCGGGATCTGTATTTGGGAAAGACTTAGGTACTCAAGAGATTGTACATGTATTCATAGAACATTGTATACTCTGAAAGTCATGTTTTTGTCATACTGTTTTTGTTTTGTTTTTTGTTGTGGTTTCTTTAAATGCTTTATATCAGCCATTATTTGCAGTAGTTTTGTTTTGTTTTTTTCTGTACATTGTATATTTCACAAGTCAGGTTGGGTTATTTTTTCACAGCTGTATATGAACCATTATTTGCACAGTTTTGGTGGGGGCTGGGGGGGGGGGTTTCACATTGGATGCTTCACAAATCATTTTTGTGTTATAGGTGCATTAACTGCTTTTTATCACTCATTATTTGCCTAGTTTTTTTTATGCTAGTATAAGATATTGTCTTATATTTTGATTTTCTGTTGTTGGTATCTTTGTGTGTTGAAAAAATGGTCCAAGAATTTTCATGAATAAGACTTAAGTGTGAAGATTTGGTTTGGTCAGATGTCTGATTGTTGAATATTCCATTAAAAAAAAGGTATCAGAAATTACAATAATGATATGAAAGATAATAATAACGATGATGAAGATGATAATACTAGTACTAATAATGATCATGATGATGATATGACATGCTCTGGAGGACATCAGGCAAAATACAAAAATGATATACTGGCTGCATTGCAGTAAGAAATAAGGTCAACACAAAGAGAATCTCTGCCAACGTTCATGGACATTTCTTTTCTTAATTTGCTGTACATTTCTCTTGGACAGCCTGACCAATTTTACTTAAAGATATGGCTGCACAACCCAAACTACATACCCTCTGATATTAAGGAGCTTAATGGTTTAGGTACAGCATGCCATGAACTGTGTTGTTTGCAGATTTTTCCCCCTGATGTGACAGGATTTTGTGTTTAACACAGGTTTTGTTGTTTATTTTTTTATTTAGTTGGTCAGTTGATCTTGATTTGGTCCTGTGCAGTTGGCTGCACTAGAGCAACAATGTCAAAAATATCACACATCGTTTTGCACCTGGATGTTGTTAGTTGATGATGACTGGATCTTGTAGTTTGACATCAAGCTGTGGAAAATGAAGGAATGGAAAATAAAATCTTGGAGCTGAGCCTTTGGATTTGTTTGTTTACTGGTGTGCTTGTGCAAATCTGTGTGAACGGTGAGCATTATCAGTTGTTGGGAAAGCAGGGGGGGGGGGGGGGGATTGGGGAGGGGGGGGGGCGTCAGAACTATTTGAAGATTTGGTGAGACTGTTGAAAATGATGTTCTGTAGTTGTTGTTTTTGTTTGTTTGTTTGTTTTTTAATGGATGGAAAAGAATGTGTGAAGTGAGAGGGAGAGTGGGGAATGACTGGTTTTATTTTGATGGATTTAAGTAAAACCGTGTATAGAGATCCCATAACTCAATCCAGTTTGAGTGATATGTAGGCCCTTATTGTGTGAACGTTTTACTCTCTCTCTCTTTCTCTGTCTCATTCTCTCTCTCTCACTCATGCATGCATTCACACACACACACATGCGCACGCACAAACACACACACACACACACGGGTGCATATGTAACAATTTGCAGTCTCTCAGCCACCAGGGTCCAACTCTCAACCAACCAAACCCATGGCCCTGATAAAAGCAAAAGACCATGATGCATGGTATGTCTGGCAAACCAGGCCAGACCGGCCTGTACCGTCCTGATCTGTCTATTCCTGAGGAAGGGGGCAGAGTGGTGAAGACGCTTAGCTGTCAGTGTCCATGAAGGTCTGTGTTCAATTCCCACTCTCGCCCTTTCTTCCAAACTTGACTGGAAAAATCAGACTATCATCCAGTCATTCAGATGAGACAGGCGCAATAGCTGAGTGGTTAAAGCGTTGGACTGTCAATCTGAGGGTCCCGGGTTCGAATCACAGTGACGGCACCTGGTGGGTAAAGGGTGGAGATTTTTACGATCTCCCAGGTCAACATATGTGCAGACCTGCTAGTGCCTGAACCCCCTTCGTGTGTATATGCAAGCAGAAGATCAAATACGCACGTTAAAGATCCTGTAATCCATGTCAGCGTTCGGTGGGTTATGGAAACAAGAACATACCCAGCATGCACACCCCCGAAAACGGAGTATGGCTGCCTACATGGCGGGGTAAAAACGGTCATACACGTAAAAGCCCACTCATGTGCATACGAGTGAACGCAGAAGAAGAAGAAGATGAGACAATAAACTGATGTCCCGTGTGTAGCAGGCATTTGGCACACTGAAAAAGAACCCTAGCAACAAAATAGCTGTCCTCTGGCAAAATTATGTTGAAGAAATCTCCTCTTAATAGTTACACAAATGATATATGCATGCACTCAAAGGCTGACTAAGTGTGTTGGGTTATATATGCTGCTGTCCAGGCCTCTGCATAGCAGATGTATTGCATTTCTGGATTTTTTCTCAACTCAGTGACACTTTGAAAAACTGAAACTGAAACTTGATTCACCTATTGCTGATTCACCTATCACTAAATTGGTGATCTTGATTTGCCTGTTCCCATTTCGCCTATGTGCTCACTGTGTGTTGAAAAAAAAAAAAAATCTCTAAAGCTCACTTTTTTTTATTTTTTTTTTATTGTTGGGCCGGTTACTTGTGTTGATTGTCTGGTCTCTGTATCGGTAAATCTGATGCAGCAAAAACTTCTCTCTTGTTTTGGACACTAACAGTATCAGTATCAGTAGCTGAAGGAGGCGTCACTGCGTTTGATCAAATCCATATACGCTACACCACATCTGCCGAGCAGATGCCTGACCAGCAGCGTAACCCAACACGCTTAGGCCCTGAGAAAAAAAAAGATATATATACATTTTTTTTAATAATAAAATAAATAAATAAAATATAAAATAAAATAAAAATAATTATAAATAACAATAAAATATAAAAAAATAAAGTAAAAAAAAAATAATAAATAATTACTTTTATATATATATATATATATATATATATATATATATATATTATATAATAAAAATAAATCAATAAAATAAGATAAATAAAAAATAAATCAATAAAATAAATAAATAAATAAAATAAAATAAATAAATAAATAACAATATATTTTTTTTTATAAATAAGTAACACTAACGAAGCTTTATCCTAAACTGAATTGTATTGTATTTGCTTGAAAGTTACTGCTGTGAAACCGCTCTTAATATTTCACCCTGTATCAAGACCTGTAGAGAATTAATATTCATAGTATGATAGTGGTATCTGTACACAGTGATGTGTGTGTGTGTGTGTGTGTGTGTGTGTGTGTGTGTGTGTGTGTGTGTGCGTGTGTGTGTGAATGACAATGTGCATGTTTGAGAGGGACAGAGAGAGTGGGAAACTAGGAAAGAGAGAGAGGGACGGGGGGAGGGGGGGGGGGCTGAGAGAGAGAGGCTGAGTAGGCGAAATGGGACTGGCGGGTTGGGGAAACAGAACAAAGTGTCAAACTTTCAACAGACCATTGAGGATGGCAGCATATGGTCAAAGAGTAGGCAAAGTGGGAATGGGTTTTATCAGACCAGCACCGACAGATCTGAGACAACTCCCTATGGACAAAGAGAACAGGATCCTGATGTCCTGGCGTTCATCAGCTATGCATCCTCTTCTGATCGTTGGAAACTGTAATTACTTGGACAGATTCTGTCGTGGATTCAGTGCAGCCGATTCTCTGTGGAGTGAATCGTTTCTCAGTTCCAACATATCATCAGTTACTTTTACCCGCTGTCTCTTTCTTACAGGGCTATTTATGGGGGGACAATTTATGTACAGGCCTACACACACACACACACACACACACACACACACACACACACACATATATATATATATATATATTATTCTGAACACTGAACAACACATTATCAAGGCATCTCAATCAGTATAGCTCTGCACTAAAACACACACAACACAGTGAAAACACAACGAAGAGGAAATGACACTGCAAATGTCACTGATATGATCAGGCCTTTACAGAGGCACTGACATTGACACGCAGGCACTTGACACACGAGAGAGAGAGAGAGGGTTATATTTTATGATAAATCTACAAACAAATGCTCGATTTCCAAAGTTATGAGGAAATGTTTTTAAGTTAGAAAGAGACTGGTTGGACAATAATATAGTTATGCTATATTATTATATAATTATTTGTGTCGACGGGGCGTGGACTGGGAAAGAAATAAAAAGCGCACTGGTGCTTATTTATGCCTATTAACCTCGGATATAAATGATTTGTTCTTATCACAGGAATCCCTGATTTGTCCACTGTCTCCTTGCACCCATGTCTCTTGTGTGTGTCTGTGTGAGGGGGGGTAGGGTGGAGGGAGGTGTGCATTGGTTACCGGAGAAAACCAATGTCGCTTTTGCCAAGGGAAATCACGCTAAAAGTACCCCGCAGAGCACGAATACTTCCTTGTGTCAAAGTTCGCGTCCTCTATCGTGTTGGGTGACAGGTACGTTCACTTGGATTGAAAAAAAAAATTGGCATTTTGTAAGATATGCGTCACAATAAGATCTGTAGCATTGCTTCTACGTCGCTAACATATGTACCAGTATCATTTGTGATGACCAAAAAATTTCTGCAGCGCTTGCGGTAGAGAAAGCGTTCTATAATAGTGAACGATGAGATGGGAATGACTGAACGACCTTTCGACTTGCTGCTTTCTGTATTTCATCATTTTTGTTTTTGACGTTAATATTTAAAGATTAAATCTCTGTCATGTCATGCACCAGCACCTTGTGAAAAACATTCTGAAGAATGTTATCTCCCCGATGGGTGCCAGCCAGTTGGAAGCAGGTTTTGCCATTCCCTTCCCCCCACCCTCCGCACCTCACATGCCCATTTTGTTCACTTTTCTTTCTTCCGCATTTATTTCCGCAGGTATTCATGTCATTGTCTGAAGGCCAAGGGTGACGCCTGGTGCATACATTTGTCTGTTGAGGGCTGGGCCTTGTGATCTGTGCAAGTCCGTTGTGTTTCTCTCTGTTTGTGTGAGTACGTGCGTTTGCACCTTGTGTCGGTGCGCGCGCGTGGTCACGTGCGGTTTCGCTTACTTTGTGTGCCCCATTTGTTTGTTTGTTTGTTGTTGTTGTCTTCTCGATGTTTTACAAATAGCAGCGTATTTCATATTGCTATATTTCATTGTTTTTGCAAATTGTCAATCTATTTTTAAAACACAAACCTCGGCTCAAGTCCTGATCAGCATGTAGGGTAAAGGTGAATATTTTTTCTCTTTTTTTTTTTTTTTTACAGAGGATGTGGTGAAGGGTATATGGATCAGTCTGCATGCTTTGATACTTCCTTGAAACTGAAAACTGAAAAAAAAAGAAAAAAAATTGTCTTCCATACATATGCATGGATACACACAAATGACAGTAAAAACAGTATACAGATTGTCTTTTCTTTCTTTTTTTTTAACGAATACATGGGCAGCGTTGGTTATACTGGGGTTCTGTGCTTTAATGGTATATGTATGTATGTCTTTTTGGAGAACCAAAAATTGACAGAAATAAGTTATAACTGTAGTATTAGTGTCTGTGGCCCAAAGCATTGATGTGCCATCAGCTCCACATGCAGTGGAACATTTTGTTTTGGTAGCTTCACTGTTTTGTCTGTCTTCCCCAGTTTTGTGCGGCCTCACCATTGCATCAACCAACATGTATTGTATTGCATTTGTCACAACAGTCCTTTGTGTGAAAGTCAGGCAGCTCTCCATTGGAAGAGTATGTCACCACAGTGTAGTGCCACAGTTTTTTCCTGCATGCAGTTGTATTTGCTTTCTCCTCAAATTGGATTTTTTCCTCACAGTTTTGCCAGGGACAATCCTTTTGTTGCTGTAGGTTCTTTTACGTGTGCATGCTACACACGGGTCCTCTGTCTCATCCAAATGACAGGTGACCACCACTCAAGGTCCAGAGGAGGGGGAGAAAATACTGGTGGGTGTGGGACTGAAACCTGTGCGCTCAGATTCTTTTGCCTCCTGGGCAGAAGTTGATTTCCCATCTATTTGTTCTGCCTTCTGTTTCATTTTCAGTTATGCTTACAGCATTGCGCAAACCAGTCAGTGATGACAGTCAGCATTTTAGGTTGAAGATTGGGAAGTGTATCGAGGGATAATAGTGTACTTTTTGCCTTAGATAAGATAAGATAAGAATAACTTTATTATCTCCAACTAGAGAAATTTGGTCATGTACATTATCACCACAGACAAGTAAACAACATGGAGACCAGAACTGTAAAAAAAACAAAAAAAAACCCACCAAACAACAGCTATGAGGAATATAACAGACACAAATGTAAAAATATCACATACACAGTTTCATACATTCATTCCACACATTGCAGGTAATATTTTGAATGTAAAAAAGAAGAATTAATAAACATTATTTTGAATATAATCATGAACATAGCCTACTATATTGTACATTGATTATAATAATAACTTTCTTATCTCATAAAGATAAATTGCATTTGGTGCAGCAAAACACAACCAGATAATCAGCACACGAGTGATGTAGCTTGCAGTTTCCTGGTTGAGTAACAGGCTTGCAGAGAACAGATTTCCATCTGAGAGTGTAAAATTCTCTTTTGCATTCCTTTTGGTTCATAGATACTAGCAAGTACTTAGAACAGAAGTTTGGCCAGTATCACTTTTAACCCCGGTAGGGACCAAATCCATGTGAAAACCAATCTTGATTGTATGGCATGATGAAAGCATTCAGGTAAACTTGTTATCCCTGCACACTGTACAGGCAGTCAGACTTCCCAAATTGGTATTGCTTTAATTGTTTCATTGATTTTAGCAACCCTTTTTTTCCCTGCATTCTACCGTATCCGTTGCTTTGAAGACGTGAATTCAAACACGTCTGAGTTCACTTCAGTGAAAAAAAGTTGGTTAAATTGTTTGATCTCACTCTTTGTTCTAAATGCTTATTTTAAACATATTTTAAAACATGACCAGAAGGACAGCTTCTCTGATCTTATAGATTTAGGAATTTGTTTCATTGGCCAAGTTTTTTTGTTTTTTGTTGTTGTTTTTTGTCAGGAACGTTTGGGCCATTGTTTTTGTAATGTTCCACTGCAGTTTGAATGGCTGTATTGCCAGTGAGTCGTCACATTCAGCTTTGACATTGACACCTGCCACAGGTGAAATAGCCTCAGGGGAAAAACCATCCCAGGGGAAAAACCATCCCAGGGGAAAAACCATCCCAGGACAGTGGGTGAAGGGAACCTACCTGACAGCACACGGACACATCCAGAACACAAAATCATTCTTCCTGACAGTACACGGACACACACAGAATGACAGCACATTATGATTCTTCCTGACAGCACACTGACACACCCAGAACACATCATTTTCCTGACAGTACACTGACACATCCAGAACACAACACATTATCATTCTTCCTGACAGCACACTGACACACCCCAGAACGACAGCACATTATCATGGGCGCTGAAGATGCCAGCTGTGGTTTGACCTCGCAACATTTTGGCTGTGAGCTTGGAGCCAGCCAGGCTCTGGAGATGTTCTTCCATTCTGATGCCCAGTTGTTTTTAACACCTGCACCAGTGCAGTCTTTGTCTGTGATCTGCTTACACTGAACACAGAGTTGTTCCCATTTGCCCCATTGGGGGTGTGGGGGGGATGCCAGGGGCTCTTTCACAAAAATAGTATCCCCACCTTTGACACCTTTTTTTTTTCCATCACTCTTATTTGTTGTGTCTCTGGCCTTTTCCATTTCTTTCTGCCATGCTCCTTTCCTTTTTTCTTTTTTTTTTTTTTTTTTGGTGCCCATCATCTGCACCGTTTCAGTGGCATTACTCCCATGCCGCTCATTTTAGATTCCCCCATACACGGCCACACCCGGGTTCGTCCGTCGCAGTTCCAGCGTCGGCAGTCCACAGGGAACCGTCGATGTTAGGTCGCCAGGAGGCCACACACCAGAGGAGACCCTGCACTGCTGCTGAGTCACTTTGGTGGTGTTCAGTGGTGCCTGTTCTGATTTTACCTACTTAGGACACCAACTACTAAGCCCCCTACTAACGACAATAATGGCTTAGTCGCGGAGCCAGACTGAGTGAGCGTCCCTCCCAGAGTGGAGACCGCCACCACGTCCCTCAAACAACAGCCCCCAACGAATTCGCCAATACTGACGACATTGACAGGACTCACCCCAAGCACAGAAGTGGAGGGGTATCGAAACTGAGGTCACCATGAGAGCAGGGCATGAAAGGCCACAGACTTTGAGACTAATTTGTTTATATTGATGACGATGAAGGAGGAGGAGGATGACGATGTTGCTATGGAGGTCCATTTTGGTTTGGGACTGCGTGACAAGGCTGTACTCTACGCTTCCTGTCATAATGATATCCCGGCGTTAACCAGGCCCGAGAGATAGAGACACTTGCAGTGTTGGTCAGGTAATTAGAGCAACACACCCAAAGACGCATCCTTGAAGTGGATGACACTCGACTGTGTGGTCCCAGTCTCCCCATTTAAGCCCACAGCACACTCAACTCTGGGTAGGAGCCGGCCACAGGCTGAAAAACCCACCTCCGCTGGGATTCGAACCCGCGTCCTCCCAGCCATCAGTCCGCAACGCTAACCACTTCGCCACGGCGGCTGGTTGCCATGCTCCTTTCCTATTTTCTGCTTTGCTGCCCACTCATGTTTTTGTTTTAATTCACAAATTTTTTTTTTTCTAGAAAACCTTAAAACAATTGTTGTTCTTCTGGATTTTGATAACTGGGGAGTCATACTGTGTTGTATGTATGCCCCCAAGATATGAGTTGTCCATTGACTTTTATCAGTATTGTGCATTATAAAATATTATTAGCATTGTATATAATTTTGTATATTATTCATGTTCTTGTTCCAGTCTTTTTTTTGTTTGTTTTGTTCTTTCTAATCCTCCAGCTGAAGAAATGACAAACAGGTCAGAGGCATGTCTGGTGCAAGGATATACTTTCACTTGTGCCAAATTTTCTTTTTCACATGTGTGTGTGAATGTATGTGTTTTTGACAATATTGGTATGTTGTCCCTGTGTGTTGTCAGCTGGGCTTTTAGCAACAGTGACAGATTAAATGATAATTAAGTTTCCATCTGTTTCCTGCAGATCCATACCTATTGTACTACCTCCATTGTTGGCACCAGCAGTCATGGGTTTGTCCAAGTTTGCCAGCTGTTTGCCAGAGAACTATGGCTATGTGGTGCTGGTGGGGTGCGTGGGCAACACGTTCGTTAACATCTGGATGGCCATCAACGTGGGAAAGGCCCGCAAACGCTTTGACGTGCCTGTGAGTTGTGTCTCTTCCTTCATCTGTTGGCTGTGTCACTATCTTGATGTATATGTATCATTTTCTATCTTCTTCTGGTTGTTTGTCATTCTGTCTTTGTTATTCTTTCATTCTTGTTTCTGTCTGTGTGTGTGTGTGTGTATATATGTGTACATATGTATGTGTGGATCAAAATCTCTCTTTCTCTGTGTCTCAGTTGCTTTTTTGTTTTTGTTTTGTCAGGGTTTTTTTCTGTTAATGTGTTTTCCTTTTTGTTGTTGTTTTTTAGATAGATAAAATGTTTATACAGCAGGCTTAATTTTGATGTGTTTATGTGGTCAAAGAAATGCAGTTTAGCTGGAAATTTGTTGTGTGTATTGTTTTGTTTTGCTTTGCTTTTAATCAGTTTAGGTCCAAACCTTTCTTTGTTTAACAAAAAGTAAGGAGTGGTAACTCTCTCCATTCACAAGGTTCACAACTTCAAGTCAATGCTGCACAACTTCAAGACAGTGCTGCTTACACTACCAGTTCAGTTAGTACGCAGGTAAATGAAAAGAACATTGGAACAAACCCAGGCACTTCCCCAAAAAAGGAAGCGCCGGGCCTGTCCTTATACTGATCATCTGACATGTGCACATAGCAGCAGAGACATAAGAAATGTGCAAACACAAATCAGCTTTTATTCATGACTGGCATTTCAACATTCTTTGTTTAGTTGGAATTTCCAGGAGCACAATAGATTGAACTAAAAATAGTATCTATTAAAATAGAAAATAAGCAAAGTTTAAATCAAGAGAAATTGTAGAAATGTTATGTATGTGTATATATATATATATATATATATATATATATATATATATACTGTGTGGAGTGATGGCCTAGCGGTAACGCGTCCGCCTAGGAAGCGAGAGAATCTGAGCGCGCTGGTTCAAATCACGGCTCAGCCGCCGATATTTTCTCCCCCTCCACTGGACCTTGAGTGGTGGTCTGGACGCTTGTCATTCGGATGAGACAATAAACCGAGGTCCCGTGTGCAACATGCACTTAGCGCACGTAAAAGAACCCACAGCAACAGAAGGGTTGTTCCTGGCAAAATTCTGTAGAAAAATCCACTTCGATAAGAAAAACAACAAATAAAACCACACAGGAAAAAATACAAAAAAATGGGTGGCGCTGTAATATAGCCATGTGCTCTCCCTGGGAGAGCAGCCTGAATTTCACACAGAGAAATATGTTGTGATAAAAAGAAATACAAATATATATATATATATATATATATATATATATATTCAAAGCAGGTTTTCTGTGTGTGTGTTGATTCATTTGTTCTTTTGTTCAAAGTCTTACCAATAATTTTGATGTGTGTGTGAGTACAGTGAGAAAGAGAGACAGAGACACCAAGATTCTTGTTCAGATAGCTGTTGTGTGTGTGATTGTGATTGTGAGTGTGTATGTGTGTGTGTGCCTGAATAAAAGACACTTGAGAGGTTAGCCAAATAGCTGCTCAGTGAAGAGTTTCATTTTATGTTCTCTTGCAGTATCCAGAGATGTACTGCAGCAGTAAGGAATTCAACTGCATTCAGAGAGCACACCAGAACACGTACGTACCAAGTGTTTGTGTATTTGTTGACACAAGTGTTTGTGTGTGTGTGTCACTGTGTGTGAGTGCATGTGCGTGTGTGTGTGTGTGTGTGTGTGTTGACACAAGTGTGTGTGTGTGTGTGTGTCACTGTGTGTGTGTGTGTGTGTCACTGTGTGTGTTTTTTGGTGTTGGCACAAGTGTTTGTGTATGTGTCACCCTGTGTGTGTGTGTCACTGTGTGTGTGTGTGTGTGTGTCACTGTGTGTGTGTGTGTGTGTGTCACTGTGTGTGTGTGTTTTTTGGTGTTGACACAAGTGTTTGTGTGTGTGTGTCACCCTGTGTGTGTGTATGTGTTACTGTATGTTGATACAAGTGTGTATGTGTGTGTGTTAACACAGAGAGTGTGTGTGTGTGTGTGTGTGTGTGTGTGTATTATCAAAGGTGTGTGTGTGTGTGTGTTTTTTCAAAAGAGTGTGGGTGTGGTGTGTGGGTGTTACATGTGCTTGTGTTTGAATACTGTTGGGTTTTGCACTTCAAATGATTAATCACTGTGATTAACAGTGAATCATGCATAATATGCGATCAGTGCTTGTCTACAAGTGGCAGGTCAGTGACAATAAAACAGCTGGTACAACATACATACTGACTAGTTATCAGTGGTTTCTTTGTTAGCACAGGGTGCAGAATGATTTGTTGTCATGACATACGTGATTACCTATGATGGCGACTAATTATCAGTGGTTACTGGGTACAAAGTGAATTGCTGTAAAGACACATGATGACCAGAGATGTGTTTATTGCAGACTGGAGGGCCAGGGCCAGTTTCTGATGAATCTGTTTATCGGAGGATTGCAGTATCCTGTAAGTGTGTGTGTGTGTGTGTTTGTGAATGCGTATCAAAGCTGTCCTTCCTATAGTGTCTTGTAGTGAAATGCTTGCAGAAAAGCTGCATGCACTGTGTGTGTGTGTGTGTGTGCGCACGTGTGTGTGTGCATGTACATGCATGTGTGTGCACATTGAACGATGAATGTTCTAAGTGCAGAGTGCGTCCACACTGTTGTAGCACTCATGTATTCAGTGCAACGATGTGAGTCCCCAGGAGGACGAACCCGGGTGTGGCCGTGTATGGGTAATCTAAGTGAGCGGCGTGGGAGTAAAGCCACTGAAATGGTGCAGATGATGGGGCAGCAAAAATAATATATATATATATATATATATATATAAGCTGTTTGTAATGTACATTGAAAGATATCTGTTTAGAATATACGTTGCTGTTGATCTGATCAAGTGGAGTGCACAGGATCAAATCCCACATTCACCAGTATTTTCTCCCCCTCCACAAGACCTTGAATCTGGATGCTACTCACTCGGATGAGATGATGAACCAAGGTTCTGTGTGTAGCATGCACTTAGGGCATGTAAAAGAACCCCCGGCAACAAAAGGCTCGTCCCTAATAAAATTCTGAAGAAAAATCCACTTTGATAAGAAAACAAACGCACTTGCAGGCAGAAAAAAAGGAAAAATATATGCAGTACTGGTTTATGGCGACGCGTTCTCCTTGGGGAGAGCAGCTCGAATTTCACACAGAGAAATCTGTTGTGACCAAAAGTAACGCAATACGATCAGTGAATGATGTTTGTGTGTGTGTGCAGAGACTAACAGCAGGTGTGGGGGTGATGTACCTGGTCAGTCGTATTGCCTACGCCCTGGGCTACTACACTGGAGGTGAGTGACTGAATAGTGTTGTTCAACTTATTTCCAAGTTTTGAATTCCCGTGTTCATTAACTGTTGTCTGAGTAGCGTTATCATTTCCAAGGTCTAAATTCCTGTGTTCATCAATTGCGGGTGTGTTCAGTAAAGATTGATATTAGATGGGGGAATATTTCATCTAAAATCTCCATTTAATTACACATACTTAACCGTGACCCACTAGTGCAGACTCCAGCAGGGGTCTGACATTCCCGTCCTGTGCAAACTACTATCCACCTATGCGGAGAAAACGAAAGTAGCTAGGGCCGATAACCTCCCTAAGTAGGTTACCTCCCCTGTGTATCCCTGACTAGCGCCCTCTTTTTCCGGCAGCCATCTTGATTCCTGTTCCTGTGCTCTTCATACGGCTATGTTTTTTTTTTTATTTAAATGTAATTTTAGGAAGAAAATTTCCATTCTCAGTGCCCTGAAAACATCTGTAGATATCACACACATGCTGCTAAATATCACATACTTGCTGCTAAATATCACACACTTGCTGCACACTGTGTCAGTGTCAAAGAGGCGTCAAAGTGTGCAGGCTGATCCATACATGCTGCACCAAATCTGCTGTAAAAAAAAATTTGATTTACAAAACGGAGCGGATGTCTGACCTTCTTATAAACCCAACACGCTGATCAGGCCATGAGAGCCCTACCCAAGGTTTCTGTAAAACATTGACATGAAACAGAGTTAGATGATTAGACCAAATAAACAGATGATTTAATACATTAAAAGAAAGTAAAGGGAAGGATGCATTAAAGGGAAAATTTATGAAAATGAAACAAGAACAAAAAATCGGCCACACACAGCGAACCCAAGCGCACGTATCACTGACACAGGCAAGCAAATAGACATGCACACGCAAGCACACGCACATGCACACACACACACACACAGAGAAACACAACACACATGCAACAGTTTGCAGTCTCACACCATTCAGACACTGTCCCAACCCTCAGTCTACCAACATACATACCCCGAACAAACACACACACATGCACGCATGCATGCGCGCTGTTAGAGGCCCTGCAGCAGGAGTTAAGTTTTCCTGTCAGTGAACAGGTTTTGCCCTGGTACAAGAGTTACGTTTTCCTGGCAGCGAACAGGTTTTGCCCTGGTACAAGAGTTATGTTTTCCTGGCAGTGAACACGTTCTGCCCTGCAACAGGAGTTATGTTTTCCTTCTGCCTTGCAACAGGAGTTACGTTTTCCTGGCAGTGAACACGTTCTGCCCTGCAACAGGAGTTACATTTTCCTGGCAGTGAACACGTTCTGCCCTGCAACCGGAGTTACGTTTTCCTGGCAGTGAACACGTTCTGCCCTGCTACAAGAGTTATGTTTTCCTGGCAGTGAACACGTTATGCCCTGCAACAGTGAGCAGGTTAAAGTATCTTTCACACAAAAAATACAATACTAAGTTGCCTTTGGAAATCTCACACACCGGAAAATCAAATTGAGCGTCAAGTCATTTGGATGAGACAAACCAAGATCCCGTATGCTGCTTGCACATGCTAGGCGCTCTGTAAAAGAGCCCATGGCAACGAATTTTGTTCTCTGGCAAAGTTCTGTACAATGGCGAAAGAAACTCCATGGGGAACGTCCTTTCTCTTTCATCGGACCTGTCATCTGGAACAAACTCCCTTATTCAGTCCGACACGCTCAGTCAAATCAGCTCTCAGAACTCGCCTTTTCCACAGTTGTTATGATTAGTTTTCCCACCCTGTGTGTCTGTCTGCGATTGTTGGTGGGTGGTGAGAGGAATGGGGCTGTATCGGTATGAATGCCTAGTGTGTGGGTGTGCGTGTGTGTGTGTGTGGGTGTGTGTGTGTGTGTGACCTGTTTATTTTGTGATGCGTATAGGCAAGTGAATGTTATGAAGTGTATCTGCATCAATGTACGTATGTGTAATTGTATTACAAAAAAATTATTAACACTGTGGGCTCTCCAGAGATAGGGCTTCCAAATATTCATTATTATTATTATTATTATTAAGAAATCCACTGTGATTGGAACACAAATATACATGCATGCGCTCAAGAACTGACTAAGCACGTCTGGTTGTGCCGCTGGTCAGGCATCTGTCTAGCAGATGTGGTACAGCATGTATGTATGTATATATATATATATATATATATATATATATATATATATATATATATATAATATATATATATGCCTTATATTTTGTATTTGTATTTCTTTTTATCACAGCAGATTTCTCTGTGTGAAATTCGGGCTGCTCTCCCCAGGGAGAGCACGTCGCTACACTACAGCGCCACCCATTTTTTTTGTATTTTTTCCTGCGTGCAGTTTTATTTGTTTTTTCCTATCAAAGTGGATTTTTCTACAGAATTTTGTTTGGAACAACCCTTTTGTTGCCGTGGGTTCTTTTACATGTGCTATAGATATATATATATGCATTTGTCCAAACGCAGTGAGTGACGCCCCCTTGAGAAACGGAAACTGACAACTCCTGTGTATGTGTGTGTGGCAGATCCGGACAAGCGTCGGTGGGGAGCCTTTGGTCACATTGCAGAGCTGATGCTGCTGGGACACGCCATTTCCTTCGCAGCACACCAGCTGGAGTGGGTGTGAGGCTGACGTGGGGGCGGGCTCTCATGGAGGCACAAGGTACGGTGTTTGTCCTGACCTGCCAACCGTTCCCCATTTGTAGGGAATTTATTCCCCCAACCTGACCAGCATTCCCCTATCCCCCCAAACAGATTAAAAAAAAAATTTTTTTAAAGCTGACAAAAAAGTTTGTGTATCATTTGAATTCTGACAGCACATGACTGTCTGTATAGTCACCCTTTGCCCGCCACGTACTTCCGCTGACCAACTTTCTCGCTAGCCAGTCAGCATTCACGTTACGACAGTGTCTGTCAAAACCCACCTATCATGGACAGTGTACTTTGATGCTGAACTCCAGTAATGATAATGAAATGTTTGAAATTAACAACAAATTAAAGTGTTTGAAATCGAACTGTAGTGTTTGAAATTTTACCCTAATGTTTGTTTATTTGGGCGTGAGATATGTGACGTGTGCCATATCGACAGTAACTTCCCCTCAGATATGGAATTTGTTCCCCCTAGGTCATTTCAAAGGTTGACGGGTCTGTTTGGGATTTTGGCTCGTGTGTGTTGACAAAGTGAGTCCAAGTGATGACCCGGTGTGTGCGTGTGTGTGTCTGTGGTAGAGTTCTACACTGGCATTTTCTTGGCTACTGCAAATGTGGTAGGATGGTTGGTATGAGGAGTGAGACCATTGAGGTGACCCTCCTTTATGATGATGATACGGTTAGCAGGGTGAGAGGTCAGAGGTCAAGGTCACCATTTGGCAAAACGCAAAGAGCTTTGATAGAGACTGTCTTATATCAGATTTATTTCAAACTTGGGATTGTGATTTGTTTTGACCAGAATGTCAAGTTATTTGTAAATTTAAAGGTCAAAGGTCATCAAGGTCACATTAATTAGTGTATCACTTCTTTGTTACAACAGATTTCACTGTGTGAAACTGGGGCTGCTCTCCTAGGAGAGTGTGCATTGCCATAAGGCCGCTCCAGCTTTTGTTTTTTTCTTTTCTTTCTGTTTTCTGCCTGCATGTGCGTTTGTTTCATTATCAAAGTAGATTTTTCTGCAGCATTTTGTAAGGGACAACCCTGTTGCTGCTGTGGGGAACGTGCGTTAAGTGTGTGTTGCATACTGGACCATGGTTTACCGCCTCATCTGAATGACTTATTATGTGTGTGTGTTTTTCTGCCAGATGGTCTGCTTTGCAATATCATTTTGTTGTTGTTGTTGTTGCTGTTTTCAGTTTTGTTTTGTTGTGTGAAGTGGGTATCAGACGTGAGACATGAAGGCTTTGCCAGTCTTGTTTAGATTGGCACTGTTGGGTTTTTTGGGTTGTTTTTTTTTGTTGCTTTGTTTTTTGTTGTTGTTGTTCTTCTTCTTCTGCGTTTGTGGGCTGCAACTCCCACGTTCACTCATATATACGCGAGTGGGCTTTTACGTGTATGACCGTTTTTAACCCGCCATGTAGGCAGCCATACTCCGCTTTCGGGGGTGTGCATGCTGGGTATGTTCTTGTTTCCATAACCCACCGAACGCTGACATGGATTACAGGATCTTTAATGTGCGTACTTGATCTTCTGCTTGCGTATACACACGAAGGGGGTTCAGGCACTGGCAGGTCTGCACATATGTTGACCTGGGAGATCGTAAAAATCGCCACCCTTTACCCACCAGGCGCCGTCACCGTGATTCGAACCTGGGACCCTCAGATTGAAAGTCCAACGCTTTAACCACTCGGCTGTTGCGCCCGTCTGTTGTTGGGTTTTTTTTCTCTCATTTGAAATTTTCCCCTCAGTTTGTTTAGTTTGAACTTTGTGGTGTCAGGTTGTATGGCCGGTACAGCTAGCTACCTTGTTTATGACTGAAGTGCATGAGAGCTACAAGCTTGTTCTAGAATGATTTGAAGAAAGAATTTTTCAACAGGGTTTTTATTATTTTCTCATTGCTGGGCATCCACAGAAGGCTCAGTTTAAAAAGAAATTAAAGAGTTGTGTTATGTGACAATCAAGAAGGAAGTGAGTTATAGTGATGTCAGGTTCCTTTTGTTGTATTGATTTTGTTACTGAAAACTTTGAGTTGTTTTTTGTTTTTTTTTGTTGTTGTTTTTTTATGAATCATTTCAAAGCAAGTGATGATTTTTTTTTTTTTTTTTTTTTTTTTGGTTGTTTGTTTCAGGCTCGGAAGGATTTGTCCAGAAGCACAAACTGGTCACGTGCTTCATCTGCTTCGTTAGATATACATCACCCTTTCTCTCTCTCTCTCTCTCTCTCTCTCTCTCTCTCTCTCTCTCTTTGTTTAGGTGTTGTGGAAAAGTAAAGACTCCAGGAATCTTGTGTGTGTGTGTGTGTGTGTGTGTGTGTGTGTGTGTGTGTGTGTGTGGCTTTGCATTAAACAAGGAGGAAAAACAACTGTATTTTGGGATCATGTTGGTTTTGAGGGTGTGTTTTTTTTCTTGTTGTTGTTGTTGTTGTTGTTTTCCAGTGCTTACCTGTGGCTTCATTCTGTATGTAGCTCAAGTTTTGCTATTCCCCCAACCTTTTTTATTCTACTTTTTTTATATTAATGGACTAACCCGGTTTGACACTCTCCTGCTTATCTTTCTTTTCTTTTTCTTTTTTTTTTATCATGTGATACTTGTTTGCTTGTATTTACTTGAAAAGGTTTTATATTAGATGATATTGTTGTTTACATTATTTTGATCAGGTCACTTGTGAAATTGTCAGCTTGACCCAAGTTTGTCAGTATGCTTAGGGAATTAGACTTAACAGGTATGTGTGATCTGTGATTCTGATTAGGTGATTTAATAGATTGTAGGCTCCTCTTTTTTTCTTTTTTCTTTTCTTTTCTTCCCCCCCCCCCACCCCCCCCAATCAAAAGCAGCCAGTGGTTTAGAAATGTTCCCTTTTGCTTACTTCCTCTCTGTCTCTCTGTCTCTGTCTTTCTCTTCTTTTCTTTTCTTTCTTCTTCTTCTTGGTGTTCAAATTAGAGGCTTTTTTTCCAAAGAAAGCGTAGGACGAGACAGAGAGTAAATCTAACAAGATGGCATGGAGAGCCTTGGCCAAAGGAATGATTCAGCGCTTATAGCTTTTAGAGGCAGAGCAAACCGCTAGGCCTAGCTTGCATCAGTTTGACATGGTAAGTATATGTATCAT
The DNA here is from genome assembly GCF_041734735.1 of Babylonia areolata. Lineage (NCBI taxonomy): Eukaryota > Metazoa > Mollusca > Gastropoda > Neogastropoda > Buccinidae > Babylonia > Babylonia areolata. Next base: position 32,800,185 of record NC_134887.1, on the reverse strand, counting down.
CAAACATGGAGTATAATACAAACTCCTCCTTTTGTCTTCATACCTGGCAGCTGTTCCCCCACAGTTAGGGGAGCAAAAGCAGTGTAGGGTGGTAAGGTATACCGTAGGTATGTGCTGTTGAATCAGTCCCAACATCAACATGGATAAGTTACCAGCGCCTTCAACATGATGGAGTCTCCCGTTGGTCCAACGGATGAGTAAGCAGGCAGGCTTATCTGTCGGTGTGTGTCATATGGGAGAAGAGGCTGATTCTGGATGCACAGCACTTCCCACGGGTGTTGCAAGGGCCTTCAACATGCTTGCAAGATAACTGCTGCAGTCACTGTTGCTAAATTCCCATTCACCATCCTGCAGTACAAATAGGTACACTCGCACCACTGTTTTTTTGGCTCCAAAAGGTAGGTACACCTGCAGCTATGTTGTTTTCAAAAGGATGTCTGTGGCTCAGAAACTATGGTCATTGGCCTTTAAAAAGATAATACCCCAACCACTGTAACCCAGTCGCTTTGTTTCTGTTCTTAAATTTGGCAATCATGGTGTGTTTTTCAGGGTCTTGAGGGGGTGATATTTTTTGGAAGCAAAAACCCCATTTGTGTAAGTCAACAATCATGGTGTATTTTCAGAGGTTTTGAGGGGTTTTTGATATTTCTTGTAAACAAAACCTTTCATGTTTTCACTTCCAAAATGATGACCAGCTGATGGTGTAACTAGTGCAATGGCCTACAGTGTTGTTTTTTTTGTTAGCATTGAAAACTCCATTTGTGTTTTTGCTTCCAAAATTAGTCTGGTACAGGCGGTAACTAGTGCAAGGACTTGCAATGTTTTGTGTCAGCAGTTTGAGATTTGTCTCACTATCTTTACAAGTGGAGAACGGTCAGACACTGACTGACATTTTTTATTCTTTATGTTTTTGTAAAACATTTTTTTAAGACATTGCTAGTTCGTTTTGCCGCCTGTGTTTGTGACAGCAGTGAAACTGTGATTGTTTTTGAATGATGCTGCAGGTGATGATTTGGTTATCTTGTTTCCTGCTTTGCTTTGGACACGTAACGATTATAATCAAGGTGACAGTGTAATTGGACAAACTGATTTAGCTTTGCTGTTATTCTTTGTTTAGTAACGGCGTTGTGATTATTTTCTAATGGACTGTTCATCTGTTGTGTTGATATTGCTTTACATCTTGCGTTGGCTGCCATGCATCCGCAGACAGAAAGTGAGCCATCACAATACAGAGTTCTGTTCTGATCAGTCACTGTGTTTGGATGAGGAGTTAAAGTGCTCACTCACTCTGGGTGTTATTTTGAGTACAAGGAAGGAACAGCAATGTAACTACTCACAACAATAAATAATAACAAAATTCCCACAAAATATTCTAACAAAGCAACAACAACAACATTTTAACATTTTAAATGGGAAGTTTCTCATCCACATGTGTTCCTTTAAACATTGTCATTCTAACAACATGACTGAGCTGTCATTGGAAGTCAAGGCCAGCAACACACTTTCTAGTTTTCAGCAGTTGTTGCCCTTGTGCGGTGGACATTCTGCTGAGCCTCATGTCTGCAGATCTGTGTGTGAGTGTTAGTGGGCAGTCCTTACCTTTGCCTGTTGAAGTACAAAACTATAATCTGAATTTAATGATTTTACAATGCTTTTTCCAGATACATTTATCTATATTCTATTATATCAAGCTTTCTTATCCTGGTGATTTTTATTTTTGGATCCATGGATATAGCTGTTGCCTTGACGGTATTGGTTCTTTGTGAGGTATCTGTATTCTCAAGATGGTTTTGCAAGTGGACTAAAATGACAAACAGTACTAGATGAAGTTTTTGAATGAATGTTTTGGAATCATAGAGGTTTAAAGGTTGGGTTTTTTTTTTCTCTATTTTAAACATTTTGATTTTAGTGGAGCACAATTTATCATTATTAGCAGTGTGAGTTTACGGTTGCTGTTTCTTTCTACACTTGATTAAAGTGTATCTGTAACAAATCTTCATTAAAGTGTATCTGTAACAAATCTTCATTAAAGTGTATCTGTAACAAATCTTCGATGTGTTTTTGTGTGATTTTGCGGAACATAATTTTACAATATAGTTTGTGTGGTTGTGGGTCTGTTAGTTTTCTGCTGACAGCGACTTTGTGTCAGTCTAGATCTTTGATTACAGGTTATCTTTTGGCCATTACATGTGTGTCCCAGAACACGTACAGATTGTGACAAAAACACAAATCTCTAATCCAGCATAACCTGTTTGCTGTCTCTATTTCTACATGAGGGAATTCCTGTCAAAGTCTGTGCCACAGCGTCGGTGAATGCCTGTGTGCTGTCGTTTGATGAAAGTGATAACAGTTCTTTTTGGGATAGGCTCAGTCTGGTTCCATGACCAGGCCGCTTTCATTGTCACTGCTGGCTTTGCAATGTTTATCGCCAGTCATCTGACATACCTCCCGAGTTTCTTTAGGGAGTGGTCTTCCATTGCCTCGGTGTTGTTGTCTTCCATACTTTTTTTTTTTTTTTTTTCTTTTTTTTAATAACAACTCAGGAAGCATTAATTCTATTACATGGACGTAGGCCTCCTAGTATCTGTCTGATGTCTAGAAGACGGACATTTTCTTGCCTTACTTAGCCTTCAGCATTTGTGATGGTATGTCAGTGTTTTTAAATGACTAGTGTATTGGTGTAAATGTGTGTAGTAATGTCGTTTGCATAAGTGCATTTACATACCACATAAAGCAAACAGTCAATGAGTGTTATGTTCACATTATGAATGGACAAAAGTCTTTTTGGATTATTCCTTTCTTTGCTCCCATCTTTTCTTTGTTGTCTTCTTTAATTTTGCTCCTTTTTTTCTTTCCAATTTTTTCACCTTCGTGGCTTTACTTGATTTCCTTGTCCTCCTCTTCACCTGGTGTTGCTGCTTTTTTCTCTGCTTGGTCCAGTTTCATGTATGTATCTGTGTGCATGTTAGTGCATGCGTATGTGTGTCAGTCTGTGTACACGTGTGTGTCTGTGTGCATGTTTTTGCAGGTGTGTCTGTGCATGTGTTTGCGCACGTGTGTGTATGAGTGCGTGTTGGTGCACATGTGTGGTGTGTGTGTGCACGCTTGTTTAGTGTGTGTTTATGCATGCATGTGTGTGTGTGTGTGTTCATGCATGCATTTGTCTGTGTTCGTGTTTGTGGGCACATGTGTGTGTGTTTGAGTTTATGTGTATGTCTGTTAAATAGTTCCATTCTATTTCATTCTTTCCATCAGGGTTTTTTGGAGTGTTTTTTTTTTTTTTACACTGTATGTGACAGCCAAAAAGATGTGTACAAGGGATCGCCAGCTCATGAGACACACATGCGACAGACTATTACAGACTTTCCTTCCTTTCACACACACTCTTTCCTTCCTTGCATTGGTATCCAGCTGTCAGAAACCCTTTTTCTCATTAAATGAACTGAAAAATACAATGTTTCAGTTTCAAGGAGGTATCAGAGTGTGTGGACTGGTCCATATATGCTACACCACATCTGCTCCAGATGGTCTTCTTTTTATTTAAGTAGCATATATGCTACACCACTTCTGCTCAGATTTTATTCTTTTTATTTAAATAGCATATACCTGACCTACACATAAACCCAGTGCACTGGTCAGTGGCTTGAAAGCCTACCACAGGTATATTTGTATTTCTCTTTTTATCACAACAGATTTCTGTGTGAAATTCGGGCTGCTCTCCCAAGGGAGAGTGCGTCGCTACACTACAGCGCCACTCATCTTTTTATATTTTTTCCTGGGTGCAGTTTTATTTGTTTTTCTCATGGAAGTGGATTTTTACAGAATTTTGCCAAGAACAACCCTTTTGTTGCTGTGGGCTTTTACGTGCACTATGTGCATGTTGCACACAGGACCTTGGTTTATCGTCTCATCCGAATGACTAGCGTCCAGACCACCACTCAAGGTCTAGTGGAGGGGGAGAAAATATTGGTGGCTGAGCCGTGATTCGAACTAGAGCGCTCAGATTCTCTCGCTTCTTAGGCGGACACGCTAGGCCATCACTCCACATATATAGATGTATTGAAAAAAAAAAATTGGCAACCATATTAAAAAAACACAGGATTTGACTCTCCGTGAAGAGCACAACTGCGGACTGGCTTGAATGTTGAGTTTCAACCTCGCATGTCTGTGGTTCAAGTAGCAACTGTACCTGGTGAATGGTGGAGTTTTTTCTTCAAAGCCTGGACAGAGTATGTGCAGATCTACCAGTTTCTTTGGCACATTTATTGTATTGTTTTATTCTTTTGTCATGATAGATTTCTCTGTGTGAAATTTAGGCTGCTCTCCCCAGGGAGAGCATGTCGCTACATTAATTAAGAGCACCACCCAATTTTGGGGTTGTATTTTTTTTCTGCTTGCAAGTTTATTTGTTTTCCTATCAAAGAGGATTTTTCGACAGAATTCAGCCAGGGACAACCCTTTTGTTTATTTCTGTGGCTTCTTTTATGTGCACTAAGTACCTATGGCACACATGATATCATGTGGAGTGATGGCCTAGAGGTAACACGTCCGCCTTGGAAGCGAGAGAATCTGAGCGCGCTGGTTCAAATCACGGCTCAGCCGCCGATATTTTCTCCCCCTCCACTAGACCTTGAGTGGTGGTCCCGTGTGCAGCATGCACTTAGCGCACGTAAAAGAACCCACGGCAACAAAAGGGTTGTTCCTGGCAAAATTCTGTAGAAAAATCCACTTCGACAGGAAAAACAAATAAAACTGCACGCAGGAAAAAATACAAAAAAATGGGTGGCGCTGTAGTGCAGCGATGCGCTCTCCCTGGGGAGAGCAGCCTGAATTTCACACAGAGAAATTTGTTGTGATAAAAAGAAATACAAATACAAAAATACCTGTTTTTCATATCATCTGAATAACTAACATCCAGACCACCACCCAAGGTCTAGTGGAGGGTGAGAAAATACTGGTGGGTATGGGATTCAAACTTGTGCACTCATGTTCTTTTGCTTCACAGGGGGATGCATTACCACTAGGCTATTACTCCACACACATGGGTATGCACATTTTAGAAGATGGTGTATACATGTGACAGATCCTTGGCCTTGATGAATGCCTAAACAAGGGGATGAAAACAGTCAACATGGGAGTAGCAATTTATGAATGACAAACATGAAGATCTCATGATACATGTCAAGAATTCATTGGGTTAAAGGAATTGAAGATCTCATGATACATGTCAAGAATTCATTGGGTTAAAGGAATATATGAATGATTAAAACAACAACCATGACTTAATCACCTGACTGAACCAACCATACAACAATCACCTCTTGGATTGGCTTTTTTTTTCTTTTCTTTTTTTGTTGTTGTTTTTGATGGGGTTTTTTGTTTTTGAGTTCTTTTTTTTTGTCAAAACTTGCTTTTCATACTGCATTATCTCCAGGACTGTGAGTGTAAGAGTGTGGCAATGGATTTCATCTGCAACCCCTGAAACATGATGACAGACCTTGGAAAGCAAAACGGCAGGAAATGTATGGCCTTGGTTCAACAGCTGTTCAAAAAAACCCTGAGTCTGCAGTTGACATCAGATCAATACTCCTGTAAGTGAGAACACAGTCTAGCCACACAAACAAAACCAACCCTGCACTAAAAATTCACAAGTGCGGACAAAAACTGTCCAAACCACAAAATTTGTATTTGTATTTCTTTTTTTATTGCAACAGAGCACGTCACTACACTACAGCGCCACCCTTTTTTTTTTTTGTATTTTTTCCTGCGTGCAGTTTTTTTTGTTTTTCCTATCGAAGCGGATTTTTCTACAGAATTTTGCCAGGAACAACTATTTTGTTGCCGTGGGTTCTTTTACGTGCGCTAAGTGCATGCTGCACACGGGACCTCGGTTTATCGTCTCATCCGAATGACTAGTGTTCCAGACCACCACTCAAGGTCTAATGGAGGGGGAGAAAATATCAGCGGCTGAGCCGTGATTCGAACCAGCGTGCTCAGATTCTCTCGCTTCCTAGGCGGACGCGTTACCTCTAGGCCATCACTCAGTGGCAAACACGGAGACAATTCATGCCACCCCCCTAACATTTTTCCACTCACAGCCTACTGTGCCCTCTGGCATGTAGGACAAGCAAAGAAGAAATTTTATTCTGTTGCTGTTTCAGTAACAAAGCTTTATTACGGGACCGGGTTGTTGGCTCTGTTCCCAACCGCCAACGTGGAGGACCGGTCGATTGCTCTGTGTCTGGCCTTCACCCTTCAACCTCTCTGGCTTGGGTGGCCCTACCATGCAGGAGCATTAAGTTCCCTCCGGCACAGCTCTTGGGGTTCCTGAGGCACGCACTCCCCCCTCCCCACCACACACACACACAAACACACACATGCCACCACCACCACCACCACATGATCAAAGACAGGGACATTCTCCACTGAACCCTGATAATTCCAGTATTTGTATTTGTATTCCTTTTTTATCACAACAGATTTCTCTGTGTGAAATTCGGGCTGCTCTCCCCAGGGAGAGTGCGTCGCTACACTACAGCGCCACCCATTTTTTTGTATTTTTTCCTGCGTGCAGTTTTATTTGTTTTTCCTGTCGAAGTGGATTTTTCTGCAGAATTTTGCCAGGAACAACCCTTTTGTTGCCGTGGGTTCTTTTACATGCACTAAGTGCATGCTGCACACGGGACCTCGGTTTATCATCTCATCCGAATGACTAGCGTCCAGACCACCACTCAAGGTCTAATGGAGGGGGAGAAAATATCGGCGGCTGAGCCGTGATTCGAACCAGCGCCCTCAGATTCTCTCGCTTCCTAGGTGAACGCGTTACCTCTACGCCATAACTCTTGGCCCACTGACTGCAAATTCCCGTCCTTGCCACCAGCCTGAATTACTACCACATACTCATCGGGAGCGGGAGCTGTCATGAACTGTTGGCCCTGTCACTGCATGCCGTGCAACAATAATTGTCTACAAGGGGGGTGATTGTCGACATCAAAGTATTGTTTTTCATGTTTGAATGTTATTATTTTGATTAAAAACAAACCGGGTAGAAGAGGAGGGGGTTTGTATGGTGAGTGTGGGGGAAATAGGAGAGAGTGTGGGGGAAATAGGAGAGAGGGGTGGAGAATCATGAGGAGGAGGTTGAATGGTGAGTGTGGGAAAAATAGGAGAGAGGGGTGGAGAATAGGAGGAGGTTGTATTGTGAGTGTGGGGGAAATAGGAGAGAGTGTGGGGGAAATAGGAGAGAGGGGTGGAGAATCATGAGGAGGAGGTTGAATGGTGAGTGTGGGAAAAATAGGAGAGAGGGGTGGAGAATAGGAGGAGGTTGTATGGTGAGTGTGGGGGAAATAGGAGAGAGGGGTGGAGAATCATGAGGAGGAGGTTGAATGGTGAGTGTGGGAAAAATAGGAGAGAGGGGTGGAGAATAGGAGGAGGTTGTATGGTGAGTGTGGGGGAAATAGGAGAGAGGGGTGGAGAATAGGAGGAGGTTGTATGGTGAGTGTGGGGGAAATAGGAGAGAGGGGTGGAGAATCATGAGGAGGGGGTTGTATGGTGAGTGTGGGGGAAATAGGAGAGAGGGGTGGAGAATAGGAGGGGGTTGTATGGTGAGTGTGGGGGAAATTGGAGAGAGGGGTGATGGAATCCAACAACGACATACATTTCTTCTTCTTCTTCTTCTTCTTCTTCTTCTTCTGTGTTCGTGGGCTGCAACTCCCACGTTCACTCTTATGTACACGAGTGGGCTTTTACGTATATGACCGTTTTTACCCCGCCATGTAGGCAGCCATCCTCCGCTTTTTTTTTGGCGGGGGGGGGAGGGGGTGCGGGGGGGGGGGGGGGGGGAGTATGCTGGGTATGTTCTTGTTTCCATAACCCACTGAATGCTGACATGGATTACAGGATCTTTAATATGTGTATTTGATCTTCTGCTTGCGTATACACACGAAGGTGGTTCAGGCACGAGCAAATCTGCACATATGTTGACCTGGGAGATCGTAAAAATCACCACCCTTCACCCACCAGGCGCTGTCGCCATGATTCGAACTGAGAAACCTCAGATTGAAACTGTTCAATGCTTTAACCACTTGGTTATTGCGCCCGTCTGACGGACATTTCAAATAAACAGTCAAAGAAAACATGACTACTTAATTAATGGACTTCATAAAACGGATGTCGATAATTTCCTAAGAGAAACAATATAGATACTGAATATAAAAAGTCACCATCACCAAAATTATGTAAAACTGAGGGCAAAGATGTTATAAAATCTGCCATCCCTAACATTCCGTGGCAACAGCTAAACAGTGGGAAATGTACAGCATTTGTTAAAAGACCACGAAAACAATGCAGTTCGACATGAAGCTGAGTGCATACACAGAGAAACAGATTCACCATACAAGGAGCAACAGATTCACCATACAAGGAGGAACAGATTCACCACACAAGGAGGAACAGATTCACCATACAAGGAGCAACAGATTCACCATACAAGGAGGAACAGATTCACCACACAAGGAGGAACAGATTCACCATACAAGGAGGAACTGTGACAGATTCGCCACACATGTCAACTCTGTGCTCCAAAATACATTATACAGGGTCAGCCCCACTTTACAGGAGTGGACCCACAGACAGCTCCATTCCAATATTTTTGACTCACTTGTGTAAACAAAGTGAGTCTATGTTTTAACCCGGTGTTCGGTTGTGTGTGTGTGTGTGTGTGTGTGTGTGTGTGTGTGTGTCCGTGGCTTTAACATTGAGATTTTCTCTGCAAATACTTTGTCAGTTGACACCAAATTTGGCATAAAATAGGAAAAATTCAGTTCTTTCCAGTCATCTTGTTTAAAACAATATTGCACCTCTGGGTTGGGCACAAAATTTTTTTTTAAAGAAGACTAATTATATGCAAACTGCATTTACTGTTATATTTATATTTTTTGTGTTCTCTAAACTTGGCACTTTGACCTCTTATTCTGACACAACAACAAGAGGAGTCATTATTATAATTTTTTGTTCAAACAGGAACTTCTTTTGCTAAGCATGGAATTTTTTAATTTTATTTTGCAAACGTTTTGGTGCAGATAGTAAAAAAGGGAAATTACTCTGTAATTAATGCTAGGGGACTTAATTTATCACAAGCGAGTCTTGAAGGCCTTGCCTCTCTTGTTTAACTTGAACTTGTGGTTCTTGAAGCCTTTTCTAAGGCCTGTTCAAATTTGATCTACTACTTGCATGCGTGGCGATATAGGTCTCACTGTCCTACCTATTCATACTGCGCAAGCAGGATTGTATAATGTCGGAAGGTTTGCCCAGTGGGCATCCAGTCTGGTCTTAATTTAAAAGTGTTGACTGTTGGTGCTATAACTACATGGTCTCGGGAAGGTTAGTTACTTCAGTCCAGCTGTTGATGACACGTTCTGCAAAGTAGTTACTTCTGATGAACGAAAGGCTATATCGAGTCCCTCTGTTTTAGAACCCTTGAAACAAAGACAGTGGCAGAAAACTCAAGATGACATTACAACTACGCTATTTCCATAACGCTGAGTTCAGTTCAGTTCAGCCTCGTTCAGGAGGCGTCACTACGTTCGGACAAATCCATATACGCTACACCACATCAGACGGTCTGCTAAGCAGATGCCTCACTGAGTGACCTGAGCAGCGTAACCCAATGTGTTCAGTCAGGCCTTGAGAAAAAAAAAGAAGAAAAAAAAGGTAAAAGGTCATAATGGATACATCATTAAATTAGATAATGCTGAACGAGTCAGGGAAAAGGCTTGGTTATCAATCCGCTTACGAAAAAAAAAAAAAAAAAAAAAAAAAAAAGAGAGAAAAAAAAGTTGCCCGCTGAATGATGATTAGACTGAAGTTTTCTGATGCAGAATTTGTGGAAGTGGTTCAGTCTGCTTTTTAGCCTCGTGGAAGTACACTCTTGCACAGTTTGATGCTGATTAAAGTTCACTTCAGAGAGCGTAAAAAAGCCTAGAGACTCTCTCTCTCTCTCTCTCACTCTGTGTGAGAGAGAGAGAGAGAGAGAGAGATTAAAAAAGCTCTGGGTAAAAAATATACATATATGTATGTCTGAGAGAGAGAGAGAGAGAGAGAGAGAGAGAGAGAGATCTAAAAAGCCCCGGGTCAATCTAGAAAGGGAGTGGGGTTTGGGGTTTTTTTTTCCCCGCAATTTATGTGGAGTTATCTGTTCCTTGGCAAATCACGTGGGTGCACGCCCTTTGGTCGAGCTCGGCGACAGACGCAAAGTGCGTTGTTTGACCGTGGTGTTGAACGATCGGAAGGCTGTTGATTTGGCACTGTCTTCAACACTTGTTATCCTCACGATGGCCAGCTTTGGAAAGGTAGGCAGCATTATCTTCACAAATGTCGTTACAAAAGAAAGCAGCAGTTTTTCGTGTCAGTCAGTGTCGGTGCAGAATTCTCTTCCGAAAGTTGTGCAGACGACACAAACAGTGCAAGAATATGAGTTATCAACAAAGACTTACATACTTGAATCTACACTCACTAAAAGGTGGAAGAGAAAGAGGAGATTTGATTGAAACTTATAAGATATTAAATAACATAAATGATCTAAATGCAAGACATATCTTTAGAATGTTGGACTATGATAGTACAAGGAACTCAGTAAAGAAAATTTGTTTACAACACTGCAACACCAACATTAGAAAAAATTCATTGGCTAACCGAATTGCACAAACATGGAATGCATTGCCAACCGAAGTTAAACTTCCACAAAATACTAACACATTCAAAAATCACCTTGACACCAACACCATCTTAAAAGAATTTTTTTTTTATCATGATGAATAAAACAAAGTTTCTTTCAGAAGTGTACATGCGTACCCCGCCCAGCAACAACAAACAAAAGAAGAAGAAAATAAATAAAATATAATGGAAGAAGTGAAGATGAAGATTCAGTGGGGACATAAAAAGGCCGAGAGGTCTAGGCAGATGGCTTGCCACTCCATATATATATATATATATATATATATATATATATATATATATATATATATATAATACTACAATGAATCAGCGAATGAAGAAAAGTTGAAAAGTCATAAGATCTATGCTTTACATAAGCAGAACACTGTAGTGACTCGTGATTTTGCACTTGTGTCATTTGGCTGGCTGTGCATACACACACATACACGCGCTTGTATGCGTGCGCACTCACACACACACACACACACACACACACCCCTTGCCACTGACTCAGAGACAGTGTAACCTGATGCCTGTTACTTGCACAACCAAAAACAGGCATGAATTTATTCTTTTTTTAAAATACATACACCGTTGACATATGTATTTAAATACATATATACATATATGTAGGAAAAGAAGGGTATCTATTGTATTGTATAGTATTGCATTGTATTATATTACTCTTTTGTCACACCAGATTTCTCTTTGTCAGGTCTCCCCAGGGAGAGATCGTTACTGCAGTGAGAGTGCTACGCTTTTTTTCTGCCAGCAAGTGTCATCGTTTCCCTGTCAAAGTGGATTTTTCAACAGAAGTGTGCCAGTCACATCTGTTTTGTTGCCGTATGTTCTCTTACATGGGCTAAGTGCATGCTGAACATTGGACCTCAGTTTGTCGTCTCCTCTGAATGACTAATGGCTGTGCCAGCTGATGGTCATAAGTTTTGATATTAAGGTGAAATTAATAGTGGACAGGTGTGTTTATGGATTGAACAAGTTAACACTGAGTCATTAGATGTCTGCAATGTTCAAGAATAGAAGGGAGGAAAAAAGATGTTTTGATCTTAGGATTTAAGTCACACACACATATACAATACACACAAGAAAAGAAAAGTTTACATCAAGATATTAACAGTGATGTGGATAAATTATATGAATCATCACATTAAAAAAAGCACAAAATATCACACACACACACACACACACACACACACACACACACACACACACACACACACATAACCCCCATACCCCAAACCCCCACCCTCACACACACATGAGGGAAAATAAGTTTACACGAAGACAATAGAATACATAAAAAAGGACAGAATACCCCCCCACCCACCCCCCACCCCACACACACACATAACCTTCACACCCCAAACCCCCACCCTCACACACACATGAGGGAAAATAAGTTTACATGAAGACAATAGAATACATAAAAAAGCACAGAATACTCCCCCCCACCCCCTCACACACACACACATACGCACGCGTGTGTGTGCGCGCGCGCACACACACACACACACACAATCAGGGGAAAAAATTTTACAAGACAATAATACTAATACAGATTGTAATTATATGAATCATCACATCAGAAAAACACAAAATTTGAAACACACACACACACACACACACACACACACACACATGATAAAAAAAAAGTTTACACCAAGACAATAATAATAATACTTCACATTAAAAAAAGCATTGAATATCACACGCGTGCGCACACACACACACACACACACACATCCATGCACGCACACACACACACACACTCAGTGTCCAAGAAAAGACCTTGAACTGTAACATGCCATAGGTGCCACTGTAGCTAACACTGTTGCTTTGACACCCATCAGGAAACATGCACCGATGTTAAAGGTGCAGCTGTACCCACACAAGTGCTTTTGTACTTTCACAAGTACTTTGACTCTGCAGGGCCAAAGCAGTTTTCAAAAAGTGCACCGTCATTGAAACCTGTTCCCCACAGCCCTAAGGTCCTGGTGAAAAAAAAAAGAAAAAAAAAGGATCTGGTGACATCACTGCACAGACGCGTGTCAGGTGCACACAGATGGCTGTGGAGTGGTGGCCCAGTGGTAATGTGTTCACCCAGGGAGCAAGACTATCTGAGGGCACAGGATCGAATTCCACACTCGCCAGCATCTTCTCCCCCTCCACAAGACCTTGAGTGGCTGTCTGCTTACCATTCATTCGGATGAGACGATAAACCTAAACCGAGGTCCATGTGTAGCGTGTAGTTAGCACATATAAAAGAACCCATGGAAACGAAAGGTTTGTCCCTGGAAAAAAATTGTGCAGAAAATTTAACTTTTGACAGGAAAACAAATACACCTGCAGGCAGAAAAAAGAAAGAAAAAAAAAAGAGTGGAACAGGACAGTAGTGATACATTCTCCCTGGGGAGAGCAGCCCAAATTTCACAGAGAGAGACACGTTTTATGGCAAAGAGGAGTGAGGCAATACAGTACACAACAGTACATGAATGCTCACTGTCAGCTTTTCAGCTGCAAGCTGAAGCAAAACGAGAGGGATCAGTGTTAGGTGCCTGTGAAGAGAGTGGTGAGGGGCATGTAGAGTGCAAGCAAGGTATAGGACACCAGGGTGGCAAGGGAACAGAAACTGCTTCTTGGTCTGACTTAGGTGTGTTGTCCCCCACACCCTCCCTGTTCTTTTTCATGTCTGTGCTTTTTTTTGCTTTTTTTTTTTTTAGAGTAATTTTTTTTTTTTTGGGGGGGGGTATTGTTTGTGTATGTGCAGAATATATACTGCCCTCTTTTACACACACACACACACACACACACACACATACACACACACAGAGATAGACACACACACACACACACACACACACACTACACCACACCACACCACACCACACCATACCACACTACACCATACCAACATACCACACACACACACACCACACTACACCACACCACACCAACATACCCCCCCTCCCACACACACACACACACACACATGTATGTGCAAGTATCGTTGTGTACATACACCAGTGTTTGCATTTTGGGTGTGTATGTTTGTTCACAAAGGGGTATGTGTGCAGGTGCAGACATTTGGATACATGCATGCATGAAGACACAAGTTCCAACCTGACACATATAATCATGTCTTGTTTTGTGTGTGTGTGTGTGTGTGTTCCTGAATGCATGTGTGTGTGTGTTCCTGAATGAGTGTGTGTATGTGTGTGTGTGTGTGTGGTCCTGAATGTGTGTGTGTGAAAACATGTTTGTGTGCATGTACACACCATCCATTCCATACAGTCACCCTTTCATTAAGCATCCAATTTACACCTCACAATGTCTGATTTTTTTTCTTTTCATATTTCAGATGGTTGCAGATATGCGAGCAGTGTTCCGCTCAGGGCGGACTCGAAACTATGAGTGGCGTATGGGTCAGCTGAGGGCTTTGCTCAAATTGCTTGAAGACAATGAGAGTAAACTGACTGATGCTCTGTATGAAGACCTCCATAAGGTAGGAAGATGGCAAGGTTGTTAGGTGTGTGTGTGTGTGTGTGACTGTGCGTGTGAATATAAGTGTGAATGTGTGTTTGTGTGTGCTTGTGTTGCAGTTTTGTTTTATTCTAGATGTAACAAAAAGTGGATAGAAGCAAATAAAGTGCAAAATTTGCATCCTTACTAATATCAGAAGAGTATGTGTATCATAATAACTCTGTAACTTATGAAGTAAACCCAAGTGTGACTCAGCTCAAGAGAAATAATAATCGTTGTTGCTTTTATTGTTATTCCCGCTCATGAAAGTGCGACAGTCTGTGCTCTTTAACATGGTTATTGTTCATAATCATATGGCTGCATCTTTGTAGTATTCAGACTGATTCATGATGCTTATGAGCGTATGAGTGCAAGAATATTATTGTATTACATTTTACATTTTGTCACATCACGTTTCTGTGTGTGAAATTCTGGCGGCTTTCTCCATGGAGAGCGTGTTGCAATGCAGTGCCACCCCCTTTTTTTTTTCTTTCTTTTTTCCTGCAAGTGTATTTGTTTCCCTATGTTGCAGGTTATGTTATCAGTTTCTGAATCTGTCTGTCTCTGTTGTGTTCATTCCTATTGTTTATTCATTTATTTTGGCTGTCTGTTTCTCTCACTCTCTCTGCCTTTGCTGCTCTATCTGTCACACTGAGTCTGTGTCTGTCTGTGTTTCTCTCTGTCCCACTCTGTACTTACACCTATATGTTTTTCTCTTGATATTTTTTTTAAAACTGCTCTTTAGTTTTAGTTGTTTTTTTTTTGTTGTTTTTCGTATAGAATATTTCATGTTGAGTTTTGGAAATACATATGATAGATTAGGAACATTGACTGTTAGAAGCGGACCTGTGGCCTAGCGCCGTGTAGCGGTAACGTGCCTAACGAAGAAGCAAGTGTTGACAGGTTCGATTCCCACATCACATTTTTACTTCCACTAGACCTTGATTGGTGGTCTGGGTGCTAGTCTTTTGGATGACATGATTAACTGAAGTCCTGTGCACAACATGCACTTAACTCATGTAAAAGATCCCATGGCAAAAAAGGGTTGTTCATAGCAAAATTCTGTTGAAAAAATACTCTTTGAGAGTAAAACAAAACACTTGCAGACTGAAAAAAAAAGGTAAAAAAACAACAAAGGTTGGTGTTGCACTGTGGTGATGTACTTTTGCCGAGGAGAGCAGCCTGAATTTCACACAGTGAAATCTGTTTTGAGATAATAACTGTAAGAATGCAGTACAATGCACTGCAGTGTAATGCAATGCAATATAGTGGAAAACAACACAATACAAAAAATGCAATGCAATGCAGTGCAATGCATTGCCATAGCATACCATACCATACCATACCATACCATACCATACCATACCATACCATACCATAATACAATAAACACAACACAACAACGCAACACAACGCAACACAATAAATCAACAATTTGCATTGAAATTTGAATGGTGGGTTTGTGTGATGTGTGTGACTGGCAGCACAAGATGGAGTCGATGGTGATGGAGATCAATTTGATCAGAAGCGACATTGTGCTGGCTCTGAACAACCTGTCGGACTGGATGAAGCCCCAGAAAGTGAGTGGATCTTGTTCTTGAGGCCGTAATCAGGGATACTTTACTGTAAACCACTAGTGCAGACTCCAGCAGGGAGTCCGATTCCTGTCCTGTGCAAACTACTATCCGCCTATGCGGAGAAAACGAAAGTAGCTACGGCCGTCAAAGATTCAAAGAAATCTAATCCATTTGCCTCTTTTTGGGGTGTGGAGGATACAGTTACAATACAGAAACATTTAATCACAACTTAAGTAAAAAAAATTCACCGAAACAAGCAGCACACACACACACACACACACTAAAAGGGTGATTCTTGCATTTGGGGAGAGAGAGATACACAGGTTAATGTATAGCCAGGTGCGTGTGTGTGTGCACACATTCACATGCTTGCTTGAACACTTACTTAAATATATGCACATTCATGCACTTGACACACATACACCGACACACACACATGAATGCATATATATGCATGCACACATACACATTCATGCATAGATGCATGCGCATGCACACACAAACACACACACACACACACACAAACAAACATGCACATGCACATGCACATTCAAGTACACTCTGACACACTAATGCAAACAAACGAATTTACACACCATTGTGATACACACACACACACACACACACACACACACACACGCACATGCACTGACATACCTATATATATATATATATATATATATATATATATATATACACATACATATATACACAATCACTGAGTCACTCACTCTCTGATACATCTGTGCTAGCTTCCTCGTTGCAAACTATTGATCATGTAAGCACATCCTGTATCACACACCTTCCCTTACCTCCTCTCCCTCCACTCTCCCTTCCCCAAATCTCCAACCCACCTCCACACATATCATCACATACATGTATCCCACCCATACAGCAGACACCACCCCCAACCCCACCCCACACGCACAGACAGACAAACACGCATGTACACTTGCACAAACACACACGCATATCACACACACACATCACACACACGCACACACATACACACACGCACGCACACGCGCGCGCGCACACACACACACACACACACACACACACACACACACACACACATACGTCATACACATCACACAAACTTACAAAATCAATTAGTACAGAAAAAAATGACTGCCGAACACATTGAATAGGGTGAAAGGGAAAACAAAAGGCATATCTGTTTGCTCATCTCATGACCCTGGTGAAAACAAAATTCCATTTAATGTGGATCAGGTGCAGAAGGGTTATTCTGGTTAACTCTCATTCCACTCCAGGTACGAGTTAACTCATACCATGATTACTTCCCCCATGGACCAGGTACGAGTATTATCATACAAACACACTATTCTAATTTCACTCATTCTTGCTTGGTACAGTTGGCACTCTAAACGTTTACGGATTCTGGAAGCATGAAAACGTAAACTTTGTTTGACCAGTTCAATGACAATTCTCCATCATTTGTAATCGCTTTAGTGAACCACCATGTTGTTTTTTTTCTGCAGTGGTCTCACGTAGTGGAGGTCCAGGGGACTTTCAATCTGAGGGTCCTGGGTTCGAAATCTCGGTAACGGCGCCTGATGGGTAAAGAGTGGAGATTTTTCTGATCTCCCAGCTCAATATATGTGCAGACCTGCTTGTGCCTGAACCCCGTTCATGTGTATACGCAAGCAGAAGATCAAATACACATGTTAAAGAGCCCGTAATCCATGTCAGCGTTTGGTGGGTTATGGACACAAGAACATACCCAGCATCCACATCCCCGAAAACGGAGTATGGCTACCTACATGTGAAAAAAACCATCATACACGTAAAAGCCCACTTGTGTACATACGTGTGAACATGGGAGTTGTAGCCCTCTAACGAAGAAGAAGAAAACAGAATTCCGTTTCATGTGGACCAGGTGGAGAAGGGTCTGATCTACAAGATGGACAATGCCTACATCCGCTACGAGCCTCTGGGGGTGACGCTGGTGCTGGGAGCCTGGAACTACCCTGTTCAGCTGGTGCTGCTGCCCCTGGTTGGTGCTGTGGCTGCCGGTACGATATGGGCAGGGGAAGAAGTGTGTTTGTTTCCTTACAGTACAGTACACTGGAAGGGTGGGGTGGACAGAGGAGGGTGGGCAGGGGAGGAAGTGTGTTTCCGTTCAGTACTGAACAGTACAGTACAGTGCAACACAACACAACACAACATGGCTCAGTGGCAGGGTGGCATGGGCAGGGGAGAAAGTGTGTTTGTTTCTGAACAGTACAATACAGTACAATACAATACGATACAATGGCAGGGCAGTACAGTACAGTATGATATAATGGCAGGGCAGGGTATACAGGGGAGGAAGTGTGTTTGTTTCTGTACAGTACAGTACAGTACGATACAATGGCAGGGCAGTACAGTACAGTACGATACAATGGCAGGGCAGTACAGTACAGTACGATACAATGGCAGGGCGGGGTATACAGGGGAGGAAGTGTGTTTGTTTCTGTACAGTACAGTACAGTACAGTACAGTACAGTACAGTACAGTACGATACAATGGCAGGGCGGGGTATACAGGGGAGGAAGTGTGTTTGTTTCTGTACAGTACAGTACAGTCTCTGATTTCTACAGTTTTTGTTTTACATGACTTCGCATTGAAACAAACAATGTTGAACAGATTGTCTGAATTAACTTTGGATAGAGGGGGTGAGAGGAACATATATCAAATAGTTGTGGTGGCAGCAAACAGTCTGTCTTGCCTGTTAAGTTGTGGTTGAGATGAGATTGTTGTTGTTGTTTGGGCAAATAATGGTTTGTTTAATCACTGTTTAATTCCACACACATTACCTGGCCCACTAGTGCAGACACCAGCATGGGTTTGACTTTGAGTCTTGTCCTGTTTCAGTTTCAAGGCCGTGTCAAAGCATGCAGACTGGTCTATTTTACTTTAAGCTACACCACATCTGCTGTAAATAAAACAAACAAACAAACAAAAACAAAAAAAGGAGAAAAGAAAACCCAAAACAAAGCAGCACAGATGTCTGATCTTTGCCTGAACCTAACACAGTGATCAGGCCTTGTGCCCTGACAGGTGCAACATACCAAACTAGACAGGGGTGATGAAAGGAAAACATGTACGTCCAGTTGCCTCCTCCTCCTTATTACCTCCCTTCCGTTTATGTAGGACGCAGCCTCTTTACCAGCAGCCATCTTCCCTTTCTGTCCCTTGTGTCATTTTAAGGTGATGCATGTTTTCTGGTTTTCCACAATCCATACAGGTTTGTTGGTCTGCTTTAGTGAGCCATGGAAATGGTGGTGTCGAAGACTGTCATTGTCCACATAACGTCATTCATCCTAGAAAAAGGTCACTGCTGGTTGAAAATTTACTTAAGAAATTATCTTTTAAAATTATGGTCTTTTGTGTTTCTTGTCCTTTTGCGTATTTATTGGAGGGGGTGGGTGGGTGGTGGTGGTGGCGGTGGTGGTGGTGGTGAGGTAGGAATGTCCATTTTAGGGGAGGGGGGATATATCTCCTGATGTGTTCCAGTGTGTGTGTGTCTGTCTGTGCACTGCAGGGAACTGCTGCATCCTGAAGCCGTCAGAACTGGCAGAGAACGTGGCAGTTCTTTTGGAGGAGCTCATCCCCAAGTACATGGACCAGGTGAGTACCTGGCAGGTGAAGTGGACCAGGTGTGGTAGGTGAACTGGACAAGGTGTGGTAGGTGAAGTGGACCAGGTGTGGTAGGTGAAGTGGACCAGGTGTGATAGGTGAACTGGACTAGGTGTGGTAGATGAAGTGGACCAGGTGTGGTAGGTGAACTGGACCAGGTGTGGTAGGTGAACTGGACCTGAACTGGTCTAGGTGTGGTAGGTGAAGTGGACTACATGTGGTATGTGAGAAGGACCAGGTATGATAGGTGAACTGGACCAGGTGTGGTAGGTGAACTGGACCAGGTGTGGTAGGTGAAGTGGACTAGATGTGGTAGGTGAACTGGACCAGGTGTGATTGATGAAGTGGACCATGTATGGTAGGTGAAGTGGACCGGGTGTGGTAGGTGAACTGGACCTGAACTGGATCAGGTGTGATAGATCAAGTGGATCAGGTATGGTAGGTGAAGTGGACCAGGTGTGGTAGGTGAACTGGATCAAGTGTGGTAGGTGAATTGGACCTGAACTGGATCAAGTGTGATAGATGAAGTGGATCAGGTATGGTAGGTGACTAGGTGTTGTAGGTGAAGTGGACCAGGTACCGCAGGTAAACTGGACCAGGTGTGGCAGGTGAACTGGACCAGGTATGTTAGGTTAACTGGTTCAGATGTGTTGGGTTACATTGTACTGGAAGGTGAACTGGACCAAGTGTGATGGGTTACACAGCCCAGCTAGGTATCATATGGGTTAACTGGTCCAGGTGTGGTAGGTAACATGATTCTGGTTGTTTCTTTGTCTATATGTGAAGGATTTCATGGCCCAATCTTGTGGTTTAACTGGGCCAGGTGTGTCAGGTAAAAGGCCCAGGCAGGCATCTGGTGGGCTAATGGGCCATATTTATGTGGTTAAATGGCCCAGGCAGGAATATGGTTTGTTAACTGGGCCAACTGTGTTGGGGTAAATGGCTCAGACTGACATCTTGTGCGTTAACTGGGCCATGTGTTTTAGGTTAAATGGCCCAGACTGGCATCTGGTGGGTTAGGTAGGCCAGGTGTGTTGGGTTATGGGGACCAGGTTGGTTGATGCCTGGTGTGTTAACTGAAGCAGGTGTTAAGTAGTGGGCAAACAGGTCGAGGTGTGTTGGGTTGTAACACCGTGCCCCAGGCAGAAAACTGATAGGTCAGTTTAGACAGTTGTGGGGGTCAGCTGGACCAGGGGTGACAGATTATATCATGCAGGTACATACCTACTAAGTGAACTGGCCCCATATGTGGTTGGTCGGGTGGTGCAGGTAAGGTTAAGGTGGGTCAGCTGATTCAGAGATTTTATTCCTTTTTTTTTTTCTATTTTACCTTACCCAGGACTGCATCAAGGTGGTGAACGGAGGGGTGCCAGAGACCACAGCTCTCCTGGCAGAGAAATTCGACCACATTTTCTACACGGGCAGCTCCGGCGTGGCTCGCATTGTGATGGCTGCCGCTGCCAAGAACCTCACACCTGTCGTTCTGGAGCTGGGCGGAAAAAGGTGATGTCCTGAAATTCCAGACGTCGTCACTGACGTGGAGGGGGGGCCCAGTGGTAACGTGCCAGGGAATCATCAGTGCACAGGATCGAATCCCTCTTACAGAGGAAGGTGGCTGAATGGTTAAGACACTCGTCTTCCGATACAGAAAGTCTGTGAGGGTGTGGGTTTAAATCCTGCTCTTGCCCTTTTCTCCGAAGTTTGACTGGAAATACCAAACTGAGCTTCTAGTCATTTGGATGAGACGATAAATCGAGGTCCCTTGTGCAGCATGCACTTGGCGCACTGAAAAAGAACCCATGGCAATGAGAGTGTTGTCCTCTGGCAAAATTCTGAAGAAGAAACCCACTCTAATAGGTACACAAACATATAAGCATGCACTCAAGGCCTGACTGAGTGCGTTGGGTTATGCTGCTGGTCAGGCATCTGCCTAGCAGGTGTGGTGTAGCATATATGGATTTGTCTGAACACACTGACGCCTCATGAGAAACTGAAACTGAAAAACTTGAGTCGAACATGTGCTAGTATTTTCTCTCCAACCACCAGATTTTGTGTGAAAAATGAACGAATCGAGGGTGCCAAGTCGAATCGAGTACACAGAATGTAAGAATACAATAAACACAAGCCGCATGCAGCAAAATAAGGCCAAATGAATACGCTTAATAGCCAAAAAAAGCGTAAGACAAGACGGAGCATAAACCTGACAAGATGGCGTGGAGAGCCTTGGCCAAAGGAATGATTCAACGCTTATAGATTTTAGAAGCGTTTGATTGGCTGAGAGCGGGCCGGGCCAGGACTGCTCGTCTTTTCACTGTTAGCCGCGCGAAATTTGGCCAAGCAGAGCAAACCGATAGGCCTAGTTTGCATCAGTTTAACATGCTAAGTATATGTAACACCAAACATGGAGTATAATACAAACTCCTCCTATTTCTTTTTTTTTCTTTTTTTTTTTACCAGCTGAAAAAGACAGAAAATCATGCTTTTTGTGACATTTGCATCTATACCTTTACATGCAGTGAATTTATTTTATTTCTACCTTTGTGCTTTAATGTTTTTACTTGTTCGTCTGTTAATTAGATGTTATTACCTGTGACATCTGCATCAGCAAATTAATCACTTTTGTATATGTACAATGATAAAGTTGTGTTTCTCTGTTCTCTTGATGTCCGCTATTTGTTTCTCACTTCAGTCATGTCTCTGTATGTGCATAAGTATTTGTGTGTGTGTGTGTGCTGGGTGGAGTGAGTGTGTGCATGTGTATGGATATGAATGTGTGAATGCCTTCGTTTTATTACTTTTTACGATGTTAAGATGATGATGGTGATTATCATTCATAGTAGTAGCAGTAGATGTAGCAGTGTTAACACAATTATTATTGTTGTGTCGTTGTCGTTAATGTTGTTATTGTTGTCACAAGGACAGATTGGAAGACTGGGCGATGCCTAAAATCTTTATCCTTGAGTAATAAAGTTTTTGAATCTTTAATCTTAGTCACTGAGCCAGACTGAGTGAACTTCTCCCTCAGAGTGGAGACATCCACCACGTCCCTCCAACAACAGTCCCTCTTGAACTCGCCGACACTGAAGACATTGACAGGACTCAACCCAAGCACAGAAGTGGAGGGGTATCGAAACTGAGGTCACCATGAGAGCAGGGCATGAAAGGCCATATGATTTGGGGCTTTTCCTGTGTGATGTGTTTCAGCTGCCTCCCTCTCCCTCCCTCTCCCCTCTCTCTCTCTCTCTCTCTCTCTCTCTCTCTCTCTCTCTCTCTCACTCTCTCCCTCTCTCTCCCCCCTCCCTCCTCTCCATCTCTCTCTCCCCCACTCTCTCTTCCTACTTCCCTCCCTCCGTCTCTCCCTCCTCTCCCTCTCTCCTTCCCTCCCTCCCTCTCTTCCTCTCTCTCTCTCCCCCTCTTTCCCTCTCTCCCTCCTTCCCTTCCTCTCTCCTTCCCTCCCTCCCTCTCTCCCCCCCCCCCTCTCCCTCCCTCTCTTCTTCCCTCCATCCCTCTCTCCTTTTCAACCTCTCTCCCTGTCTTCAACCAAGTACGAACCTCTCTCCCTTCCTCCCTCCCTCTCTCCCTCCCAATCTCCCTTTCATGTGCCGTGACGTTTTTTTTTTCATTCTTCTTTCTTTTATCTGTGAGTGTGTTGTGACGTATTTTTCATTCTTTTATCTATGACGTGTGCTGTGACGTTTTTTCATTCTTCTTTCTGCTAGCTGTGACGTGTGCCGTGACGTCAACTATTGACATCATTAGCAAAAAAAAAACATGGCTGCTGAAGAAGGAGCATCAGAGCTCCGAAAGCTCAAAATGGTGTTTTCGTGTTCTTTTTTGATAATATATATATATATATATATATATATTATGGTTTGTTTTGGTGGTTTTCAGCCCAGTGTACGTGGACTCGGGTGTGGATCTGTCAGTGGTGGCCCGACGTTTGATGTGGGGGAAGTTCTGTAATGCCGGTCAGACCTGTGTCGCTCCGGACTACGTCATGTGTACCAAGGACACACAGGTGTGTTGTGTGTGTGCTTGTGATGTGTATGTGTACGATGTGTGTGTATGTGTTGTGCATGTGTGTGTGGTGTGTGTGTTTTAGTATGTGTGTGTGGTGTGTGTGTGTGGTGTGTGTGTGGGGGGGGGTGTGTGTGTGACTGTATCGCACTTATGTCATGTATACCAAGGATATACAGGTGTGTGTGTGTCATGTATACCAAGGATATATAGGTGTGTGTGTGATGTGTGTGTGCGTGTGTGTGTGCGGTGTGTGTGAGACTGTTGCATCTTTATCATGTGTAGCAAGGACATAACAGCTATATGTGTGTGATGTGTTTGTGTGTGGTGTGTATGGGTGTGTGTGTGTGTGTCTGTGTGTGTGTGTGTGTGTGTGTAAGCACAGCCCTTTGATGATAATGGGTGAAAGGAATGTTGATATTGGTAGTCATCTGCTTGTAGTAAAAAGAGATTGCTCTCCTTTTATTTGTTATTGTTAAATGTTTGTTTCATTTTGTAATGCCTTGTGTTGTTTATGTGTTGTGGAGCTAGTATTTTAACCGTTCAGTTATTTAGTATTCTTTTACTTAACATGTTTTTTGCTGTTGTACCTAGCCAGCATGATTTTATTTTTTAAGGAGAGACTGGTCTTCTTCTTCTTTACCCATATGCACAAGTGGGCTTTTATATGTATCACCATTTTTACCCCAATATGTAGTCAGCCATGATCTGTTCTTAGGGATGTGCATGCTGGGTATGTTCTTGTTTCCATAACCCACCAAACACTGACATGGATTACAGGATCTTTAACATGTGTATTTGATCTTGTGCTTGCGAAAACACATGAGGGGTGTTCAGGCATCAGATCGGTCTGCACATGACTATGATTATGCTGACCTGGGAGATCAGAAAAATGTCCCCCCCCTTTACCCACCAGGTGGGCTGAAATGAGGGATCGAACTCAGGAACGGGTGAGAATCTGGCGCTCTAACCACTCGGCCACCACACCCACCAGAGGCTGGTCCAGAACTGTATTTAGTTATTTACAGCCAGGACTTTCTTGGGCAATGGCATTTCTACAAAGTTTTGTTATTATAGCCGTTGTCACCATTGTTGTTGTTCTTCTCCCATCAAGTTGTTTCGCATTAGACACTCATTTGCCAATACAGAGGGTCTGTAAGAGACTGGGTTTGAATCCCACTCTTGCCCTTTCTCCCAAGTTTGACTGGAAAATCAAACTGAGCATCTAGTCATTTGGATGAGACAATAAACCAAGGTCCTGTGTGCAGCACGCACTTGGGGCACTAGAAAAAGAATGTGTGGCAACGAGAATGTTGTCCTGTGGCAAAATTCTGTACTAGAAATCCATTCTAATTGGTGAACAAATATATGTGCATGCATTCAAGGCCTAAGTGCGTTGAGTTGTGCTGCTTGTCAGGCATCTGCCTAGCTGATGATGTGTAGCGTATATGGATTAGTCTGAACGCAGTGATGCCTCCTTCAGCAATTAAAACTGAAACTGTTTCGCATGTCGTTATTCATAAAGTTGTAGCCAGAAGTCGTCTTTGTTTTCAGGAGAAACTGATAGACACGCTGAAAGAACTGATACCAGAGTTCTACTCCAGCAATCCACAGGCGTCGGACAGCTATGGACGCATCATCAACGAGCGACATTTCAAGTGAGTGGTGGCTGTGTAGAGTTTAATGACCTGCAGGCTGATGCAAATAAAGTCAGCTTTTTTGAGGGGTGTGGTGGTGTTCTGGTGGTGTCTGTGTTGGGATCTCAGGTTTTGTATGTTTAGGTTTGCTGTCTGTGTGTATTTGTATGTTTAGGTTTGCTGTCTGTGTGTATTTGTATGGCTAGGTTTGCTGTCTGTGTGTATTTGTATGGCTAGATTTTCTGTCTGTGTGTATTTGTATGTTTAGGTTTGCTGTCTCTGTGTATTTGTATGGCTAGGTTTGCTGTCTCTGTGTATTTGTATGGCTAGGTATGCTGTCTCTGTGTATTTGTATGGCTAGGTTAGCTGTGTATTTGTATGGCTAGGAATGCTGTGTGTGTGTATTTGTATGGCTAGGTTTGCTGTCTGTGTAAATATTTGTATGGCTAGGTTTGCTGTCTGTGTATTTGTATGGCTAGGTTTGCTGTCTGTGTGTATTTGTATGGCTAGGTTTGCTGTCTGTATGGCTAGGTTTGCTGTTTGTGTGTATTTGTATGGCTAGGTTTGCTGTCTGTGTGTATTTGTATGGCTAGGTTTGCTGTCTGTATGGCTAGGTTTGCTGTCTGTGTGTATTTGTATGGCTAGGTTTCCTGTCTCTGGATATGTATGACTAGGTTTCCTGTCTCTGTATATGTATGACTATTTGCTGTCTGTGTGTAATTGTATGACTTGGTTTGCTGTCTCTGTGCATTTGTATGGCTAGGTTTGCTGTCTCTGTGTATTTGTATGGCTAGGTTTGCTGACTGTGTATTTGTATGGCTAGGTTTGCTGTCTGTGTGTATTTGTATGGCTAGGTTTGCTGTCTGTATGGCTAGGTTTACTGTCTGTGTATTTGTATCACTAGGTTTCCTGTCTCTGTCTATGTATGGCTAGGTTTGCTGTCTCTGTATGGCTAGGTTTGCTGTCTCTGTATGGCTGGGTTTGCTGTCTGTGTGTAATTGTATGACTTGGTTTGCTGTCTCTGTGCGTTTGTTTGGTTTGCTGTCTCTGTATGGCTGGGTTTGCTGTCTGTGTGTAATTGTATGACTTGGTTTGCTGTCTCTGTGCGTTTGTTTGGCTAGGTTAGCTGTTTGTGTGCATTTGTATGGTTAGGTTTGTTGTCTGTGTGTATTTGTGCTAGGTTTGCATTCTCTGTGTATTGTGTCACTAGATTTGCTGTCAGTGTGATGACAACTTGGACTCGTTTGTGGGCTGTTACTGTACATAAAGTTGTTCTTTTTTCTCACTCTTTTCATGTCCCTCTCTCTCTCTTTTTTTTTCTCTTTTTTTTCCTTGTGGCTGTGTTCGTCTCTGTTCATCTTTCTTTGTCCTTGCTCTTTCTCTCACTCTGTTGTTCCCATGTGACTCACTTCTCAGGCTTTTTAATTTTTTGTGTGTTTTTCTTTGTCAGTGTATGTCTGTGAGTGTGTGTGTGTGTCTATGTGTGTCTCTGTGTGGGTCTGTCTGTTTTGGTGTTTGTTTTGTATGCATGGTCATGTGTGTGTGTGTGTGTGTGTGTGTGTGTGTGACAACCAGACCTGTGCACACAATACACACGGCTCAGAATCAGTATAACAAACAGCCCTACACGCAGAAAAAATACAGCTGAGAATTGGTGTAACAACCAGCCCTGTGCACACAATTCACACTGCTCAGAATCAGTATAACAAACAGCCCTACACACACAAAAAAAATACGGCTCAAAATCGGTGTAACAACCAGCCCTGTTCACACAATACACATGCTCAGAATCGTTGTCGGTCAACAGGAGAGTGCGGAAGCTGATGGAGGGAGCCAGTGTGGCCGTTGGAGGGGAGGTGGACGAGGGGGAGAGGTACATCGCACCCACCGTGCTGCGAGACTGCCAGCCGACTGATGCCGTCATGCAGGAAGAGGTGACCTCTGTGACCAATGACCTTTCTCTGACCTATGAACTCCCAGTGACCCATGACCTCTTTATGCAACCCATGAGGGGCCGCTTATTGACCAGTGACCCTTCTCTGACCTATGACCTCCCAGTGACCTGTGACCTCTTTCTGCAACCCACAGACCGCTAAGGGACCAGTGACCTCTCTAACCTGTGACCTCCCAGTGACCTATGACCTCCCTCAGTGACCTGACTTCTCAGTGACCTCTGACCTCTTTCAGACTTCTCTCAGTGATCTATTATCTCTCAGTAACCTCTGACTTCTCTCAATGACCTATGACCAGTGTGTGACCTCTGACATCTCTCAGTGACCTTTGACCACTCTCAGTAAGCCTGTGACATCTCTCAGTGACCTATGACTTCTGTCAGTGACCTGTGACCTCTCTCAGTGGCGTATGACCTCTCTCAGTGACTGGTGAGACCACATGTTGATTGATGACAAAACTGTGCGGGTGTTGGGGCGCTGAATGAGAAAGGGACAGCATGTCCATGGGTTTGTGACGTCTTTGTTCTGGCGTTCTGTGGGGGAGAGTTGAGAGAAAGAGAAAGTGTAGTTCTTTTTGTGTGTGTCAGATTTG
Organism: Babylonia areolata; assembly: GCF_041734735.1. Taxonomy (NCBI): domain Eukaryota; kingdom Metazoa; phylum Mollusca; class Gastropoda; order Neogastropoda; family Buccinidae; genus Babylonia; species Babylonia areolata. The sequence goes on along the minus strand of NC_134887.1, from coordinate 32,772,518 downwards.
GTGTGTGTGTGTGTGTGTGTAAAGGGGAAAGTGTGTGTAATCATGAGAGAAGAGAGAGGGAAAGTGTGTGTGCTTTTAAAAAATCTTGGTTGGTGGAGAAGAGTGGGGTGAGGGAGAAGAGTGTGTGTGTGAGAGAGAGAAGAGAGAGGGAATGTGTGAATGTGTGTGAACCACATGTGTGTGTGTGTGTGTGTTGTGTGTGCGTGCGTGCATGTGTGTGTTCACTAGTGTGTGTGAGAGGGAGCGTGCGTGCAAGCATGTGTGTGCAGTGAGTTGTGACGTACGTACCGTGTCTTTGCCAGGTGTTCGGCCCTCTGCTGCCCATCATGCCTGTCAAGGATTACATGGAGGCTGTGGAACGCATCAACAACGGGTAACTTGCATGCATGCGAGCACACACACACACACACACACACACACATTCACATGGATTTCCCATTGTTCTGTCATAGACTGGTAACCTCTCCGGTGTCTCAAATAAGGCTGGACTCTTTCAAGATGAAGTTATCGGCTGTAGCTATTTCCGTTTTCTCCGCATAGGCGGGTAGTAGTTTGCACAGGACAGGAATCAGACCCCTTTGTCGGCAGTCAGTGGCTGGGATGGATCAGGCTGTGGAAGTGCACTTCACGTGCCTGCAGGTCACTGAGTCTCATTCTGTGGTGGAATTCCTAATGGAAGAGGGTTTCCATGGGGAAAATTTTTGCTGAAGGTTCTTTAGTGAGAAAGGGGACCAGATCGATGACAGGCCTCTGGCAGTGTGTGGTGCGCACTAAGTCTGGGATGGAGGAAAGTGGCTGTAAAATAATAAATAAAAAACTGTTTCCGCTGGAGCTGGAACCCAGGACCTTCCGCGTGTCAGGCGGATGGTTGCCAGCAAAAGAGGGCGCTAGCTAGCAGGACAAAGGTTACCTACTTCCGGGAGGTTATCGGCCGTAGTACTTCCGTTTTCTCCGCATAGGCGGATAGTAGTTTGCACAGGACAGGAATGTCAGAACCCTGCTGGAGTCTGCACTAGTTGGGTCACGGGAAGTATGTTATTTAAACGTAATTTTAGATAGAAAATTTCCTTTTGTTTCAGTGTCAAACGATTGTCGGGTTACTTCCAAAGTGATGTGAAGTTAGAACATTTTCAGAACTAAACGTAAAAGAAATAATGTCCAACCAATTACTGTTGACTAAATTGCTGAATCCCTGTTACATAGTCCAGTGGGGGGACAATAAAGAGATTCACGGATTGAGGATGGTATAATGTTGATGGTGTAAAAAAAAACAACAACAAAACAACTTGACATTTTTTTATTCCAGAGAGAAGCCGTTGGCACATTTTCTCCAACAACGGATGTTTTTTTTTCGTGTGCTAATGTGCACGCTACAAGTGTTGACATGATTTCAGAGAGAAGCCGCTAACAGTGTGTATGCTACACATTATTTCAGAGAGAAGCCACAGGCGATGTACATTTTCTCCAACTCCTCTCTTGTTGCCATGGGTTCTTTTACATGCATGCTACACGTGATTTCAGAGAGAAGCCGCTAACAGTGTGTATGCTACATGTGATTTCAGAGAGAAGCCACAGGCGATGTACATTTTCTCCAACTCCTCTCTTGTTGCCATGGGTTCTTTTACATGCATGCTACATGTGATTTCAGAGAGAAGCCACAGGCGATGTACATTTTCTCCAACTCCTCTCTTGTTGCCATGGGTTCTTTTACATGCATGCTAAATTTGATTTCAGAGAGAAGCCACTGGCGATGTACATTTTCTCCAACTCCTCTCTTGTTGCCATGGGTTCTTTTACATGCATGCTACATGTGATTTCAGAGAGAAGCCACTGGCGATGTACATTTTCTCCAACTCCTCTCTTGTTGCCATGGGTTCTTTTACGTGCATGCTACACGTGATTTCAGAGAGAAGCCACTGGCGATGTACATTTTCTCCAACAACTGGAACCTGGTTCGGACCATGAAGGAAAGAACCAGCAGTGGAGCCCTCGTCGTCAATGACACTGTCGTGCATGGCGGACGTAGGTTTTTGGGGGGCTGGTTTCTGTCTGTCTGTCTGTCTTTACATTTTGAAAGTCTGGTTAGTCGTAATGGTGTGTGTTGGGGAGGAGAGGGGTAGAAGAGGGTTGCGATTGCATGTGTTTGTGTGTGTGAGTGTTTGAGGAGGTGGGGGAGGGTGGTGGTGGTGCCAGTGTGTGGTTATGTGAGTGTGTGTGTGTGGTTTTGTTTATGTGTATGTGTATATGGATGTGTGTATGTCTGTGGTTGTGTGTGTGTGGTTGGTTGTTTGTGAGTGTCTTTCTGTGTGTGTGTGTTTTGTGTTAGAGTGTGTGTGTATGTATGGTTCATGTGAGTGGGTGTGTATGAGAGATAATGTGAATGTGTGTGTGTGTGTGTGTGTGTGTTTGCATTCATGTTTACATGTATGTGGGGATATCATTACTACCATGCAACACCAAAAAGAAATCATTGTGTATTTTGGCCTGTTCCTTTCTCAAGCCACAGGGGTACACATCAGAGTAGACAGTTTGACTTTCTGTTCACTGTCTTCAGATCAGCATTTGCATGCTTGCTAGTGCCTCTGTCCTCTTGATGAATGCACACTCAAAAGTAATACTTTCCATTTCAACATTTTTTGGAAGTTATCGGAACAGATTGCCGATAGAAAATAAAACATTCAGTTTGTTCCGTCGTTTCTTCAGAAATGAAATGAGAGAGAGGGAGGGATTTTGATTAACGTGCTTTCACAAACACTGGTGATTGTAGACATTTTGTCTGAATATTGAATTTTCTTGAATGTTATTTAAAAATAAATAGGAAAGGTAGAAGAGGAGGGGGTTTGAATGGTGAGTTGGGGGAAGCAGGGTCAATGGAGTCTGAAATCAAAGATTAATATTTCTTCTTCTTCTTCTTCTTCGTTCATAGGCTGCAACCCCACATTCACCCGTATGTACACAAGTGGGCTTTTATGTGCATGACCGTTTTTGCCCCGCCATGTAAGCAGCCATACTCTGTTTTTGGGGGTGTGCATGCTGGGTATGTTCTTGTTTCCATAACCCACCGAATGCTGACATGTATTACAGGATCTTTAACGTGCGCATTTGATCTTCTGATTGCATATGCACATGAAGGGGGTTCAGGCACTAGCATGTCTGCACATATGCTGACCTGGGAGATCAGAGAAATCTCCACCCTTTACCCACTAGGGGCCATTACCGAGATTCAAACCCAGGACCGTCAGATTGAAAGTCCAACGCTTTAACCATTCGGCTATTGCGCCCATGGATGAATATTTGAAATGCGTAGATTTACAATTAAAAAAAATTATTTATAGGACTTTGTAAAATGGAGGTTGTTAATTTGTCATTAGAAAGAAATGATAACGAAAGTAAACACTTATTAATTTTTTTTTATATAAAAGATATGTTAACAGTAACTTCACAACAATAACAAACACACATGATATTTGGGCAGTATTTTGTTTGTAATGAATTGCATGAAAGTTGGAAAATGAAATGATTATTGTGTGTGCTTTTCAGTTTGTACACAGGTAGGATAGTTGTTTTCAGTGTGTACGCAGGTGTGATTTTTGTTTACAGTGAAAACACAGGTGTGATTGTTCTCAGTGTGTACACAAGTGTGATTATTGTGTGTGGTGTATACAGAGGTGTGGTCATGTGCAGTGTATACACAGGTGAGATTGTTGTTCTCAGTGTGTACACAGGTGTGATTGCTGTTCTCACTGTGTACAAAGGTGTGATTGTTCTTCTCAGTGTGTACACAGGTGTGGTTGTTGTTCTCACTGTGTACAGTTTCAGTTTCAGTATCAGTAGCTCAAGGAGGCGTCACTGCATTCGGACAAAACCATATACGCTACACCACATCTGCCAAGCCAAGCAGATGCCTGACCAGCAGCGTAACCCAACGCGCTTAGTCAGGCCTTGAGTGTACAAAGGTGTGGTTGTTGTTCTCACTGTGTACACAGGTGTGGTTGTTGTTCTCAGTGTGTACACAGGTGTGGTTGTTGTTCTCAGTGTGTACACAGGTGTGGTTGTTGTTCTCACTGTGTACAAAGGTGTGGTTGTTGTTCTCACTGTGTACAAAGGTGTGGTTGTTGTTCTCAGTGTGTACACAGGTGTGGTTGTTGTTCTCAGTGTGTACACAGGTGTGGTTGTTGTTCTCAGTGTGTACACAGGTGTGGTTGTTGTTCTCAGTGTGTACACAGGTGTGGTTGTTGTTCTCACTGTGTACAAAGGTGTGGTTGTTGTTCTCACTGTGTACAAAGGTGTGGTTGTTGTTCTCAGTGTGTACAAAGGTGTGATTGTTCTTCTCAGTGTGTACACAGGTGTGGTTGTTGTTCTCACTGTGTACAGTTTCAGTTTCAGTATCAGTAGCTCAAGGAGGCGTCACTGCGTTCGGACAAAACCATATACGCTACACCACATCTGCCAAGCCAAGCAGATGCCTGACCAGCAGCGTAACCCAACGCGCTTAGTCAGGCCTTGAGTGTACAAAGGTGTGGTTGTTGTTCTCACTGTGTACACAGGTGTGGTTGTTGTTCTCAGTGTGTACACAGGTGTGGTTGTTGTTCTCAGTGTGTACACAGGTGTGGTTGTTGTTCTCAGTGTGTACAAAGGTGTGGTTGTTGTTCTCACTGTGTACAAAGGTGTGGTTGTTGTTCTCAGTGTGTACACAGGTGTGGTTGTTGTTCTCAGTGTGTACACAGGTGTGGTTGTTGTTCTCAGTGTGTACACAGGTGTGGTTGTTGTTCTCAGTGTGTACACAGGTGTGGTGGTTGTTCTCAGTGTGTACACAGGTGTGGTTGTTGTTCTCAGTGTGTACACAGGTGTGGTTGTTGTTCTCAGTGTGTACGCAGGTGTGATTTTTGTTTACAGTGAAAACACAGGTGTGATTGTTCTCAGTGTGTACACAAGTGTGATTATTGTGTGTGGTGTATACAGAGGTGTGGTCATGTGCAGTGTATACACAGGTGAGATTGTTGTTCTCAGTGTGTACACAGGTGTGAAGGTTGTTCTCAGTGTTTACACAGGTGATTGTTGTTCTCAGCATATACACAGGTGTGATTGTTGTTCTCACAGGTGTGATTGTTGTTCTCAGTATGTGCACAGGTGTGATTGTTCTTCTCAGTGTGTACACAGGTGTGATTGCTGTTCTCACTGTGTACAAAGGTGTGATTGTTCTTCTCAGTGTGTACACAGGTGTGATTGCTGTTCTCACTGTGTACAAAGGTGTGATTGTTCTTCTCAGTGTGTACACAGGTGTGATTGTTGTTCTCAGTGTGTACACAGGTGTGGTTGTTGTTCTCACTGTGTACACAGGTGTGGTTGTTGTTCTCAGTGTGTACACAGGTGTGGTTGTTGTTCTCAGTGTGTACACAGGTGTGGTTGTTGTTCTCACTGTGTACACAGGTGTGGTTGTTGTTCTCAGTGTGTACACAGGTGTGATTGTTCTTCTCAGTGTGTACACAGGTGTGGTTGTTGTTCTCACTGTGTACACAGGTGTGGTTGTTGTTCTCAGTGTGTACACAGGTGTGATTGTTCTTCTCAGTGTGTACACAGGTGTGATTGCTGTTCTCACTGTGTACACAGGTGTGATTGTTGTTCTCAGTGTGTACACAGGTGTGGTTGTTGTTCTCACTGTGTACACAGGTGTGGTTGTTGTTCTCAGTGTGTACACAGGTGTGGTTGTTGTTCTCACTGTGTACACAGGTGTGGTTGTTGTTCTCACTGTGTACACAGGTGTGATTGTTGTTCTCACTGTGTACACAGGTGTGATTGTTGGAGGAAGGTGGCAGAATGGTTAAGACGCTCAGCTGCCAATACAGAGAGTCCGTGAGGGTGTGGGTTCGAATCCCGCTCTCGCCCTTTCTCCTAAGTTTGACTGGAAAATCAAACTGAGCGTCTAGTCTTTCGGATGAGACGATAAACCGAGGTCCCGTGTGCAGCACGCACTTGGCGCACTGAAAAAGAACCCATGGCAACGAGAGTGTTGTCCTCTGGCGAAATTACGTAAAATGAAATCCACTTTCATAGGTACACAAATATGTAAGCATGCACTCAAGGCCTGACTAAGCGCGTTGGGTTATGCTGCTGGTCAGGCATCTGCTCAACAGATGTGGTGTAGCGTGTATGGATTTGTCCGAACGCAGTGACGCCTCCTTGAGAAAGTGAAACTGAAACTGAAACTGTTGTTCTCAGTGTGTACACAGGTGTGATTGTTGTGTGCAGTGTGCAGCGTGTGATTGTTGTGTGCAGTGTGCACGTTGCCCTTTGGGGGCGTTGGTGACAGTGGGATGGGGGCGTACCACGGCAAGTTTACCTACGACGTCTTCAGCCACAAGCGTGCTTGTCTGGAGAAGAGCCTGGGACTGGAATCTGTCAACAGGTAATGGTCGTTAGCCAGCACACCTTTGTTGTTGAGTGTGGGTTTTGTGTGTGTGAGTGTGTGTGTGAGTGAGCGAGCGTGTGTGTTTTTATGTGTGTGTGTATGTGCAGGAGTGTGTGTGAGTGTGTGTGTGAGTGAGTTAGAGAGAGAGAGAGAGAGAGAGAAAGTGTGTGTGTGTCAATGTTTATGATGTGCACGTTTTGTGTGTGTGTGTGTGTGTTGTTTTCAGCACTCGATACCCTCCCAACACAGAGTGGACCTGATGGATTGAGTGTTGTACGATGTATATTGTGTTGTGTTGCTCTTTTGTTGCATCAGATATCTCTGTGTGGCGTTCGGGCAGCTCTACCCAGGGAGAGCATGTTGCTGCAGTGAGAGTGCTGCCTTCGTTTTTTACTTTTTTTTTCTTTTTGTGTGTCAGCAAAGTATATTTGTTTTCCCATCTAAGTGGATTTTTCTGCAGAACTTTTTCCATGGACAACCCTTTCGTTGCCGTGGTTTCTTTTACCTGCATGCTATACACAGGACCTGGGATTATCGTTTCTTCTGAATGACTAGCGTCCAGACCAGCACTCTAGGATTAGTGGAAGGGGAGAAGATACTGGTGAGAGTTGGATTCAAAGCAGTGCGCTTAGATTCTCTTGCTTCCGAGAGACATGTCACCATCAGACCACCACACCACACACTGTTGAATGGCACATTTTTATCATAGTGTCCATGTTAAGTAATAGTATGATATTTTATGCCTTTTACTGTGATTATTGCATGTGCATGGCTGAGACTATTGCATGTGTGATTTACTCAAAGTTAACATTTTAGTATTTTTTGTGTGTCTACTTTGATTATCGCATGTGTGTGACTGTGATCATTGTATTTACTTTTAAGTCTTTTGTTTCTTTTGTTTCGTTTACATGATACATTGAATGACTTAGTTTTTCATCTATTGTTTGTGTGTTTTACAGTTTAGGTTTCAGTTTCTCAAGAAGGTGTCACTGCATTTGAACAAACCCATATACGCCACATCACATCTCTTAGGCAGATGCCTGACCAGCAGCAATTCTCAACACCATTAGTCGGGACTTGAGTGCATGCATATATATTTGTGTACCTATCAGAGGGGATTTCTTCAACAGAATTTTGCCAGAGGACAGCACTCTCATTGCCATGGGGTTTTTTTCAGTGCGTCAAATGTGTGCTGCACACATGACCTTGGTTAATCGTCTCGTCTGAATGACCGACCTTAGGAGAAAGGGCGAGAGTGGGATTCTTCTTTTCTTCTCCTGCGTTCGTGGGCTGCAACTCCCACGTTCACTCATATGTACATGAGTGGGCTTTTATGTGTATGACCGTTTTTACCCCGCCGTGTAGGCAGCCATACTCCGTTTTCGGGGGTGTGCATGCTGGGTATGTTCTTGTTTCCATAACCCACCGAACGCTGACATGGATTACAGGATCTTTAACGTGCGTATTTGATCTTCTGCTTGCATATACACACAAAGGGGGTTCAGGCACTAGCAGGTCTGCACATATGTTGACCTGGGAGATCAGAAAAATCTCCACCCTTCACCCACCAGGCGCCATCACCGTGATTCGAACCCGGGACTCTCAGATTGACAGTCCAACGCTTTAACCACTCGGCTATTGCGCCGGTCGTGAGTGGGATTCAAACCCAGAGCCTCATGGACTATGTATATTGGCAGCTGAGCGTCTTAACCATTCTGTCACCTTCCTCCTTCTCTTGGAGATGATAATGTAATCTGTATTCTCTGTTCAGTTCTTTTTCGTTCATGGGCTGTGACTCCCACCTTTACTTGTGAGTTTTTAAATGTATGACTGTTTTTACCCCAGCCATGTAGGCAGTCATACTCTGTTTTCTGGGGATGGAGGGGGGACAGTGTATGCCGGGTATGTTGTTGTTTCCATAACTCGACAAACGCTGACATGGATTATGGAGATCTTTGATGTGTGTATTTGATCTTCTGCAAGCGTATACACACAAAGGGGGATCAGGCACAGCAGGTCTCCACATCTGTTGATATTGTTGTGTGTGGTGTGTGTGTGTGTGTGTGTGTGTGTGGTGTGTGTGTGTGTGTGGTGTGTGTGTGTGGTGTGTTGTGTGTGTGTGGTGTGTTGTGTGTGTGTGTGGTGTGTTGTGTGTGTGTGTGCGTTGAGTATGTGTTGTGTGATGTGTGTGTGTTGTGTGATGTGGGTGTGTGTGTGTGTGTGTGTGTGTGTGTGTGTGTGTTGTATGTGTTTGTGGTTTGTTGTGTGTGTGTTGTGGTGTGTTGTTTGTGTGGTGTGTGTGTGTGTGTGTGGCATGTGTGTATGTGGTGTGTGTGTGTGTGGTGTGTGTGTGTGTGTGTGGTGTGTATGTGTTTGTGTGTGTATGTGTGTTATGTGTGGTGTGTGTGATGTGTGTGTGTGTGTGTGTGTGTGTGTGTATGATGTGTGTGCGTATGTTGTGTGTGGTGTGTTGTGTGTGTGTGTGCGTTGAGTATGTGTTGTGTGATGTGTGTGTGTTGTGTGATATGGGTGTGTGGTGTGTGTGGTGTGTTGTGTGTGTGGTGTGTTGTGTGTGTGTGTTGTGTGTGTGTGTGTTGTATGTGTGTGTGGTGTTTGTGGTTTGTTGTGTGTGTGTGTGGTGTGTTGTTTGTGTGGTGTGTGTGTGTGTGTGGCATGTGTGTATGTGGTGTGTGTGTGTGTTATGTGTGTGTGTGTTGTGTATGTGTGTGTAATGTGTGTGTTGTGTGTGTGTGATGTGTGTGTGTATGTTGTGTGTGGTGTGTGTGTGTTGTGTGTGTGTGTTGTTGTGTGTATTGTGTGGTGTGTGTTGTGCAGCCTGCGCTACCCGCCCTACACGGACAAGAAGCTGGGCTGGCTGCAGTGGATCATGGTGAAGAAACCACGGCGAGGCGGCCTCCTGGGATTCTTCCCCTTCATCATCCTGGGCGCTGTCTTCGCCATCCTTATGAAGGTGACTTGACATGTGGGTGTGTGTGGGGGTTGGTGTAGAGGGGGTAGGGGTGGGTGTGTGTGGGTGTGTGGTATGTGAGTGTGTGTGTGTGTGTGCATGCATGCATGGATGTGGTGTGTAGTATGTGAGTGGGTGTCTGTGTGTGGGGGCGAGGGGGAGGGGGCATGGGTGTGTGTGGACGTGCGTGCGTGTGTGTGTGTGTGTGTTTTGAAGGATGTGACTGTGAGTGTATGTTTGTCTGTGGGGGAGGGTGTGCGTTGAAGTATGTATTGAGGGGTGTGGGTGTGGGTGTTTGTTGGGTGTGGGTTTGTGTGCATGCATGCATGTGTGTGGGGGTGTGTGGGCGAGGGTGAGGGTGTATGTTTGCCTGTAGCAAGCATACATGTTTGTGTGTGTGTACATGAACATGAGCGATGGATATTGTTGTGCAGAGCCCATCTTTCCACTAGATAAGTAAACATGAAATCATCTTGTGCTGTTTATAGCCCAGGTGACTGCAAAGCTGCCGCTTCAGGGGTGATGATGGGTCTGTTCTGTGTGTACAGACAACATCTTATGCCCTGACCTTATCTTTCTGTGTGTGTGTGTGTGTGTGTGTGTATCTAGAGTCTTACAAACACCATGTTGTTCAGGTAATTGTTGTTGTTCTTTCGGGTTGATGCGACGGGAAGTTTCACTTTAACCCCTAGGCTGCCTGCATGACGAGATAACTCGTCATGGCAAGCATGTATGCTTCGCTGCCTGCATGACGAGATAACTCGTCATCGAAATATTCTGACTTTTCCCTGCTTTGCATTCAGTTCGTTGACAAAAATGCTGGTAGCTTTAGCTTGGGGAATCTTTCTGGATTCTATTCATAGCTAGAAACACCATCTGCGTCATAAGGCAGTCCTTTATTTGAACGTTTTGGTTGGGTTACTGGCCGCAGTCTTTGCCTGGCTCCTCTCCTCGCTCGCTCAACAAAATGTCGGACTGACTCCGTGCTCAAGACATGCGCTCGTGGCGAACTAAATCAACCAAGATTACTTTCTTCAGCTAACGCTCAGAAAGAATTGGAGCATAAATTCGAAGGAGAAGACAGTGGTGAACATTTATAGGACGATCTGATAGAAAATAAAGGGAGCAATCAAGAGAGTGGCCAAGATACAACTATCAGTGAGTGATGCAGGCTGTTCAACTCTAGCAGACGAATTTTTAGCAGGGCACCGTATGAGCTATTTTCTTGGCACTCAGCCAACGCGGTCTGATGAAGTGACGGTGTGAGAGGGGTGAAGAGGAGGGGGGTGGAGACTGAGGGGGCGTGGCCTCACATCCATATTATCACTTGCAGAAGTCACAATGCATCTATTTCTTTTTTCAGTTTTTTTATATTGTGGTTGTTCTAGTATGATTTTGTGTGTGCAGATATCCATTTGTCCAGAAAATGATATTTTTGTGCAAATTACCAGACTAATGTTTGTAATGAACAAGTTGAAAATGTGACAAAAAACAAAACACTGATTTCAAAACAACAGCATGTCACTTAAAATGCATAAAATGGGAAAACATCATGTGTTTTGTATTCTTTATTCATTTCCCTTTCAGAAAATATATACTTTTATGGGTCTTTCTCCAATAACAAAGAGCACAGAATTTTTTGAAAATTTATACCCGTTTTTTGTGAAAAAACCCTGGCAAATAGATTTCACTTAAATCTTATTTTCCTGGCAGCGAAAGGGTTAATAAAGTACGGTACCTATGGCAGGCTGCCAGAGGCTGACCTGTGTGATGGGTCTGTGTCTGGATCAGTCGTCTGTTCTTTGCCCCCCCCCCCCCCCCCCCCCACCCCTTTTGTTTGGGAAGCTGATATGGTGTAGTGTTGATGAAAAGGTCATCTGTTACCTGCCCCCTCCCCCCCCCGACCCCCCCCCATTCTCTTTGTTTGGGAAGTGGATGTAGGGTATTGTTTAGATCAGTCGTCTGTTTCCCCGCACCCTTTCTTTTTGTTTAGGAAAGCTGATGTAGTGTAGTGTCTGGGTCAGTCCTCTGTTCTCCCCCGCCCCGCCCCCCCTCCCCACCCCCAGTTATTTTTGTTAGGAAAGCTGATGTAGGGCAGTGTCTGGGTCAGTCGTCTGTCCTCCCCCAGCCTCCCCCCCCCAGCCCCCCACCTCCCTACCCCCAATTATTTTTGTTAGGAATGCTGATGTAGTGTAGTGTCTGGGTCAGTCATCTGTTCTCACCCCCCTCCCCTCCCCCTCCCAGTTCTCTTTGTTAAGAAAGCTGATGTAGGGCAGTGTTACCTGTCCCCTTTCTCTTTGTTTGGATTGGTGATGTATGTATGATAGTCTGTTGTGTCCGACTATGACCATCAGAACAGCAGAGGAGGTAACTGCTGTCCCGACTATCTGGGCTAGAATTTGACGATAGTGGAGAGTGTCTTGCCCAAGTTTCATCCCCACTCTCTCGGCCAAGAGGGTTTTAGGACAGTCGGCATTGGGATGGTTCCCAAAGGCCAACTAGCCCCCAAGGCTGAAGCACTAAGAGCCAGTGCAATTTTGCCTCTTTGTGTTTGAGAGTCATAGTCCTTCACAAAAGACTAAGCTGTGAATGATTTCCCATTGCAATGGAAAAACCATGGATAGTACAGCTCTCACTTTGCTGTTGGCCCAACTGTAAACTTAGTCCGTCTGATGGTGGAGTGTTGGCCTTGAGGTAACATGTCCGCCTAGGAAGCGAGAGAATCTGAGCGCGCTGGTTCGAATCACGGCTCAGCCGCCGATATTTTCTCCCCCTCTACTAGACTTTGAGTGGTGGTGGTCTGGACGCTAGTCATTCGGATGAGAAGATAAACCGAGGTCCCGTACAGCATGCACTTAGCGCACATAAAAGAACCCATGGCAACATAAGGGTTGTTCCTAGCAAAATTCTGTAGAAAAATCCACTTCGATAGGAAAAACAAATAAAACTGCACACAGGAAAAAATACAAAAAAATCGGTGGCTCTCCCTGGGGAGGGCAGCCCAAATTTCACACAGAGAAATCTGTTGTGATAAAAAGAAATACAAATACAAAATAAGCTCATGCATATTGGCCATAAAGCTGATGTAGGGTAGTTGTCAGTGGGTCGGTCCACACACTTTGACACCCTGAGACTGGGGACAGGCGCTGTTGCAGGGAGGTTCGGTGCAGACGTCATCTTAAGATTCAGTTTGGGACTCGGGGAGTCGGTCGTCACAAATCACCAAACGCGGGTGTGGGAGAAGTCTTTGGTGCTTTGTTGTTGTTGTGGGTTGGGGTTTTTTTTTTGTTTTTTTGTTTTTTTCAGTTGGTTTGTTCAGTGACTTTTTCCTCAGTTTTTTTTTTTTTTTTTTTTTTTTTTTTTGAGGGCGTCAGTTTTAATTCATTTTATTATGCATGATTTTTGGGGTTTTTTTTGTGTGTGTGTGTGTGCTTTGTTTCATTTCTTTCACTTTGTTTCATGACTTTGGATTCAGCTGGTGGGGAGTTTAACATGTCTGTTCTGTCTCGCTAGATTCTTAAAAAGCCTGCTTTTAGAACACATCTTTTAGAACAAATGTTTTTCCACTAACAGTAATTTTCGAGTGCCTGTCTTGGCATCAGGTTTTATTGTGGGGAAGCTCTTTGCCATTTGTGTGTGGCATGGCGCTTTGTGTATGTGTGCATGCATGAGTGCGTGCTGCAGGGATTTGTCTTTGAAAGGGCGTCGTTGGTGGGTGGGTGCTTGTTCTATGGAGGTACTGTGCGTGACTGTGTTCTGGCACATGTTTCTCTGTGTGTGGGACAGTCCGGGGGAGGGGCAGGGGCGGGCCGCGTGGTTGTGGGTTGTTGCGGGGAGGGGGGGTTGGGGGGGGGGGGGGGAAGGGGGGGGGGAGTGAAGTGTAGCTTTGAGCATTATCTCTGGAATATGTACTGTGTAAATGTCCATTATTATCATCATTATTGTTATTATTGTTATCACTATCAATGTTCCTTGCCCAAATATTTTCCCTATATAACGAAGGTTCAAAGTGCATGTTATATAATACATGTGGCATAAGCAAGGTACAGCAATATAAAAGATATCATCAAAGATACAGACTCCTTTAACATGTGGGTGTGGGTTTTTTTTTTCAACATTTACATCACTCACAACACACCCACCTCTTCCACTTCCTCCTCTGTCTGTCTCTCTCTCTCACACATGCATGCACACACGTACATGCATGCACACACCAGTGCACGTACATGCACAGGGATGGCCAGGATTTACATGTGTTATGAATTATCATGAATATGAATCCAAGATTTTATTCTTCATCGTGAATTGTAACAGCCATTGTGTACGACTTTTAATTCATATTAGCGGAAAATGACAATGTGGAGTTTTCAATTTCCCAGTTGTTCTGTTATTTTGAGTTGTTGGATTGTTTGTTTGCTTTCAGTGATGTTTTATTTCACCCTCTGTTGGAAAGGTTGGTTGCATGATGTTGAATGTTGTGCATTTTGCTGCGGATTGAAGATGTTTCCATCCTGATGCATGCGTTGATTTGATATTTACTGTGGCGTGTGTGTGTGTGTGTGTGTGTGTTGATTTGATGTTGTCAGATGCCTTGCATTTTCCAGCATTTAGTGTCGGTTAATTCTGTGTACTGTAAGTTTATTAGGGTGTATGTGGTGGTGTGTGTTTGTGCTAGTGTGTGTGTGTGTGTGTGTGTGTGTGTGAGTGAGTGCACACATGAGTGTGTGTTTGTGTGCTAGTGTGTGTGTGTGCTTGTTTGTGCGTATGATAGTGTGTGTACATGTGATAGTGTGTGTGTGTGTGTGTGTGAGATAGTGTGTTTGTGTGTGTGTGTGTGTGTGTGTGTGTGTGTGTGATAGTGTGTGTGTGTGTGTGTGCTAGTGTGTGTGTGTGTGTGTGTGTGAGATAGTGTGTTTGTGTGTGTGTGTGTGCTAGTGTGTGTGTGTGTGTGTGTGTGCTAGTGTGTGTGTGTGTGTGCTAGTGTGTGTGTGTGTGTGCTAGTGTGTGTGTGTGTGTGTGTGTGCTAGTGTGTGTGTGTGTGTGTGTGTGTGTGTGCTAGTGTGTGTGTGTGTGTGTGTGTGAGATAGTGTGTGTGTGTGTGTGTGTGTGTGTGTGAGATAGTGTGTGTGTGTGTGTGTGTGTGTGTGTGCTAGTGTGTGTGTGTGTGTGTGTGTGTGTGTGTGTGTGTGTGGTCATTTTTAATTGTTGTTGTCCCGACTGGCTGTAGTATTTCAAAATTTTGTCGTCACTGTGTTTGGTCTCAACTGACGCCTCCACATGACCTTAATTATCTTTGATCAGATTGTAACAGATGTTGGTTTGTTGTTGTCGTTGTTGTTGTTGTTGTTTCTATACCTTTAGCTCTTGCCTTTAAAAAAAATGTTTTCATGTACAGTGGGTGCTGTAACCTCGGAAGAGTACCGGTACTCCTCCTTAAATCATGGGCAGAATTACCAGATTTAGTGAAGGGGTGCAAGTGCACCAAGTGGTCTCTAGGCATATGATTGCCAGGCCTTGACTGGCAGCTACTGATTCTGTTCTCTTTTTTTTCAGGAAGTAGGTTTTTGAGGGCATTACTTTTCTTTACTTTGCTTTTCAGAAAGTGAGTTTCTGAGAGTATTACTAGTGTTAGGTGTGTTTATTTTAAAACAGGATAAGACTGTAACTTTTGTTATATTGTTTGTTTGTTTTTCAGAAAGTAGGTTTGTGAGAGTATTGTTTGTGCGTATTTTCTTTTTATTTTATTTTTGGAAATGAGTCTGTGAGAGTTTTATTTTTGTTCTGTTTGTTTTCCAGGAAAGTATTACTTTCAGTTTTCTGATAGTAAGTGTGCAAATGTATAACTTTGTTTTGTTTTTGTTTTGTCTCAGAAAGTAGGTTTGTGACAGTATTACTTGTGTTGCTTTGTTTTGAGAAAGTTAGAGTATTACTTTTATTGTTTTTGGGGTTTTTTTTGTTTTGTTTTTATTATCAGAAAGTGGATAGAAAGTTTGTTTCAGAAAATAAGTATGCTAGAGTATTACTTGTGTTTATTTTGTTTGTTTTTCACAAGGTTAGTTTGTGGAAGTGTTACTTGTGCTACCCACCCCCCCCTCCCCCACCAGAAAGTAAGTTTTGCAAGAGTATTACTTGTGTTTCTATTTGTTTATTTTTCACAAGGTTAGTTGGTGGGAGTATTTTACTAGTGCTTTGTTCCCAGAAAGAAAGTCTGAAATATTATAGCTTGTGTTTATATTTATTTTTCACAAGGTTAGTTTGTGGGAGTATTTTGCTTGTGCTTTTTTTTTTTCCGAGAAAATAAGTTTGCAAGAGTATTACTTGTGTTTATATTTGTTTATTTTTCAGAAAATAAATTTGTGATGAGGACAGATTGTGCTGAGTGTAGGTACCAACTCTTTCTGCTCATGCTGTGGGTTGGTTGTTAATGATTTCATGATGCCTAACTGGTTGTTAACGATGTCTAACTGTGCTGGTGGTTGGTTTAATGTTAACAATGTCTAACTGTACAAATGCGGCAGGTTCAGAAAACACACAGGTCGTCATCTTTAACCCCTTCAGTAATGCTGGCATTCTTCCTCTCTCTCCTTATTCTTCCTTCATGGGCTGCAACTTCGACGTTCACCCGTATGCACACGAGTGGGCTTTTACGTGTATCATTGTTTTTATCCCACCATGTAGGCAGCCATACTCCGTTTTTGGGGGTGCTGCTGACATGATAGTGACAGGTGTGCTCACCAGTGAGGGAAAGTCATCTTTGTTTGGACTTTTTGCTCTGGGGGATTAGTTGACCTTTGTTAATCGAATCGATCTCACCACTCTTCTTCTTCTTCTTCTGCATTCGTGGGCTGCAACTCCCACGTTCACTCGTATGCACACGAGTGGGCTTTTACGTGTATGACCGTTTTTACCCCGCCATGTAGGCAGCCATACTCCGTTTTCGGGGGTGTGCATGCTGGTTATGTTCTTGTTTCCATAACCCACCGAACGCTGACATGGATTACAGGATCTTTAACGTGCGTATTTGATCTACTGCTTGCATATACACACGAAGGGGGTTCAGGCGCTAGCAGGTCTGCACATATGTTGACCTGGGAGATCGTAAAAATCTCCACCCTTCAGCCCACCAGGCGCCGTCACCGTGATTCGAACCCGGGACCCTCAGATTGACAGTCCAACGCTTTAACCACTCGGCTATTGCGCCCGTCAAAATCTCACCACTCAAACATGAACAAAGAGTCATAGTTGCGGTTAAGACTGATGCCCCACTGATCACGTTTCACCATGGTTCCAGCAGTTTAGGGGTTAAAATGTCATGGACTGTTGCATGTGCTTGTGGGGTTTCATCCCTCTCTCTCTCTTTTTTTTTTTTTTTTTTTTTTTTTTCATCCTTCACTTTTAATTCTGTGTTTTACTTCACTAGGGGTGGTCTTTTAGTCTACTTTTCACTGGTGTAGATAGATTTGTTTAATTGATAACTCCATGTGTCTTTCTATCGTGCAGAACTAACCAATGTACAGTGGGTGGTGTATGAGGGGATACATGAATTAGATTAATTCGGTGCTTCTGGCTTTCCCATTTCTCATGTCCCATGGAGGACAGTCATTTAGAAAAAGAGTTCATTCATGGTGACAAGTCAAAACATTTTTTGAAAAACCCTGGATCATATTTTTCTTCTTCTTCTTCTTTTTTTCTTCTAGTCAGTACAGCTCCTTGTCTTCTCACTCATAACTTAGGTCACTATTATTTGTTTCTTCTGTTTTCATTAAAATCAATACACAAGAAAAGAAAAAGAAAAAAACAGAAAAAAAATATAGATATATAAAAATGTGTATATATACACACACATATATGTATATATATATATATATGTTCATAAACTTTGAGTATCAAATAATATAACACCAGAATTTTTAGATACAGTCACGACATAACAGAATTCCTTCTTCTCCCTGAACACTGCAAAGAGCCATTTGGGGTGCAGCACAGAAGAGCTGTTCACCAGATTCCACCTTCATTTTTTTTTGCCTTTGGGGGAAAAAAAAGAGAAAAAAAAAGAAAAGTTTTTGTCACTGGAATCGTTTGACTTATTCACTGGACCACCGTCAGTCCCCCTCCCCCTCTCTCCCTCCCACTCCCCCACCACCCCTCCACCCATGTCGAGGGATGGCAGAACAGCCAGGATGGTAAGATACCCTTTTGGCACCCTGTGTTCAAAATGTCCCTAATTGCACCCCCCACCCCCACCCCCACCCACCCCACACCCCCCATGTCGAAGAATGGCAGAACAGCCATGATGGTCAGATACCCTTTTGGCACCCTGTGTTCAAAATGTCCCTAATTGTCCCCCCCTATTTCGAAGGATGGCAGAACAGCCATGATGGTCAGATACCCTTTTGGCACCCTGTGTTCAAAATGTCCCTAATTGTCCCCCCCTATTTCGAAGGATGGCAGAACAGCCATGATGGTCAGATACCCTTTTGGCACCCTGTGTTCAAAATGTCCCTAATTGTACCCCCCATGTCGAAGGATGGCAGAACAGCCATGATGGTCAGATACCTTTTTGGCACCCTGTGTTCAAAATGTCCCTAATTGTTCCCCCCCCCACCCACCCCCATGTCGAAGGATGGCAGAACAGCCAGGATGGTCAGATACCCTTTTGGCTCCCTGTGTTCAAAATGTCCCTAATTGTCCCCCCCTATTTCGAAGGATGGCAGAACAGCCATGATGGTCAGATACCCTTTTGGCACCCTGTGTTCAAAATGTCCCTAATTGTCCCCCCCTATTTCGAAGGATGGCAGAACAGCCATGATGGTCAGATACCCTTTTGGCACCCTGTGTTCAAAATGTCCCTAATTGTACCCCCCATGTCGAAGGATGGCAGAACAGCCATGATGGTCAGATACCTTTTTGGCACCCTGTGTTCAAAATGTCCCTAATTGTTCCCCCCCCACCCACCCCCATGTCGAAGGATGGCAGAACAGCCAGGATGGTCAGATACCCTTTTGGCTCCCTGTGTTCAAAATGTCCCTAATTGTACCCCCCATGTCGAAGGATGGCAGAACAGCCACGATGGTCAGATACCTTTTTGGCACCCTGTGTTCAAAATGTCCCTAATTGTTCCCCCCATGTCGAAGGATGGCAGAACAGCCACGATGGTCAGATACCCTTTTGGCACCCTGTGTTCAAAATGTCCCTGATTGTCCCCCCTTGTCTTTACCCCAAGTGGTGTCAGGCACCATGACTACGTCCATCATTTTGAAATCAGCTCTCAGGACTCCTGTGTGTAGTTCTGGGAGACAGAAATTGCCAACTGTACGCTTTTTTGAATGCACGGAGTGTGAGTGCATGCATGACCTGATTTGCATGTCTGTGTTAGCTGGGAGTGCATGTGTTTGTGGTGTGTTTGTGTTCATTGTTGGTGTGTTAACTTGCCTTAAATGTTTGCATTCTGTTGTTGTAAATTCTTTTATTCTTGCGTCCGTCTGTCGGCTTGTAACATGAAGTGTGTTCATCTTTCTCTCCAACTTCACCGGGTTTTTTTTTCATCCTAAGCATTCGTCTCTTCTTCTGTGTGTGTTGGTTGCAGCCCCCATGTTCACTTGAGTGTACATGTCGGCTTTTGTGCATGCCACCGTTTTTGCCCCACCTTGTAGGCAGCCATACTCTGTTTTCAGGGGCTTGCATGCTAGGGATTTGTTATTGTTTACTTAACCCTCTGAACGCTGACATGGATTACAGAATTTTTAACTTGCATGTTTGATCTCCTACATATACACATGAAGGGGGTTCAGGTACTATAAGGTCTGCACACTTGTTGATCTGGGAGATGAGAAAAATCGCCACTCTTTTCCCACCTCATTAACCCACTCTTAACCCATCAGGGATTTGGACCCAGGACTCGTAGATTCAAAATCCAATGCTTTAACGGCTCAGCTGTTGGTATCTGTCACCTTTTACGCTTGAATGCTGTGTAATATCATGTGGAAATGACACAAGACTGGTGTGTAGAAGTGGTGCAGGTTTGTAGTCATGGCACATTGTCTTTGTTCTGTTAGCTGATGGTTCTGTCATCACGGAGAAACAGGTCGCTTCACAGGGAAATAAACACACACATGCACACACATGCACGCACGCACTCACACACACACATACACACACACATACACATGCATGCATACATAGACACATATGCAAACACACACACATTCAAGAGCACACACACACACACACACACACACACACACACACACACACACAATTCTCCTTCCCATGACACCTCATTCAATACACACCACAATCTCTTTAGACTTTTTCTTATAATATACTTTTCCTCTGATACATAACATGAACACTTTTTTACACTAATATTCACATGCATTCCCTTTCCTTTATCCACTACTTTACTCCTTTCCATCTAAAAACACTTATAGTGAATAGACGTTCAACTGAAGAAAACACGCACGCGTGCACACACACACACACACACACACACACACACACACACACACAAACGCAGCGCAGAAGTTCAAAAAGCATATCATTCAAAAACATGGAAAGCAAAACGGAGGGACTTTTAAAATTAAACCGGGGAATCCATGTGAGGGACTGAGAAGGCAATGGCTACTGATTAAAACTGTGTTATGAATGTGTTTAGTTGTGCTTGTTTTTAATTCTGCATTTTTGTGTGTTCGATTTAGTTTTGCCTTGTGTGTAATTGCGTTGTCTGTGTGCATGCAGTGTAGTGTAGTGTCGTGTAAGTGTGTTTTAGTATAGTGTGTTGAATGTAGAGCAGTGTAATTGAGATAGATGGACATTTGTGTGTATGTGTGTGTCTGTGCATGATTTGTATGCATGGTTTTTGTGCGTGGTTCACATATCTGTGTGTGTGTGTGTCTGTGTGTGAGCATGTGTGTTTCATATATATGTGTGTATGAGAAAATATGTATGTGTGTGTGGGTGTTTCGTGTATATGGGTGAGTGTGTGTGTGTATGGTTCATGTATGTGTGAGAGAGTGTGTGTGTATCTCATGTGTGTGTGTACATGTGTATTTGTTTCGCTGAAGTGATCACAAGAACTTTCCTTACCTTGAATCTGATCCGCTTTTTGAACAATGGTGGCTTGCACATGGTTACCATATCAAAAACTCATCATTGATCCCAAAATAACCTGCAGAAATTCAGACTTCTTCAACACCTAGCTTCCAGTGATCTTATTGTCATTATATGATGAACTGCAGAAATTAGCTTACAGTGATCTGATTGTCATTGTATGATGAACTGCATAAATTAGCTTCCAGTGATCTGATTGTCAATGTACGATGAACTGCATAAATTAGCTTCCAGTGATCTGATTGTCAGTGTACGATGAACTGCATAAATTAGCTTCCAGTGATCTGATTGTCAATGTGCGATGAACTGCATAAATTAGCTTCCAGTGATCTGATTGTCAATGTGTGATGAACTGCATAAATTAGCTTCCAGTGATCTGATTGTCAATGTGCGATGAACTGCATAAATTAGCTTCCAGTGATCTGATTGCCAATGTGTGATGAACTGCATAAATTAGCTTCCAGTGATCTTATTGTCATTGGACGATGAACTGCATAAATTAGCTTCCAGTGATCTTATTGTCAATGTACGATGAACTGCATAAATTAGCTTATTACTGCATAAATTAGCTTACAGTGATCTGATTGTCATTGTACGATGAACTGCATAAATTAGCTTCCAGTGATCTGATTGTCAATGTATGATGAACTGAATAAATTAGCTTCCAGTGATCTGATTGTCAATGTACGATGAACTGCATAAATTAGCTTTCAGTGATCTGATTGTCAATGTACGATGAACCGCATAAATTAGCTTCCAGTGATCTGATTGTCATTGTTCGATGAACCGCATAAATTAGCTTCCAGTGATCTGATTGTCATTGTACGATGAACTGCATAAATTAGCTTCCAGTGATCTGATTGTCAGTGTATGATGAACTGCATAAATTAGCTTCCAGTGATCTGATTGTCAATGTGCGATGAACTGCATAAATTAGCTTTCAATGATCTGATTGTCAATGTACGATGAACCGCATAAATTAGCTTCCAGTGATCTGATTGTCATTGTTCGATGAACCGCATAAATTAGCTTCCAGTGATCTGATTGTCAATGTGCGATGAACTGCATAAATTAGCTTCCAGTGATCTGATTGTCATTGTTCGATGAACTGCATAAATTAGCTTCCAGTGATCTGATTGTCAATGTGCGATGAACTGCATAAATTAGCTTCCAGTGATCTGATTGTCAATGTACGATGAACTGCATAAATTAGCTTCCAGTGATCAATCATGATTGTCATTGTACGATGAACTGCATCACCTAACTTCCTGTGATCTGATTGTCAGTTTCAGTTTCAGTAGCTCAAGGAGGCGTCACTGCGTTCGGACAAATCCATATACGCTACACCACATCTGCCAAGCAGATGCCTGACCAGCAGCGTAACCCAACGCGCTTAGTCAGGCCTTGAGGGGGGAAAAAAAAAAAAAAAAAAAAAAAAAATTTAAAAAGGTGAATAAATAACAGATAAGCTTAAACAAATAAATAAATAAATAAATACCGTAAAAAAAAAATATATATATATATGATTGTCAATGTACGAATAACTGCAGCGCCAGCAACAAAGCAGCTAACAGAGAACGTGAATGACTGTGCGGCCAGCGTCAGTGACATCATGGGATTCAGTTCAACAGTCATCCATGCAGTCCTGTCACCGTTTTGTTTCTGGCAGTGAAGAAGGGTAGTTTGTCTGGATTTTCTACCTCTTTGAATTGGAGGACTTTGCCAGATCGTGTTTTGTATTCTTTTCTGGTGCCGATTTCTTTGATTTACGGTAATCGGTTTTATGGTGTGTGAGGTAAGTGTTTGTAAGTGTGGGTATTGGTGTGTTGAGAAGTGACCTGAACATTCCTGCGCATTCATGTACACACATGTACTACCTTCTTCCTCCCCCCCCCCCCCCCCCCCCCCCGTCCCCCGCCCCTCCCTCACCCCCTTCTTGATGGACAAAAACTGTTGAATGTTCTACTTTTTTTTTTTTTTTAATCAAGCGTATGTGAATTCTGTTCCAGGTTGCTGGGATATGATTGAAACAACTGCAACATTTCCTGTGAAAGGACAACATTGCTTTGCAGTGTCTGGATAAAAAAAAAAAAATCTTTATTTTTTGGTCATTTTTGTAGAAAGAGATCTTGTGGAATGTGGCTATGATGAAGTCTGATTGTAATTGGCAACATGGAGTAGGCATTTGGTTATTGCTGGTTTTCTGCAGGAAAAGCAGCATTGATAGAAGTCCTACACAAGTTGTGTGAGGTTTTTTTGTTGTTTATATATATATATATATATATATTTTTTTTTTTTTTTTTTTTTTTTTTTTTTTTTTTTTGGTGTGTGTGTGTGTGGTTTTTTTATGTGGTGTGTTTCTGTTGGGATGGTCCTGACATCATTAGGTAGCTTGGGGTTTGGCGGGGTTTTTTTTTTGTAATATGTGAAAGAGTGTGTGTGTGTTGTGCGTGTGTGTGTGTGTGGGGGGGGAGGGGGGGGGGGGCATTTCAGTTTCTTATCACATAAAGCATTGTCTTTACTCCAAATTCAGGTGTGTGTGAGACACTCAAAGCATTCAAAATGTTATCTGTTGTATTGATTCAATGAATAATTCAGTCCTGCGTCCACTTTCACTTTATGTCTTCAGGTCAGATCGAATCAGTCAGAAAGGCTTTTATCAGTCCACGTGGAAATTAATTTGTAGATTTCTGACCCTAATGCTATTTAACTGTGGTCTTTTTCAAATTATTTCAGCATTCCATTTTTATGGCTGCTTTTAAATGAAAATCACAGTGCTAGATTACCAACCTCTTGTTCTTTGCGTACAATGGCAACAATGTTCTTTTCATCCATCGCAGTTTTAAAGCAAATGTGTTGTTTTTGTTGTCAGAACTGGTACTGAAAATTGAAATCGGAGGAAGGAAAATGCAATATTGTCAACATCTCAGTAATGACTTTGTGTGTGTGTGTGTGTATGTGTATATATATGTGTGTGTGTGTGTATATATATATATATATATATGAAAATGTTGAAGTTGTAAGTATTATTCTTATTTTATCAGCATTTCTGAAATTGTACTTTAATGCCTGTCAGGCAGAATGTTGGTGTTTGAAAGTAGTAAGTTTTGCATTCGTGTATTTTTGTGTTATTACCTAGTGTGTGTTAATGATCTCGATCAGTACAGCATTGATTGATCAGACAATAAATGGCCACTGTTCTTCTGTGTGGTCAGTAATCTGACGCTGTTACATCACATGGTCAGTGAGACATTTTTCAATATAGTTTTTAGTTTAAAAAATCATGGTTTGAATTCTGTACCACCAGGGATGTGCAGTGTTTCAGATTTGGTCAGAGCTGTAACATATTTACTCCGTGTACTGTTTTTTTTGTGTGTGTTTTTGTTTTGTTTTGTTTTTCCACAGCAGTTACCAGTAATACTACATTAATGTGTTGCTGCAACTTGTCATTGAGTTATTTTGAAATGATTGCAGTATACAACTGATCACATTTCTAACCTTTTTTTTTTTTTTTTACTGTTGCTGTGATATTCAAAATGCAATACAGTGACAATTTTTTTAATGAACTGGTACCAAATGCGTGCCAGTGAAACCCATTTCTCATTCCTGTGATTTGTATGTGTGCTAGTTTGTGTTGTCTCCCTTCATTTGACCAAACAGACTTTTTACATTGCGGGGGAGACTCACGTCTGTTAATGTCATCGGCGCTACCGTCAATGCTGCCGTCATTTCCTCTGAAGGAATACCATAGGAATTTGGAGTTATAGATAGTACAGCCTATCGTCTGGGAATTCTGTGCTGGGAATTACTCTTTCCTTTTGTTTTGTTTTTTTGGGGGGGTGTGGGGGGAGGGCAGGGAGTGGGGGGGGTGGGGGTGCGGGGGGACAAGGTTGAGGGCTGTTTGCATATTCCTATTGTTGTACGAGTGTGGATAATGTACATTGTCCATGCCTTTGATTCCTTATATACAGTGCTCCATTGACATGTATAAAAGCTTTTCACGTTACACGTCACTAGTGTGTGTCAATGAAAACCAGCAAAGTTGTTACAGAAAAATCAAAAGCATAGAATACGTAGTTAGAAGCGGCAAGGCTTATAATACATTTGTTGTTGTTAGTTATTATATTGTTGTATCTTTGTGGTTGCCAAGGGTACATTTGTTCTGTGGCCAAAAATGGAAATAAATAGAAAAACTAAAGGAATAATTGTAGATGTATACCATGCTTGTTCCAGTGATCAGTGTTCATATCTAAATGCGTGAACTGTGAAGGTGCACCAGTGGTTAGGCTTCACTGCCCCTGATCCTGAAGAGGGGGCGCTGTCATCAGTCTGACACCTGAACTACACCATCAGGTGTTTTTTTCCTGAAGAGGGCGTTGTAATCAGTCTGACACCTGAACTACACCATCAGGTGTTTTTTCCTAAAGAGGGTGTTGTAATCAGTCTGACACCTGAACTACACCATCAGGTGTTTTTTCCTAAAGAGGGCGTTGTAATCAGTCTGACACCTGAACTACACCATCAGGTGTTTTTGACTTAGGGCTGAAGCAGGGTGTAAAACGGGCAGGTAATTGGCGTGTTCAGGTGGTGGCACAATGGTTAATGCTTATCAACCAATATAGTGTCCTCCGTGAGGGTCTGCGTTCAAATCCTGGCCTCGCCCTTTCTCCGAAGTTTGACTTGTAAATTTAAACTGAGCGTCTTAGTCATTTGGATGAGACGATAAAACGAGGTCCCTTGTGCACACTGGGACACAATTGTCGTCCTCTGGCAAAATTCTGTGGAAGAAATCCACTCTGATAGGTACACAAATATATATGTGCATGCAGTCAAACCCTGACAGAAGCGTGTTGGACAATGCTGCTAGTCAGGCACCTGCCCAGCAGATCTGCTGTACCATTACCATATATGGATTTGTCCGAACGCAGTGACGGGCGCAATAGCCGAGTGGTTAAAGCGTTGGACTGTCAATCTGAGGGTCGCGGGTTTGAATCACGGTGACAGCGCCTGGTGGGTAAAGGGTGGAGATTTTTACGATCTCCCAGGTCAACATATGTGCAGACCTGCTAGTGCCTGAACCCCCTTCGTGTGTATATGCAAGCAGAAGATCAAATGCGCACATTAAAGATCCTGTAATCCATGTCGGCGTTCGGTGGGTTATGGAAACAAGAACATACCCAGCATGCACACCCCCGAAAATGGAGTTTGGCTGCCTACATGGCGGGGTAAAAACGGCCATACACGTAAAAGCCCACTCGTATGCATACGAGTGAACGCAGAAGAAGAAGAAGAAGTAGTCCGAACGCAGTTATGACTCTTTGAGAAACTGAAAACTGAAACTCGGGTGACGTGTGAAGAGAAACGTTTCAGTCGTGGACAATCATTTGAGTGAGGGGTCTGCTACTGCTGTTGGGGAAAAAAGAAGTTGTGCTCATTGTGTGATGTTGCTGTGTGGAGCTGATGGGCTGTTGAGAATGGACGGAAATGATCACTGTTTTCTTGTTGCAGTTTGGCGTCTCTCTCCTTTGCATGGCAATGGATGTAGTAGATGGAAAGCTGCTTTTTGGTAGGGAGAAAATTTACTGCGGTAATAAATTGTGGCTTTTGTTCTTTCAGTATTTGAGGTTGTGTGTGTGTGCATGCATGCGTGTTTGTGTGCGCGTGCGTGTGTGTGTGTGTGTGTGTGTGTGTGTGCGTTTGCATATCATGGTTGTGTGTCATTGATGTGTGTGTACATACATGTGCTGGCTGTTTTGTCATACACCCAGTAATTGTCATTGATATGTGTGCATGCATGTGAGTATGATTGAGTTTTTCAGATTATAGATTTCAAACAATTCTCTAAGCATCTTCTCAAACAAAGCTAAGTTGACAAAAGATTTTTATAAAGAGAGAAGACTTGAGCAATAGCATGTTCATTCTCAACATCACTTTCAAATCATCATTCCTTTTTCACAAAAATAACAAAAGTAATACATTTCTACAGCAATAAATTTATACCACTGAAACAAAATCACACTTGCTGATATAATGATGATTTTCATAAATCAATATCCCCATATGAGAAAGAAACTGGAAAATATGAACAACAACAACAAAAATTATGCATATTTATTTTGCTGAAATTTCATGGAAATTCAGGAGGGAGAGTTGAACACTTTGATGTTTATCCTTGTTGCCAAGTGTACCTCTATGGTCCTCAGTACATGTTGCCAAGTGTACCTCTACGGTCCACAGTACATTTTGCCAAGTGTACCTCTATGGTCCACAGTACATGCTGCCAAGTGTACCTCTATGGTCCTCAGTACATGCTGCCAAGTGTATCTCTATGGTCCTCAGTACATGTTGCCAAGTGTACCTCTATGGTCCTCAGTACATGTTGCCAAGTGTACCTCTATGGTCCTCAGTACGTGCTGCCAAGTGTACCTCTATGGTCCTCAGTACATGTTGCCAAGTGTACCTCTAAGGTCCACAGTACATGTTGCCAAGTGTACCTCTACGGTCCTCAGTACATGCTGCCAAGTGTACCTCTACAGTCCACAGTACATGTTGCCAAGTGTACTCTCTATGGTCCTCAGTACATGATGCCAAGTGTACCTCTATGGACCTCAGTACATGTTGCCAAGTGTATCTCTACGGTCCACAGTACATGTTGCCAAGTGTACCTCTATGGTCCACAGTACATGTTGCCAAGTGTACCTCTATGGTCCTCAGTACATGTTGCCAAGTGTACCTCTATGGTCCTCAGTACATGTTGCCAAGTGTACCCCTACGCTCCTCAGTACATGCTGCCAAGTGTACCTCTACAGTCCACATACATGTTGCCAAGTGTACTCTCTATGGTCCTCAGTACATGTTGCCAAGTGTACCTCTATGGACCTCAGTACATGTTGCCAAGTGTACCTCTATGGTCCACAGTACATGTTGCCAAGTGTATCTCTATGGTCCACAGTACATGTTGCCAAGTGTACCTCTATGGTCCTCAGTACGTGCTGCCAAGTGTACCTCTATGGTCCTCAGTACATGCTGCCAAGTGTACCTCTATGGTCCTCAGTACATGTTGCCAAGTGTACCTCTATGGTCCTCAGTACGTGCTGCCAAGTGTACCTCTATGGTCCTCAGTACGTGCTGCCAAGTGTACCTCTATGGTCCTCAGTACATGTTGCCAAGTGTACCCCTACGGTCCTCAGTACATGCTGTCAAGTGTACCTCTACAGTCCACAGTACATGTTGCCAAGTGTACTCTCTATGGTCCTCAGTACATGTTGCCAAGTGTACTCTCTATGGTCCTCAGTACATGATGCCAAGTGTACCTCTATGGACCTCAGTACATGTTGCCAAGTGTATCTCTACGGTCCACAGTACATGTTGCCAAGTGTATCTCTATGGTCCTCAATACATGTTGCCAAGCATACCTCTGTGGTCCACAGTGCAGATATACAATACAAGCAGAGAATAACTCTGGTCATAACAATCTTCCTCCAGTACATGTAATACATTCAAACATACAATAAAATAGTTGCAAAATCAACATGCAAGTTGCTATCATATATAAATCAAGTCCTTAATACTGAGTCCTCAGTAAGCTCTGATTTAAAAAAAACGACAACTTGTGTTGCATAATTATGTTTTTCAAATGGCCTTGAAGAAAACGCAAACTAACAAATGAATTTAATGGGTTTCATGAAAAAGAAACAAACACATTAATTGGGCTTGAAGAAGAAGCCAAGAAATGAACAGATCAATTAAATGGGTTTTAAGAAAAAGCAGATAAATGAATGAGCTTGAAGGAAAAGCAAATGAACAAACAAATCAGTTTAACTCACTCAGTATGGCCAGTCCTCTCTTCTCCTCTACACAGACCCCTCGGATGTCCAGTGGGTGTCTGAATGACCCGACATTTAGCTTCCGTCGTAAGAATTGTGGTATTTGTCAACATTCACCTCTTCAGTATAAGAGCCTTCCTCTTGCAATATTTTGATGATGGTAATTGGGGTGAAACGCTGTTAACGTCGTCTCTTTTGCCATTCGTATGGAGAGAGTTAATGGGTTATAAGAAGAGGAGACAAATCAATCAAATCAGCTTGAAGAAAAAGCAAAGAAATGAACAAATCAAGAAAATTGGCTGTAATTAAGAAAAAGCAAATGAACAAATCAAATCAAATAGGCTTGAAAAAAAAAATGAACAAGTGAAAAAATGAAGACGAAATAAACAAATTAGTGAAAGCACATACTAGAAACAATGTACGACTGATTGCAACAGATGTTGAAAGCATGAAGGTTCACATGAAAACATGAGTAGAGTAAAACCAATATTACGCGAGAATGGATTCTCACACGTCACAAGTGCATCAACCATGGGGAGTTTGTATTATACTCCCAAGTTAGGTGAAATATTCTTACCATGTCAAACAAGCCAGGCCTGCTGGTTTTGTCAAAATTCACACCTAACCCAGTAATAAGACATCCTGCTTTAGTCTACTGTCCTTTAACCAATCAAACGCCATTAAAAGAGGGCGCTAGCCAGCGGGACAAAGGGGAGGTTACCTACTTCCGGGAGGTTATCGGCCGTAGTTTCGTTTTCTCCGCTTAGGCGGATAGTAGTTTGCACAGGACAGGAATGTCAGACCCCTGCCGGAGTCTGCACTAGTTGGGTCACAGTAAGTATGTTATTTAAACGTAATTTTAGACAGAAAATTTCCTTTTCCTGTCAGAACTGATGACTCATTCTGATGGCATAACAGGTGCAACGAACACCTGTTGTTGGTTCTTTCTTTTTTTCCCCCAAGTATAACAACTGGTAAACAACTGAAAATTCTCTTTCATGTGGAAGTCTGTTAAAAAAAAAATAAAAAAAGGAAAAAAAAAAGAAACAAAAACCAGGAAATGATACTGACATAATTTTCAAGAATACTTGGTATGAGATAACTTTTTTAACAAATTTTTAAAAAAAGATCTTGCAGCTACTTCAGTGTCAGCAAAATATTTTAGATCAAAGATCTTGCAAAAACGTGTGCAACACTAATTTTTTTTTTTATATAAAAGCAGGATGCAGAAATATCTGACTATTCGTATATAATAACAACAAACACATTTTTTGACAAAGACATGCTGCAAAAATTTGAGACTATTCACCTGTAACAAAAAAATGCTTTTGATAAAAGCCACAGGCATAACAAAGCGTTTTGTGCTATAACATGGAGCACATCACAGACACTGGAGTAGTAGAAAACAATGCCGGATAAAACACGCACACACACACCACACACACACACACACACCACACACACAAACACACACACACAAACAACTATAATGATTCTTGAGGTCCAAACACAAGAAAATGTATGACCTATCTTTTGCAGGATCTGTTTCAGAAAATGCCAAAGATTCTGATGAGGAAAAGATCAAATTCTTCTCAACAGATTAAAAATGTATTCACATGTCCTCCCCCCTTCAGTTTCAACAACCTGTGAATATTTACATTAAAAAGACACACAGAGAGACAAGCATGCTGTGATCTAACCTAACTCTCCCAAATGATATGTATTACATAAAACTTACTCGGTTGTAAAACATGAACAGGAATATGCTTTGTGGCTGCGTTAGTCATGCAAGAAACAAAACACATGAATGACAGGTTGAAGCAATCAGTAAAATGAAATAATAAATAGTGAGTATATGTATTTGAAAAAAAAAAAAAAAAGAGCACATACACATGTGCAAGTAAGTTTGCATGACTCACACCCATGAACAAAGCATTGCACACGTCCAACCCACACCCACCCCTAACCTTCACTCGAGCCCTAACCCCTACAATGAGAAACAACAACAACAAAAAAAAACCTAAAAAAAGAGTTATCTAAAATCAGTTCAAGTAAGCAGTAGAAGAGTTATACAGAGCAGAAAATATCAGCCGAGTTTATGACTCCTGAGTAAAACCAAACAAACAAATGAATTCAATCATTAAAATCACACTTCACTAAACACATGGGTCGCGAGGGTGGGGGCACTTCACAGTTGGAAATGCACTAAAAGTGAAATCATCCACAAACTGAAAACTTTGGACCCCGAGACAAAAGACTTCAAAAACATTCCACAGAATCAGATGTCTTTTTCCTTATCAGAAACACGTTTAGAGGGTGGTTGTGATACAAGTGATTTAGGAGAGAAAAAAATTGAAATCAACCACACAGTCACTCTAACTATCAGAGAGAAAAACAACTCTGACTGTTATGCTATGAGAGAAAAAAACAACAACAATAAAACCTCTGGAATGACAGCTAAAAATGGTGTAGGGGTGAGGGTAGGTGTAGACGCACTCAGAAGATAAAATACACATGTTAAAGATCCTTTCATCCCTGTCAGCATTCGGTGCGTTATGTAAACGATAACAAACCCAGCATGCACACCCCTGAAAAACTGAGTATGGCTGCATACATAAACAAAACGGTCATATACATAAAAATGTAACATGTGAGTGCGAGTGTGCGTGTGCGTGCATGACTGAAACCTGAATGAATGACAAAGGAAAGGAATGACTGAGTGCCCAACGGCAGCTCTCAGTCGGGTTTAATCAGACAGGCAGCCTGTTGTGCAAACAACTCTGTGTTTTTTAAGTGCTTAGAGTTTGGTCACTGACCAACGACGGACGCTGTACAGGTATCCATGTCATCATCATCATGTTTTCTTGGCCAGTGGTTCTGAGGAAGGGTGGAACTATCATTATCATCAAATGCTACATGTCTGTCTGAATGTGTATGTGTGCGTGCCTGAAATCTGACTGAATGACACAGGAAACGAATGATGAGCACCCAATGGCAGCCGTCAATCGGCTCTACCCTGTGTTTGTAAAGCACTTAATCAGAGCTTGGTCTCCGACTGAGGATAGGCGCTATATAAGTATCCATGTCATCATTGTTGCCTGCAGCCACAGATCCACAGGGAGGTGGGGTTGGGAGCAGGACAGGTGGGGAGGCCAAACAGGGCATTGAGTTCTGGAGTTTCTTCTTCTTCTTTCGTTCGTGGGGCTGCAACTCACTATGTTCACTCGTATATACACGAGTGGGCATTTACGTGTATGACCGTTTTTACCCCGCCATGCAGGCAGCCATACTTCATTTTCAGGAGGGTGCATGCTGGTTATGTTCTTGTTTCCATAACCCACCAAACGCTGACATGGATTACATGATCTTTAACATGCGTACTTGATCTTCTGCTTGCACATACACACTTCAAAGCCAAACAAAAAATACATAAAAAGGCCAAACAGACAAATGTTACTGCAGGATGGATGGCTGGTGCCAATCCCAGTGTTTACAATTTCACTACCTAATCGCCATAGCAAAACAGCACAGACAGTACATCATAGACTGCAGAACGGAGAAAAATTGTCAGGGCTTGCTTGAAAAAAGAATGGGGAACGGACTGGGAAGGCATAAAAAGGAGACAACAGTGAAGGAACAAAAAAAAACAAAAAAAACCCACCAAGAAGACAGAAATAAAGAGAGCAATAGAAAAGAGGAAATTTCTAGCACAGAATTTCCAGAAGACGGGGATGCTATTCATACTGAAAGACCCCCAGCATCCCATGGGGGATGGGTGAGCGGAGGGTGTGTCTATGTTAGACCCCATAACAATGGAGGGACAGCGATAATGGCAACGCCACCAGCTTCCGACATCCTCCTCACAGAGACTTCTTCTTCTTCTGCGCTCGTGGGCTGCAACTCCCACGTTCACTCGTATATACACGAGTGGGCTTTTATGTGTATGACCGTTTTTACCCCGCCATGTAGGCAGCCATACTCCACTTTCAGGAGTGTGTATGCTGGGTATTTACTTGTTTCCATAACCCACCGAATGCTGACATGGATTACAGGATCTTTAACGTGCGTTATTTGATCTTTTGCTTGCGTGTACACACGAAGGGGGTTCAGGCACTAGCAGGTCTGCACACATGTTGACCTGGGAGATCGGAAAAATCTCCACCCTTTACCCACCAGGTGCCATCACCGAGATTCGAACCTGGGACCCTCAGATTGAAAGTCCAATACTTTAACCATTCGGCTATTGTGCCCGTCACTCACAGAGACAAAGGACAGTACTTGTGGCGTTTGTTGTTTAGAACTGAGGCTTTCAATGCTCATCTCCCTTTCTTTCTTTCACACGCTCCCACATGTTCCGCCATTCTGAAACTAGTGTTCTATAAAAAAAAATGTTTTTTAAAGTCCCATCTATATCCACATCTCTTCCCCTGTGTTCTTTCCTTTCACTTTCATTTCCAAGAGAGAAAAAGTTATAAACTGGTTCACAAATTAAATTGGTGTGGACTGATGGCCAAGAGGTAACACGTCCGCCTAGGAAGAAAGAGAATCTGAGCGCACTGGTTCGAATCACAGCTCAGCCGCCAATATTTTCTCCCCCTCCACTAAACTTGAGTGGTGGTCTGGACGCTAGTCATTCAGATGAGATGATAAACTGAGGTCCCGTGTGCAGCATGCACTTCGTGCATGTAAAAGAACCCACGGCAACAAAAGGGTTGTTCCTGGAAAAATTCTGTAGAAAAATCCACTTCGATAGGAAAAACAAATAAAACTGCACGAAGGAAAAGATACAAAAAAAATGGGTGGCGCTGTAGTGTAGCGACGCGCTCTCCCTGGGGAGAGCAGCCCGAATTTCACACAGAGAAATCTGTTGTGATAAAAAGAGAAATACAATACAATACAATATCATAATATATACTCTACATTTCTTCCCCCTGTCATACACCTCAAAGAAGGCCGATGAAAGAGTGGAGGGGATGAAATACAGAGTTTATATTACAATGATTTTAACCAATCTACAATGTTTTCTGTCTTCAAAACAAAACAGTACAGGAGAAGAAATGTGGATATTGCCGAATTATCAATTTGTTAAAAGCACTGGCAAAAAAGAGGAAAGCCAAAGAGCACCTAGCTCCAACAGCCAAAGGAGAACTCCAAACCCTGAAGCACACATGAAGCACCGTTCAGAGGCTGGCCCAAAACAGACAAGAGTGGCAGATCATGGCTGCCCTATATGCCAGGTAAAAAAGCAGATACAAACATTGTAAAAAAAAAAAAAAAAATTACACAATTTTGATCAATGACAATGCACATCTCTCATCCCTTTCATCTAAAATTAATTCATTTATCTGTTAATAACATCTGTTTTTGCTGATGGTGGTAATACCAACCCCCCTCCTCTCCCCCCCCCCTTCTCACCCTCACCCACTCCTACTCTTCCCTCCAATCCTGAAATGATTTTGTCCCCACCTTTCATTCCATTTTCAGTGACCAATGTCCCTGACAATAGTTTGTAATGTTTGCTTCTTCTTCTTCTGCGTTCGTGGACTGCAACTCACATGTTCACTCGTATGCACACGAGTGGGCTTTTACGTGTATGACTGTTTTTACCCCGCCATATTGGCAGCCATACTCCGCTTTCGGGGCTGTGCATGCTGGGAATGTTCTTGTTTCCATAACCCACCGAACGCTGACATAGATTACAGGATCTTTAACGTGCGTATTTGATCTTCTGCTTGCATATACACACGAAGGGGGTTCAGGCACTAGCAGGTCTGCACATATGTTGACCTGGGAGATCGTAAAAATCTCCACCCTTTACCCACCAGGCGCCGTCACCGTGATTCGAACTTGGGACCCTCAGACTGAAAGTCCAACGCTTTAACCACTCGGCTATTGCACCCGTCGTAATGTTTGGTTCAACAGGGAAAAACCATCATCAAACTGCATGTGCTGGAATCACTGCATAAATAAAAGGAACCCTTCAATGAAGCATTCTCAGGAAACTCAGAGTGGGCATGACATTTTGTGTGCAGGATTCAATACAGATCTGATATCATACAGTTGTTGAGTGGTTTTGGTTTTTTTTAAAGAATCTTAATAAACAAAGCCGTCTGCCAAAAAAATATTGCTTTTTGTCAGGCAAGCAACAGGCGGGTAAATGATGCTAAGATCAAACTATGACAGCCCAAACTTCGTGAGCGTTAAATCAACTGGGGTTATTTTTAGGTCACATAAATAGAAGCTATGACTATTTTACAATTACTCTGAGGGAAATGGCTAGTCATATATATAAATATATACATATATATGTATATATATTTTTTCTTTTAAATAAATTCCATAAACACATACCTTGCATGATGAGCAGTTAGAGCCATTCATGTGGTAACAGAGTAATGATACAAAATTATATATACATATATGAATATGAATATATGTATCAGTATATCAAAATGATCACTACCATATTGAGAAATACAACTATAATGTTCAATACAGCAAAATGATCTATAACCAATATGCAGAACTATCTCTCATAATACAAATATAGAGAAAACTTTGCTTAACTATTACGAAAATACAGAGTCCACTGAAAATGTTCTGTGGAATAAGAACAAAAATAGACATATTATGCCAGCATTCTCTCCCTCTCCAATCAATTTCCATGATTATTTCTTACACAATTATAATGACATGTTTGAGCAACAAATGACTGGCAGCTCTATCACAACAAGATGGGTGGTAAACTCCGAAAACGTATTTTAATATCCTCCTCAAACTGCCTGTCTGGGTCATTTCCACAACAAGAAAAGCACATGTTTACAGAAATAATCAGACAAGATGTTAGAACACACACACAAACCGCAATGATACAATGAAAGTAATATCAGACAAGAAAAAGGAATGTCCCATACACGTGAGTGAAGATGGAAGTAAAAAAGTAAAAGAGTGGAAAGGTGGTTCAAGTGAGTTTATAAAAAAAAACCCAAAGTACATGTTTCAAAAATAGGCTGTTAGTCATCACAAACAAATTCACAGATACGTGGAGAGAGTTATTGTGGAGTTAAGGTTCAAACTTCTGCTGTTACAGTATACAATATTGTGTGTCAAGTCAAATCAAGTCAAGTCAAGTCAAGATCTTATTTCATGATGGTAAATTGAATAATCAACAATTGCTTTTTACATCTAGCCATCAATGAAAAAAAAAAAGGAGAAAGAGAGAGAGAAGAAACAATCAGATGAAATGCATGTGTGTGTGTGCGTGTGCGTGTGTGTGTGTGTGTGTGTGTGAGAGAGAGAGAGAGAGAGAGAGCATCTGTATATGTATTTGTCTGTGTTTCCTGAATTTGTGTGGTTTGTCTTGGTCAAAACAATAAATCATGCTGATCATGACTATGAGGCATACATTATCACCATCACCATCACTTGTTTTTATTGTCATTCATTCGTCATGCCTACATACATCACATGTCATCAGAGCTAAGATTCATGCTACAACAGCAAAGTTTACATATTAACACTATCTAGTTATCCTTCAAACACATTCAGATTCACATCTGAGCACCTTCAGTTTACTATTTTAACACTTTCAAGTTCACAATCACATTTTAACACCTCAAGACATCATTTGAACACATTCTAGTTATCATTTTCACATCTCATTTAACACTTTGAAGCCTACAATCTAACACTTTCAAGTCCACATTTTAACTCTTTCAGGCCTTGAGAGCCTACCTGATGTTGCAGGCGAGAGAATGGGGGAGGGCAGGGAAAGTAGGACTCTTCAACAGGCAGAAACTAGAAATAAATGCAAAGGTGCACACTCTCACACTCCATCATGACGAGTGAACCACAGACAGGGACAGAGACAGACAGGGAGACAATGAGAACAGAATGAAAGAGAGGAGCTAACCATCTTTTTTGCTTCAAAGGAGAAAGAATTAAGGGTTCATCCAGAGAGCTTTGCTTGCATGCGCATGCACACACACACACACACACATAACACACACACACAAATATACACATTTACACACACACACACATGCACATGCGTGCACACACACACACACACACACACATATGCACGTGCATGCACACGCACACACACACACACGCGCGCACGTGCACGCGCACAAACACATTCACACACACATAAAAGAGCGAGGGTAATGAGCTTTATAATGGAATTTTCTGAACACTTTCAGATATGTGCTATGTATGCTCAGGATCTAATGTCATGAATGTCACACTCGGGATCTAATGTCGTGACAGTCACACCCAGGATCTAATGTCGTGACAGTCGCACTCAGGATCTAATGTCGTGACAGTCGCACCCAGGATCTAATGTCGTGACAGTCGCACCCAGGATCTAATGTCGTGACAGTCGCACCCAGGATCTAATGTCGTGACAGTCGCACTCAGGATCTAATGTCATGACAATCGCACTCAGGATCTGATCTCCTGAGCGTCACACACAGGATCTGATTCCAGGACAGTCACACACTTACAAAAGAAAAAAGAAGAAGAAGATATTTTCACCAAAGACTTTCAAACAAAAGAAACCAAAGGAGAACAGCTATACCTGGGGGAAGCTAGCTAAGACAGCACAAGACAGGAGAACGGCTATACCTGGTGGAGCTAGCTAAGACAGCACAAGACAGGAGAATGGCTATACCTGGGGGAAGCTAGCTAAGACAGCACAGGAGAATGGCTATACCTGGGGGAAGCTAGCTAAGACAGGACAGGAGAACGGCTACACCTGGGGGAGCTAGCTAAGACAGCACAAGACAGGAGAACGGCTATACCTGGGGGAAGCTAGCTAAGACAGCACAGGACAGGAGAACGGCTACACCTGGGGGAAGCTAGCTAAGACAGCACAGGACAGGAGAACGGCTACACCAGGGGGAAGCTAGCTAAGACAGCACAGGACAGGAGAACGGCTACACCAGGGGGAAGCTAGCTAAGACAGCACAGGACAGGAGAACGGCTACACCTGGGGGAAGCTAGCTAAGACAGCACAGGACAGGAGAACGGCTACACCTGGGGGAAGCTAGCTAAGACAGCACAGGACAGGAGAACGGCTACACCTGGGGGAAGCTAGCTAAGACAGCACAGGAGAACGGCTACACCTGGGGGAAGCTAAGACAGCACAGGACAGGAGAACGGCTACACCTGGGGGAAGCTAAGACAGCACAAGACAGGAGAACGGCTACACCTGGGGGAAGCTAGCTAAGACAGCACAGGACAGGAGAACGGCTACACCTGGGGGAAGCTAGCTAAGACAGCACAGGAGAACGGCTACACCTGGGGGAAGCTAAGACAGCACAGGACAGGAGAACGGCTACACCTGGGGGAAGCTAAGACAGCACAAGACAGGAGAACGGCTACACCTGGGGGAAGCTAGCTAAGACAGCACAGGACAGGAGAACGGCTACACCTGGGGGAAGCTAGCTAAGACAGCACAGGACAGGAGAACGGCTACACCTGGGGGAAGCTAGCTAAGACAGCACAGGACAGGAGAACGGCTGCACCTGGGGGAAGCTAGCTAAGACAGCACAGGACAGGAGAACGGCTACACCTGGGGGAAGCTAGCTAAGACAGCACAGGACAGGAGAACGGCTACACCTGGGGGAAGCTAGCTAAGACAGCACAGGACAGGAGAACGGCTATACCTGGGGGAAGCTAAGACAGCACAGGACAGGAGAACGGCTATACCTGGGGGAAGCTAGCTGAGACAGGAGAGTGGCTATACTCGGGAGAAGCTAGCTTGGCTATACCCAGGGGGAGCTAGTTAAGGACAGCACAAGACAGGCGACAGTGGAGAATTCTGGATGTGGAGTGTGTGACACGAGGTATGAAGAGGCTGATGGTCGTTCAAACAGAAGCATGCATTCACAGTGTGCTCGAAAGTCCCCACATCCGTGTACTGTTTGTTCACACACACACGTCAATACACAGACATACACACATCAATACACAGACATACACACATCAATCACAGACATACACACATCATTACACAGACATACACATATCAATACACAGACATACACACATCAATAAACACAATTACATGAATACATAAACATGCACATGTCAATACACAGACATACACACATCAATATACACAGACATACACGCATCATTTCACAAACATACACACATCATCACACGGACATACACACATCATCACACAGACATACACACATCATTACACACACATACGTCATTATACAGACATACACACACCATTACACAGACATACACACATCATTACACAGACATACACACACAATTGCCAGAACAATCCAAGCTCAAGCTACTTACACAGTGAAAGGGGACAATTTGCATAAAAATTTACAACCAAGTACACACAAATAAGAAAAATTAATAAATGCAAATCCCACTCCATGTTAAAACACTATAGAGCCTTTAAATTTGTGGACACGCCTCGATGTCAAACAGAAAAAAAAATGAAGGAAAACCAAGTGAAAACTTCTTAAAAAGCTGTAGAGAAAAAAAAAATTGTATACTTCTAAAAGTTCCAATACATAAACTCCCAACATATAAAAATGCATATATATAAAATTCAAAAGTGCTTGCACCTTTCCACTTTTGAACTGTGAGAGTTCAAAGGCAAATAACACATCACATAACCTGAGAATATCATCATTAAAAAAAAAAAAAAAAAAAGAGAGAAAAAAATCTAACAAAAAAACTAACACACAGCTGCAATCTAACCTGTCATTTAGATTAAACCAACATACAAAAATCATCATCATAAAAAAACAACAACAACACCTAACTGATCCATAGCTGTTATATATCATGTGATTTAGATTTCCAACGTACAAAAATCATCATTAAAAAAAAAAACAACCAACAAACTAACTAACCCACAGCCGTTATACATCATGCGATTTAGTTCTCCAACGTACGAAAATCTTGTAGAAAACTCTGACGGTTCCCCGGAACATCAGCCAGAACCAGTAGAGCTGGGGAAGAAGGATCATCAGACACGCCAGGTTGCACTTGATGGGAATGCTGGCAGGAACGCTGCGAAAGTCGACACCTGCATACAGAGCGTACTGCCAGTACAGGTAGGGGAAAATCAGCACCCGCGACACCAGGAACGAAAACAG
This sequence comes from Babylonia areolata, assembly GCF_041734735.1. NCBI lineage: Eukaryota > Metazoa > Mollusca > Gastropoda > Neogastropoda > Buccinidae > Babylonia > Babylonia areolata. The sequence continues at coordinate 32,733,065 of NC_134887.1, read as the reverse complement.
CATCAGCAGTCCCACCACGATGTAGTACGGCGTGTTCTTCAAGTTTAGCTGCACACACACACACACACGTGCACGCGCACACACACATACGCGCACGTGCACACGCATGCACACAAACACATTCAATCAATCAAAAACACTTTATTAATCAACATGGAAATCAATTTGTGCAATTACAGGTCGGTTATCAGGTACACCATGAACAGAAATTAAAACTGGTCCAATAAATGTCCACAATAACTGACTCAGTCAGTAACCCGTCAAAAGACTAAAACATGCTTTGCACATGCCCACACACACACAAGCTAACAAATACACACACAGAGACAACACATTCACAGATACACACACACACACACAACACAAACACACACACATGCATGCATGCATACGTGCGCACGCATACACACACACATGCACGCACACATGCACACACACACACACACACAACTGCACACAAACAAACACACACATTCCCACACACAGAGTGACACACCCACCCAAACACAACAATAAACAAAGAAAACAAACAAGAAAACAAAAGTGGTTATGTATGTGCTGTGGAGATAATTTTCCCCAGAAACACAGACACAGACAATCCTCTTCCTATCATTATTGCAAACACAGAACGTCTATAAAGGAATGTTGCAAACTTATCGCATTTTATGAACCACTCTCTCTTCAACCTTCACAAACAAAGGAAAACTCTGCAACAAACCATACGACAAAGATACAAAAGAGAAAACGAGATTTCACTGCACCAATCTTCAGGGACACTGGAGATTGTTGTCGTGTTGTTCATTGTCTCATCCTTGCACACCGCTGCATATTACCTCACACCACAACACACTCAGGGAAAGCAACACACTCAAAAAGCAGCACATAAATATGAACAAGAGAGGCAAGGCCTTCAAGACTCACTTGTGATAAATTAAGTCCCCTAGCGTTAATTACAGAGTAATTTCCCTTTTTTTACTATCTGCACCAAAACGTTTGCAAAATAAATAAAAATTCCATGCTTAGCAAAAGAAGTACCTGTTTGAACAAAACATGATAATAATGACTAATCTTGTTGTTGTGTCAGAATATCAGATCAAAGTGCCAAGTTTAGAGAATACAAAAAATATAAATATAACAGTAAATGCAGTTTGCATATAATTAGGCTTCTTTTTAAAATTTTTTTGTGCCCATCCCAGAGGTGCAATATTGTTTTAAACAAGATGACTGGAAAGAACTGAATTTTTCCTATTTTTATGCCAAATTTGGTGTCAACTGACAAAGTATTTGCAGCAAAAATGTCAATGTTAAAGTTTACCACGGACACACAGACACACGGACACACACACACACACACACACACACAGAGACAACCAAACACCGGGTTAAAACATAGACTCACTTTGTTTACACAAGTGAGTCAATAAAAGTGAAGGGGAGTAGAGGGAGTGATGGACTTCAGATAATAAATACATAATCACCTGTATGATAGTCAGTCGTGTACAATTATGACCACCAGAACAGCAGAAGGAGGCAACTTCTGCCCCTACTATCTGGGCTAGAATTTCATTATAGTGGAGAGTGTCTTGCCCAAGTTACATCCCCACTCTCTCAGCCAAGAGGGTTTTAGGACAGTCGGCGTTGGGATGGTTCCCAAAGGCCAACTAGCCCCCAAGGCTGCAGCGCTAAGAGCCAGTGCGATCTTGCCTCCTGATTTCAGAGTCATAGTCCATTCACAAAAGACTAAGCTGTAAATGATTTCCCATTGCAATGGAGAAACCATTGATCATACAGCTCTCACTTTGCTGTTGGACCAACTGTAAGCTTATGTCAATCTGTGATATACGCTGAGCGCTGGGCCTGTAATCATCCGCCTAATATCAAATATCTAGAAAACATACCACACAGACAATACAGCAATAGTTTCTCTGTGTATTACCTGCACCATGATAGCTCGGGCCGAAATGAAAGGGATGGTCACTTCAATCATGTAAAAGGCTCCCACAAAGAAATCCCCCAGGTTGTGTCGAAAAAGCTGAAACAGTCCAAATATTCCTAACTTTTACAGATGTTTTCCTGGGGTCTTCTGAAACAATCAAAATGTGTTGTTGTGTACTGAACTCCACTCACATTTTTCCCCCTTGAAGCGTCTCACCCCTTCAAATGACGCTAAGGCCTTTCTGAATAAACACCCGAATCCAGAGTCCCATCAAAGCTTTTTTCAAATCAAAATCTTTTTTTTTTTTCTTTTTTTTTTTTGGTCATTCATATTTTTGGTGAGTACACATGGAAGCACATCCATCAAAGGCAAATATGTGATAAAAAAAATAAAAAAAAGCATGTCAAGCACAAAGTGTTTTACAATGCCATCATCAACCAGTATGGAACAGAACTCACTGCACACAGGTCTTGAAAAATCTGAGCGAAATGGCATATACATCACCAGGACTGAAAGACTTAACGTCAACAAACTGTTAATCAATCAGTTTCAGCGGGCATTTGAACTGGAGAACATCCCCAACCTCCCCTACCCCCTCTCCTGATAGCCCACTTCATCCGCCACCATCTCCTCCCCCATGAAACACACACACACACACACACACACACACACACACATACACACACACACACACAAATACACACACACGCACATGCACATGCACACACACACACAGCACACAAAATTACAGCATTCGGAAAAAAGATGATGACAACAACAATATCAAAGACAACATTGCCACTTCTTCAAAAATCAAACTGACTACCCACACCAACATCTACCAGTACACATGTACTCACAATGATAGCAGGAAAGATGATGATGGGCATGATGATTTGGTGCACCAGGTACGCCTGTACCCACAATGATGGCAGGAAAGATGATGGGCATTATGGTGTGGTGCACATGTACTCACAATGATGGCAGGAAAGATTATCATGGGCATAGTGGTGTGGTAAAACAGGTGCAAATGTACTCACAATGATAGCAGAATTCCAACACCATCTACTAGTGCACATGTACTCACAATGATGGCAGGAAAGATGACAATGGATATGATGGTGTGGTGCAAAAGGTACATCATGTACCCACAATGATTGCAGGAAAAATGTCGATGGGCACGATGGTGTGGTAAACCAGGTGTAAATGTACTCACAAGATAGTAAAATTCAAACACCACCATTTGTCAGTGCACATGTACTCACAATGATTGCAGGCAAGATAATCATGGGTGCAAATGTATGGTACACAAGGTGCAAATGTACTAACAATGATGGCAGGAAAGATGTGGTGTGGTGCACATGTACTCACAATGATGGCAGGAAAGAGGACCATAGGCATGATGGTGTAGTGCACATGCACTCACAATTATGGCAGGAAAGATGTGGTGTGGTGCATATGTACTCACAATGATGGCAGGAAAGATTACCATGGGCATGATGGTGTGGTGCACATGTACTCACACATGCACTCACAATGATGGCAGGAAAGATGTGGTGTGGTGCACATGTACTCACAATGATGGCAGGAAAGATGACCATGGGCATGATGGTGTGGTGCACCAGCAGCAGAGGACGGTCATGCACAAACTGACGCAGCTGCTGCAGCAGAGGAACGCTGCGAACCTTGTCGTCTTGGTTCCAGATGAAGGTCAGGTACATGGCTCTCAAGTCATGCACAAAATAGGGCAGAGCAAACCAGGCATAGGCATTGCTCAGCCAGTAACTGAAACAGTTATTTTCATCTCTGTACCAAAGTTTTGACAATAAAGTTTGAGTATTTGTGTATTCGTATTCATATATACGACAGGTGCAATAGCCAAGTGGTTAAAGCACTGGACTTTCAATCAGAGGGTCCCGGGTTTGAATCTCGGTAACAGCCCCTGGTGGGTAAAGGGTGGAGATTTTTCTGATCTCCCAGGTCAACATATGTCCAGGCCTGTTTGTGCCTGAACCTCCTTCATGTGTAAGAAAGCAGAAGATAAAATATGCACGTTAAAGATCCTGTAACCCATGTCAGCGTCCAGTGGGTTATGGAAACAAGAAGATACCCAGCATGCACACCCCAGAAAATGGAGTATGGCTGCCTACATGGCGGAGTAAAAAATGTCATATACGTAAAAGCCCACTCGTGTACATACAAGTGAACGTGGGTCTTGCAGCCCACAAACGAAGAAGAAATAATTATGGTTCAAGACAAAATTTGACAAAAAACAAGAACGCCAGAGAATCGACAGACAGACAGAAAATACGAAAAAAAACTTAGCCGTATGGAGAGCACAGGAACAGGAATCATAATGGCTGCCGGAAAAAGAGGGCGCTGGCCAGCGGGACAAAGGGGAGGTTACCTACTTCCGGGAGGTTATCGGCCATAGTTTCGTTTTCTCCGCATAGGCGGATAGTAGTTTACACAGGACAGGAATGTCAGACCCCTGCTGGAGTCTGCACTAGTTGGGTCACGGTTATGTGTAATTAAAATAATTTTATTATTTTATCCTTTTTTTTTTAATGTTTTTGCTGCCCCATCATCTGCATTTTTCTTACACTGCTCAATCCTAGTTCCCCCATACACAGATTTATCTGTCACCTACAGAGGAGTGCCCTGAGTCCACAGGACACCATCCTAACAGACCACACACCAGAGAAGACCCTGCACTGCTGCCGAATCACTACAGTGGTGTTCAGTAGTGCCTGTTCTGATTCAACATACACAGGAAACCACCGACTAAACCCCAAATCGATGAATGGTAATTCCTTAGTAATGTACCCAGACTGAGTGAGTGCCTTCTCCAGAGTGGAGAATGCCACCACATCCTTCCAATGACAGCTTCACTATGAATCTGTTGAAACAGTTACTGTTCTGTTATGTTGTGTTGGTTTTATGTTGATAAACAGAATAGAATAGAATATGTCGTTCTTACCAAGTGTACTGGGGTCACAAGGAATATTGGAGGGGATAGTACATAACAAACTACAAACACAAATTGAAAATCATACACAAACACAGATACAGTAGAAATTAGGATACATACAAGTGCATATCAATATAAAAAACTTGTGCATACTCATACATGCACGCACTGCACACACACACATATGCATGCGTGCACGCATGCGCGCACACACACACACACGTTGAACAGAAGCCGCATATTACATGTGGATGGGGCTGATGACTAGATCTTCAGGTAGATGGTTCAAATTAAGTTCAATGTATTCATATGGCTGTATGTTCACCTCCTTGCATATTCATGACTCATTGAGTGGGTCAGAGAATCACTGAGTGACTGAGAGAGAAAGAGAGTGTGTATGTGTGTATAAATATGCATTTGTCAGAGTGTGCGCGCATGTGTGTGTGTGTGTGTGTGTGTGTGTGTGTGTGTGTGTGTGTGTGTGTGAGAGAGAGAGAGGGAGAGAGAGAGAGAGAGTGTGTTTGTGTTACACTTAAAGAGCAGGAATAATTACACATTAACAGATGAAAAAAAATCAAGAATTATTTAATATTTTGGGTGATTAGCTTTTTAATTATTAGACAAAAATCATCAGTCACATAAGGATAATGTGCATGCATCTGCACACTCTCCTCTCTCTCTCTCTCAGTCACACAAACACACCCCAAACAAACTAGCTTTCTTTACTCCTTTCAGTGTCATCTATCTCCAACACACACATACGCTCGTTCTTTAGATGAAAAATAAATAGATATAAAAGTAGCACTCACGTATCGAACATGATGTCCTTGACTTGTGACACAATGATCAGTCCTACCACAAAGGACATGAGAGCCTGAATGCTGCATGTACATCTGCAAAATTGCCATACACATGGAAAAGGTTTGAGTCAATACATATATATATTCATATAACTCATGGATCCTCTTCCTATGTGTGTGTGTGTGTGTGTGTGTGTGTGTGTGTGTGTGTGTGTACACATGTGGTTGATAATGATAGAGACATTCCATGTTTACACATTTATGTGTGTGTGTGTGTGTGTGTGTGTGTGTGTGTGTGTGTGTGTGTGTGTGTGTGTATGTGTGTGTGTGTACCAAGTGTGATGCACACCTGCACATATCTATATATGTGAGCATGCATATGTGTATGTATGTATACATAATCATATATATATAATTATACATGTATGCATGCATTTGCTGTATTGGCTATCTTAGCAATGATCTACAATTTAGTATAAACCATGAAAAACGTCACCATGCAAAACACATTGCCAAAAGCAACGAAACCCAAACACGTACTCGTGCACTATCTCAGAAAGTGCTTCCTCATGCCATACACTGTACCACCTGGTTCTTAGTCTTGTCAAGTCGTCATGGTTGACGAAACACACACGAATCGGTGCGCGTGCACCAATCTAAAATGTGCTATCTCACTAGTCACCAAATCCATGTGAGTCCCATGACTTACTTTTCACTGATTAGACAGATGTCTCCGGTGCTTAATCTGTGTTTTAAACGTTTCGTCAAGACGTATTTGATGGTAGTGTAGACAACAGGAAAGTAAACATTTCCTGCGAGCAGAAGACATACTCCGGTCCATCCGTCGTTCATGACGCCCAAGCTCACCTCTAACCCGGAAACCGATGTTTCAGGGAGAAGTAATTAGAAAGCTTTGCAGAAATATGAATTACAGCCATTAAAGTTCCATCAGGATCAATGTACGAATAGAAAACAACAAAACGATTGAAGTCATCATAATTCCGGCAAAATATACTCAGTTTTTTTAATAATATATAATTTCAATTAATAAAAAAAATCACAACAATCTCCCTTTCAAGCACACTTCCCACTTCCTGGTACAGAGGGGAGGCCACTACGTTAGAAAACAAGCATGGCAGAGGCTGAATCGTGTGGTTGCAAAGGCATACGTTCTTGTTTTATTTGTGAAGGGAGGAAATCCGATGCTGGATATAAAACAGCTGAAGTAAGAATTTTATATTTGAAAAATTTATAGCTTAATATTCTCGGGTAAATGTGAGCCCGGAGTGTTTTTAAGAAGGTACACATATGTGACTGATTTGTCGGAGCCGCGTTTGACTTTCACTTTCAAACGTGGATCTTGGGAGTCATCTGGGGAAGGCGTAGTGGGGTAAGGGGTGAAGACCAACACACGTATAGACTCTAATATAGTCTAATATCACTCTTAGCGAACAGACGTAAAATCAATTAACAACAACATAGTTGTTAATCACTCGGCATGTTTGTGCGTATCGCGACCATCACTGCCTATCAACCATCCCGAGCCATAGGCCGCGACCAACAGTCTGTCAGAATCTTATAGTTCTGTCTTGGGTGGAGATTTGTCTGATCTTCCAGCTCAAGCGTCCCCGACATGATCGACCAGCTGAAATGGCCCACTGACTCTCCAACAGCAATGTCAAATGCCAAGACTGGCTATGCAGTACAAACTGCAGCATGACAAAGTCAGCATGCCCTCCCAGAGGCAGAAGCTTATCCCCCCATAGCTGCGACAGCAATGAGCCCACCCAGAACACCTGTCCCTGATCTACTGTAGGACACAGTACAGACAGGCGGGATTCCTTCCAAGAACAAATCGGGACTGGAATGCCCTGCCCTTGACAGCTGTGGAGGCCAATACTACTGACCTCTTTGTGTCAAGGGTGTCACAGTGGTTGTCAGATGTTAACAACTGACCTTTTTCTTTCATTCTTTTTTTTTTTTTTGCTCATGTGAACTACCGCCAAAGAAAGAAAGAGAGAGAAAAACAAGAAGGGAAAGCAGGAAGAAAAAAAAAAGTAATATGCTTAATTCTTAGTGTAGGGATCATGGATCAAAGTAGAGGTAAATGATGGGCTGGAGCTGTGCCAGTCGGGGTTTATTCCAAGGGAGAGCGTCACTAGCCTGAATGGTCTAGCCTAGATACGAAGTAAAGGTCCTTTTTTAAAAATTAATTTTTTTTTTTTTATAGAATAAGTGCTTTTTCCTGCAGATCCCCCCATCAGTGACAGAATAATCAACAGTTGATAGTGGTCACTCTGTGGAAGGAAAGAAGGAACGAATGAATGAAGGTCTGCAGGACATGGGAACGCAAAAGTACCCAGCATAGATTCATGGAGGACTGTTGTAAGAAGGATGCAGTGGTGGTCTCCACCCTTGGGGGGACACTCACTCAGTCTGGTTCTGCAATATACCATTATTGTCATCAACAGGGGGCTTAGTAGGTAGGGTCCAAAGTACATTAAATCAGAACAGGCACCACCACTGTACCAGACAGTACCAAAGTGACTCAGCACCAATGCAGGGTCTCCTCTGATGTGTGGCCTGCATGCAACCTGAAATTGATAGTTCCCTGTGAACTGCAGACACTGGGACTGTGACAGATGAACCTGGGTGTGGCTGTGGCTGTGTATGGGAGACTCTGAATAAGTGGTGTTTGAGGAATGCAACTGAAACAGTGCAAAACCATTTCACCCAAACACCCGCATTCAAGAGAGCACTCAAAACAAATCTTTTCAAACTGTACTTTTCTCACTGAAACTTTTTTCTATCTGCATGTGCTTGCTATGATTTTATTCCTGGGTGTGCTCTTTTTGTTGAGTTGTATGCATTTGTGATGATTTTAGTGTTGTTTTTTTTGTGAGGCCAGGTTCATTGGTGTTTGTTTTATCTTATTTTTATTTATCAACTTTTGACACTGATGAATGTAATGTGCTCTGTTTTGCTGTGATTTGCACCTGCGTGATTTGGGACTGTGATTTACATATTTTTACGTGACTTAGTCTTACATATATTGTAGCCAGTGTCATGTGAGACTGTGTTGATTTTGTACATATTTTAATGTTAGTTACTCTTAAATTTGTATATTTCATTGTAAAGCACGGTGAGACCCCATCTGAGATGGGGCTACTGCGCTATGTAAGCCTGCATTTATCATTACTATTGTTATTATAAGTAGACAGGAGCCAACCCATGGTGCTCACTGCTGTTACTACTGTAGTCTAGCCAACTGTAAGTATAATCCACTCCACTTACGCATACCCAGATTCAAACTCTCGACTGTTGGCCGCCGTTCTTTCTCTGTCTCTGGACCTTGCAATTGGAATGAACTTCCTCTTTCGCTTCGTCAAGTCTCCACACTCAGCTCTTTCAAGTCTGGCCTTAAAACCCACCTCTTCCCAAAATAGCCTCCCTTCCCTGGCTCTTCCTTGTCTTTAGTTTCTTTAGTTTCTCCAGTTTTAGAGTTATGCGTGCGTGAGAATGACTGGTGCAAAAGCGCTTAGATTTGCCTGTGCACAAGATTCAGCGCTATATAAGTACCATTATTATTATTATTATTTGATGGTCTAATTTTTTCAACATATGCCTGTTTTCAGTCCAGTCAGCCAACGATATACACATACTGCAGTGAATGCTGCATTGCTTTCCAAGAGACATCTACCCGGCATCCTGAGCACCACAGCAACAGCATGCCTTTTAAAGGCATCACCATTCTCCAAGACTTCATTTCCAAAGAAGAGGAGGATCTTCTTCAAGATCACATTTACAAAGCGCCCTTTGTTTTGTCTCAGTCTGGACGAAGGAAGCAGGTCAGTATTTGTGTGTGTTTTCTTCAGTTTAACGTCTGTTCACTATAAGTGTTTTTAGACGGAAAGGAGTAAAGTAGGGTATAAAGGAAAGGGAATGCATGTGAATATTAGTGAAAAAAAAGAAAAAAAAAAGTTCATGTTATGTATCAGAGGAAAGGTACATTATAAGAAAAAGTCTAAAGAGGTTGTGGTGTGTATTGAATGAGTTGTCATGGGAAGGAGAATATGTATATGCATATCAACAAGTATTAACCTACAACAATGTAAATATAAATATTTGTGTGTGTGTGTGTGTGTGTGCGCGCGTGCGTGCCTATATATATGTGTATGTATGTATATCCACTGTCTTGTGTGTGTTTTGAAATTCCAATGTGTGTATGACTGTTTGATTTATTCTTGATTTATTCTTGTATCTGAAAGTAGTTATGGTTTGTGTCTGTGGATTACTGTGTCATAATATGTCATATTTTTATAACTGCCAAAACAATATTCCCATCAATAATAAAATTTACAGTCATTCAGTTTTCTCTCTTTCATTTTTCTCCCCCCTAATATCACCAGCAATGGAATCTTTGGAGGAATGTTAGATAAAGCTACTGTTCAAACTGATTATACAATAAGTTTATAGGATTATGAAACCAAGGATAACAATGAATGAAAAATGTTGATGTGCAGTTCTAACAATACACGTGTTTTATAATGAAGATACTGATGTGTCGGTAAGGATAGCAGCTTCATGCTAGTCTCGTTGCAAACTGAAGGGGTGGCCTAGTAGTAACGCCGCTGCCTAGGAAGCAAGGGAATCTTATGTCATAGGATCGAATCCCACACTTGCCAGATTTTCTTCCTCTCCTCTAGACCTTGAGTGATGGTCTGGATGCTAGTCATTCGGCGGATGAGATGATGAACCAAGATCCTGTGTGCAGCATGTACTTAGTACATGTAAAATAACCCACACCAACAAAAGGGCTGTCCCTGGAAAAGTTGTGTGGAAAAATCCACTTTGATAGGAAAACAAGTACATTTGCAGAAGGAAAAAGAAAGAAAAAGGGTGCAGTGATAACACACTGTGCCCATGGAGAGCAGCCCCAATTTTACACAGGGAAATCTTTTGTGACAAAAAGTAATACAATACAATACGATACGATATGATACGATACGATGCGATGTGATGAGATGCAATGCAATGTGATGCAGTGCAATACAATGCAGCGCAACACAACACAACACAACACAGCACAACAAAATGCAGTACAAATGCAGCGAATTGCCTCCTCTGCTGTTCTCTCTCTGTGTTTGATGTGCCCACTTAAGTTATAACATCACCGTAGACAAGGACAAATTTTCTGTTCCCAGCAGTGTTTCTTTGTCTGATTTCAGTAAATTACCTGCTACACTGGGACTGCAGTCTTCAGTTCTAAAAATAAAAAAAAAATAAACAAAAAGACTCACTCCCTGAACTCTTGTTGAAGTTTCGATAATAGATAATAATAATGTACATTTATATAACACCCTTTCTCTCTAAGAGCTCAAGGCGCTTTACATGAAAGAAAAATATTACAAGTTCTGATAAGGTCAGAAAGATAAGTAGGTCCTGCGGAGTGGAAAGCAGAATAGCAGAGACACGCAACTTTGTATTTAATTCTTGCTTCAATGGGGAGCCAGTGTAGAGTTTGGAGGTGGAAGCATTCTCATCCATATTTAGGATCACACTAAAGGAAGAAAAAGAAGAGAACTGATGTGATTGAATGACACAGGGACGGGCGCAATAGCCGAGTGGTTAAAGCGTTGGACTGTCAATCTGAGGGTCCCGGGTTCGAATCACGGTGACGGTGTCTGGTGGGTAAAGGATGGAGATTTTTACAATCTCCCAGGTCAACATATGTGCAGACCTGCTAGTGCCTGAACCCCCTTCGTGTGTATATGCAAGCAGAAGATCAAATACGCATGTTAAAGATCCATAATCCATGTCAGCGTTCGGTGGGTTATGGAAACAAGAACATACCCAGCATGCACACCTCCAAAAACGGAGTATGGCTGCCTACATGGCGGGGTAAAAACGGTCATACACGTAAAAGCCCATTCGTGTGCATACGAGTGAACGTGGGAGTTGCAGCCCACGAACGCAGAAGAAGAAGAATGACACAGGAAACAAATGATGAACACCTAGAAGAAAGCTCTCAGTCGGCTTTACCTAAGTAGGCAGCCGGTTGTCAAATGACTCTGTCTTAGTTCCAGAGTGAGGATAGACACCATGTAAGTATCCATATCATATTGGTATTGATGTATCGACGGGCACAATAGCCGAGTGGTTAAAGCATTGGACTGTCAATCTGAGGGTCCCGGGTTCGAATCACGGTGATGACGCCTGGTGGGTAAAGGGTGGAGATTTTTACGATCTCCCAGGTCAACATATGTGCAGACCTGCTAGTGCCTGAACCCCCTTTGTGTGTATATGCAAGCAGAAGATCAAATACGCACATACCCAGCATGCACACCCCCGAAAACGGAGTATGGCTGTTATGGAAACAAGAACATACCCAGCATGCACACCCCCGAAAACAGAGTATGGCTGCCTACATGGCGGGGTAAAAATGGTCATACACGTAAAAGCCCACTCGTGTGCATACGAGTGAATGTGGGAGTTGCAGCCCATGAACGCAGAAGAAGAAGAAGAAGAAAAAGATATTGATGTATCAGTCAACATTGGGATGTGAAGAACAACTAATGTTGATAAATAAAGACATTCTTGATAAGAAATGCACTATGTTATTTCATAACTTTGGGCCAAACATTTCTGATCTTTCTGACAAGAAAAGGACTCTTCTTCATTTTTCAGGACAGTGGGTCAGCTACTGTTTACAAGAAAGGGGCAGCGTATTTTCCAGGACAATTGGTCAGCCATTTATGATAAGGGGCTGTGTATTTTTCAGGACACCCGGTGAGCGGTTGTTGATAACAAAAGGACAGTGTGCTTTTCAGGACACTTGGTGAGCCATTGTTGATAACAAAGGGGCAGTGTGCTTTTCAGGACAATTGGTCAGCCATTCATGATAAGGGACTATTTTTCAGGACAACTGGTCAGCCTTTTATGATAAGGGACTGTATTTTTCAGGACATTTGGTCAGCCATTGTTTTCAAGAAAGGGACTGTGTGTTTTTCAGGAGGATTGCTCAGCCATTTATGATAAAGGACTGTGTATATTTCAGGATGATGAATTATTGGTCAGCCATTTCATGATAGCAAGGTGACTGTATTTTTCAGGACACCAGGTCAGCCACTGTTTACAAGAAAGGGACTGTGTGTTTTTCAGGACTTTGGGCCCAAGGTGAATTTCAAGAAGAAGAAACTTCGTGCAGACAAGTTCAGCGGTTTGCCCAGCTATGCCAAGTTCCTGTACGACAGAATGCAGACCCATCCGGAGTTATCCGACTTTCTGCCCGTGGAGTTGTGCAACCTGGAGTACTGTGCGGACAGGGGCGCGGCGATTGATCCTCACTTTGACGACTTCTGGCTGTGGGGAGAGCGACTGGTGACGGTCAACCTACTGTCGGATTCCCTGCTGTCTTTCACCAGTGATGCTCTGCCCCTTGTCGAGGTTCATGTTCCCCTTTTCCGGCGGTCTTTGATCGTGGTCAGAGGAGACGCCCGGAACGTGTGGAAGCACGGAATTCATCGTCACCATATCACCGGGACGAGGATTGCCACCACTCTTCGAGAGCTGACGCCAGAGTTTTTAGAGGGAGGGGAGAGAGCGGAGGAAGGGAGAAGTCTTCTGGATGTCGCACTGAGATTCCAGGGGATTTCTGTGGCAGAGTCATAATGCTGCAGTAAAACTTTCTGTGGTGCATAAGAAATCATCTGTGTGTGTGTGTGTGTGTGTGTGCGTGTGTGAAAAAGACAGAGAGAGGTCATAAACAATCTGAAATGAATGTGTCAGTACATACATGTGTACAGATATTGACATATGTTCAAAACTGGTCTCTTACTGCACAGGCTGTCACTGGTTCTAGTGTGTTCATGCCAGTTTAAACATATGTTCCTTGTGCCTTGTTTTAAGTTCATGTGTGGGTGTTTCAAGATGAATTGCAGGTTCATTTTGTGTCGGTGTTGTGTTCCTCTGTTTATCAGGATCACTGTCCTGCCAATTTTCATCTCTTCAAGACCAGACATTTTGAATTGAACTGTCTGCCATTTGCTGTTCCATCCCTGCATGCACTGAAGGAGAATGTGTGTGAATGGTGCTGTTAGTGGTGAGACTGTGCATGTGTGTGCACAGACAGCGTGCCGTGGTAAGTCAGTCCAGTGCTACAGCCATGACCAGTTCCTGGCTGTCTCAAAGAACATGGTACCTCTGGCCCGTGCCATAAACTTTTTTCTTTTTTTTTTTTTGCTGTCCCATCATCTGCAACGTTTCAGTGGCATTACTCCCACGTCACTCATTCCATGTGGCCTATTCACGGCTACACCTAGGTTCGTCTGTCGCAGTCCCAGCATTGGCAGTCCACAGGCAACCATTGATGTTAGGTTGACAGGAGGCCACACACCAGAGGAGACCTAGCACTATACTTTCTATGAAAATATGCTTTGTAATACAAGCTCCATTCTGAGCAAAACATGCTTGGCGTGGGCACAATGAATAATATCTGACTGCTGATTGTACCACTAATTGTTACTATTCATTCATAATATACACCCAAAAAAGGAGTATGGATGCCTACATGGTGGGGTAAAAACGGTCATACACATAAAATCCCACTTGTGTATGTATGAGTAAATGTGGGAGTTGCAGCCCACGAACGAAGAAGAAGATTCATAATATGTATATATATAATATAGTAACTACTGTATTCTGTAATCTACCACATGAGCTATGAATAGGACTGAGATGTTGTTGCGAGTGTTTGTTTGTGCATCGTGTGAGTCAAAGTTATACCAGACATTTCAGTGCCATCGTTACACTTTAATAGTTGGAGTAACAGAAAAATCCGCAAACAAGATGCCCATAAACTGAACCAGACTAGAACAGCAAGAATGAGAACAGAAACACAGAGAGAGAAAGGAAGAGAGAGAGAGTTAACAAACACCATCAACACATCTAAAGAGGGCAGACGGAGAGATGAAGTTCATCAAACAAACACGAACACATCGTTGAAATGCAGACCAAAAAATGACTTTTATTATCACAGGCAGTATATTTTCAAAGCAGTCAGTGTTGTTTCTTAAGGTGAACATGTTCCCTTCACAGTTGCAGACAAACATACATCCTGGGCAAAATCCAGTTTACATGTGACACGTGTACTGGGTAATTTCAATTTACATGTCAGTCATTCTCAAAATCAGTCATTGCTAACAGTTTACAAACCATGTCATTTCAGTTTACAGGTCACACGTGTACTGGGCAATTTCATTTTACGTGTCGGTCATTTTGAAAATCCAGAAAACTAACACACAATAATGAGAGTAATAACATGGGTTTGGTTGTCTTCTGTCAAATATGCTTCCCGCCCTAATTCAGGAAATGTCTGTGTGAGACATTGCATTTCAATTTGTGATTGATACATATATGAGCAAAATAATTTTATTCACTAGCATGAACTTGATGTCAGTGTTTCTTTGTTATTCTGCTATCTTACGATTGTCTCACATTCAGTTAAAGATACAGTCATAAAGCTGCAAGACTTTCTTTGAGGTTGACTGAGTCTGTACAAAAATTAACTTTCATTTAGTGACATTACAATTAACACACCTATTATAGTATCACGTCTCTGAGACATCAGCAACAGTCTGCTCTCATACACTTATTCTGTGCCATGTTCCCTGTAGCAAACTGGTTACAATCTAATCCAGATTAAATATAAACATGTATAATCTTAACCTAGACTATTAAAAAAAAAAAAAAAAAACACACCAGAAGACAGCTGCAGCTATCAATACGGTATAGAAAGAGTTAAAGCCATAAATACATGTTATTCACCAAGCTGTATCTATATATAATTCTGTACAAGAATATCCTGAAATCTTAGCAGCTGAGGTGAACCTTTAGTTTGTATCACACTTGATTTTTCATGTAATATACATATATATATATGGTAATGTTGATGTTTGGTTGGTTTGTGAATAAATGCAGGTAGTCTGTGAGAATGGTGTGAACAGCTGAGACCAATTAAGAAGCTGTCCATAACATTAACAAATACATTGCTAATTATACTCATCCTCAACTTATGTTTTTTTTTGGGTGCAAGCATGATCTTTGGACTTGTTCAGGTAGATGTGTGTGTGTGTGTGTGTGTGCTGAGAGGTTTGAAGCCATTTTCTTGACATTTTTGTTTTGCTTTTTTGTTTTTTTCTATGAGTCCCTGCTCAGTGTTTGGTAACCTCTCTCACAGGCAGGCATTCAAAAGCAACGTTATGCTTAACAATTTGTTTCTACTGAGGTATTCCATAAAGTGCTATTCCGAGAAATAATATCTGTGCCTGAACCCATTCAGCCCCGTGAAGTGTTCAGCCTTGGCAGGCTTCCATGCCATATTCATGTGGAAAAAATGCAGAACATAAACTGCTTTTCCTCCAAATTACGTGCAGACACATCCCAAAATACTGTAAATGTTACTGTAGGTAGTAAAATAAGACTTGCTTTTGATAAAAGACCTATGGTCTGAAATGTTGGACACCTTTCATCAAAAGTCAGTTGTATTTTACTACCCCCAGTTTCTGTAAGCTTTCTCCATTTGGTGCTTCTATAGACTCAGCAGTCATTCTTCATTTTATCATCATACTGTTAAAGTAAGTCTCCTTTCCTCACAGTATATGCATATGTAAGACCATGAAAAACATTCTAATGAGACAAATTCTGAAGCCACAGCAATGCTCAGGCACAGGACTCAATGAGTTACGAAATCTATAACATGAAATGGGTTTGTATGTGCAACATTTTCACATCAGTGGTAACATAATGTCTAACGGGCTGTTCTTCAATCTGGAACACCAAAGCCAGAAAATGAAAGACGACGACGGGTGAAACAGTGACAGCATGGAATAAGATCCAAAGGAAACACAGTTCATGAGAATGGCTAGTATGTACTTTTAGACTAGTTCAAAATATGACAACAATCCTGACAACATTGTTTTCATTTGTACAACACCACACACACACACACAAAAATTATATTGTGAACTGCAAATTCAAGGTAAATCTATCTTGCATTTTATGAAGTAATCAAACACAAAAACAATCAAACCATATCATGCCATATGAGTCAGGTTTTCTTTCCAGTTCACTTAACAATTGTAAGGCATTTTCACTCCAATGTAAAATGCTGTGTGTTGGGACAACTGTGTGTGTGTGTGTGGCTGATTCATCGTCCATGTGAACAAAAGAAACCAATGCAAACTGGAACCAATTCATCGGCTGTGTGAACAAAAGAAATCAACGCAGACTGGAACCAATTCATCGGCCGTGTGAACAAAAGAAACCAACGCAGACTGGAACCAATTCATCGGCCGTGTGAACAAAAGAAACCAACGCAGACTGGAACCAATCCATCGGCCGTGTGAACAAAAGAAACCAACGCAGACTGGAACCAATTCATCGGCCGTGTGAACAAAAGAAATCAACGCAGACTGGAACCAATTCATCGGCCATGTGAACAAAAGAAACCAATATACAGACTTTCCAAAAGAGCCTCCTTTCAATGACTGATTCTGAAGTTGGATACAAACAATAAAAGGGGGCAAAACTGAACTCATATACATAAAAGCAATGTGAACTGTCAAAAAATGTACCCGGACTGGAAATGATTTAGTGACTGTAGTTGTAAACTCAGTAAAAGTTTATTTCTTTCAACATTTTGCAGACAGGATCTAAAGCTGTTCTGTTTTGGAAAAGAAAACGAAAAACAAACCAACAGATGACCAGATATACTGTCCTACTTTCTTTCTATAATGCTGGTCATGTTTTCAATATTCTAACTGAACAGCCAGTGACAGGAAAAAAGAGGAATGTTCACTGCATACAGGAGTGGACACTGCAGGAAATCAGATTCCCCCAATGTGCAACAGCCGAGTGGTTAAAGCATTGGACTGTCAATCTGAGGGTCCTGGGTTCGAATCACGGTGACGGCGCCTGGTGGGTGAAGGGTGGAGATTTTTATGATCTCCCAGGTCAACATATGTGCAGACCTGCTAGTGCCTGAACCCCCTTCGTGTGTATATGCAAGCAGTAGATCAAATACGCATGTTAAAGATCCTGTAATCCATGTCAGCGTTCGGTGGGTTATGGAAACAAGAACATACCCAGCATGCACACCCCCGAAAACGGAGTATGGCTGCCAACATGGCGGGGTAAAAACGGTCATACACGTAAAAGCCCACTCGTGTACATGCGAGTGTACGTGGGAGTTGCAGCCCACGAACGAAGAAGAAGAAGAAGATTCCCCCAATCATGGATAATCCATTGCTTTTGGCTTCACACTGTGACCAAAGTTTACCCTTTTCCTGGTGTATAGTAACAGGAAAGCAATCCGATTTATACACGTTCTCAGTCTTTAAATCAGATTTCATTTCCAAATATGCCTCAACATTCATTCATGACTTTTGATGGAATACTTTACACATTTGATCAGTCATGGTTCCGAGTCATGCTGTCCAATGAGAAATAAATATGTAAATATGCACTGTGGAACCTTGTTTCACTTAAATTCCATATCATCTTCAATGATTTTTTTTCCCTATGAAAGGAAATATTTCCTGCTTGGAAAATATTTTAAGGAAAAAAAATTCCTACTTTGTAAGTATAATATCAAGATTAGCTCAGCTAATCTCAGCCAATGGGTCGAGCTCGACCAATCAAACTGAACCTTTGGTAATGGAGTTTTCATTGTCTGCAAGCTGAAGACCACTATCTGCAGCAAGTGCTATACTACTGGAATAACAAAACAACATGTGATCCATAGGTCCAGAATATTGCCACAGGGTATTTTGTTGTGCAAGTCAACGTGCGCTGCTTTGCCAAGAGACACAGCCAGCAGCACTTACAGAAAGAACACCTTAAGTCTGCATTTGTCGTGAACACAGGTGTACAGTTTTTTTGTTTTTTGGCAGTGTAATTTGATGTGCTCAAAACAAATCAGAACATGAAAAGTATTTAATTCACATAGTAAAGAACTATAAAGGAAAAAACATCACTGAAAACACACACAGACAAAAAACAAAAACAACCAAACAAAAAAAAACACCACCCAACCAAAGACATAAAAAATATGAAAGTTGATTTTTTTTTTTTTTTTTTTTAATAGAAAAAGCTAAAAAAAAACCTCAACCACCCCAATCTATCACTTGCAAACATACTGTAGACTTAACATTTACTTACATGAATCAACAATAAGGTTTTCATGTGGAACACAGAAACGTATTAGTATGGAATGTAGACCTACAGATGACTGTCAGGGTCACACCTACGACATTGCATCCTCAGCAGAAGTCTCTGCACCTTGAACTATCTTGAACGACAAGAGACTGAATCAGGTTTCACAGGCTCTGCATCTTGTGCAATCTTCAACAACAAGGGACTGGAAGTGAACACATTTCACAAAACCACTCTCTCATTACTGACACTCTTCACAGGCAACTCAGTTTCAATCAAGTGCACGACTGTCACAGACACACAGCATTTATACACGGACTGTCACAGACACACAACATTTATACATGGACTGTCACAGACACACAACATTTATACATGGACTGTCACAGACACACAGCATTTATACACGGACTGTCACAGACACACAACATTTATACATGGACTGTCACAGACACACAACATTTATATATGGACTGTCACAGACACACAGCATTTATACACGGACTGTCACAGACACACAACATTTATACATGGACTGTCACAGACACACAGCATTTATACATGGACTGTCACAGACACACTGCATTTATACAGGGACTGTCACAGACACACAGCATTTATACACGGACTGTCACAGACACACAGCATTTATACACGGACTGTCACAGACACACAGCATTTATACATGGACTGTCATAGACACACAACATTTATACATGGACTGTCATAGACACACAACATTTATACATGGACTGTCATAGACACACAACATTTATACATGGACTGTCACAGACACACAACATTTATACATGGACTGTCACAGACACACAGCATTTATACATGGACAAATCTTCCCAAACTTCTTCGGGCATCTGTGTTTTCACAACAACCATGTATACCACTGATAATACCCCCACTCCTAATCCTCCCCCAGGTATAAACATTTTGCCCTCAATGACTTGATCTCCAGTATTATCACAACAACCATGTATACCACTGATAATACCCCCACTCCTAATCCTCCCCCAGGTATAAACATTTTGCCCTCAATGACTTATCTCCAGTATCATTTTTTTCATGAAAAAAGCAGATTATTTAAAGAAAGTAATAAAGAAAAGTAGAAAGCAGCACATCATAAAACTATAGTAACAATGCAAAAACAGAAAACTTTGAAACCATAGTAACAATACAAAAACAGAACAAGTGAAACCATAGTAACAATACAAAAACAAATCATAAAACCATAGTATACAATACAAAAACAAATCATAAAACCATAGTATACAATACAAAAATCATAAAACCATAGTAACAATACAAAAACCGAAAAAGTGAAACCATAGTTACAATACAAAAACCGAAAAAGTGAAACCACAGTTACAATACAAAAAACAAATCATAAAACCATAGCAACAATACAAAAACAAATAATAAAACCATAGTTACAAAAACAAATAATAAAGCCACAGTAACAACACACACACACACACAAAAAATAGTAAAACGATAGTAACAACACAAAAAAATTAATAACACGATAGCAACAATACAAAAACAGAAAAGGTGAAACCAGTGACAATACAAAAACAGAAATTAATTATCAAAATAGTAACAAAACTAAATAACAAAGGAGAGCAAGGGAAGAAAAACAACCCCCCCCCCACCCCACCCCACCCCCCAACAAAAGATTGCAGATGGTATGAATTACATTTCAGTTAAACACACACACACACACACACACACACACACGAATGGCATTTAGCATTTACTATCACCCCACCCCAGCCACACCCACACACACCCCTCCAAAATAAAACACATGAACACTGCATATCATTCACTCGCACAGACACATTCTCTTTCTTTCTTTATATGTGTGCGTCAGGAATTGTAAATATTTGTACTGGCACAACAAAGGTTAAGTATTTGTAATCAAACACCCTATATTCGATTCTAATCCTTTTGGCAAAGTTAACACAACAGCAGATGATGAATTCTAGCTTTGGACAGGTAGTTCTGGGCTGCCCGGCTGAGGTGAGAAACGCACACAAACAGTGTTTATTCAATACACAATAACAGAGCTTATAAATACTTTCAGCAAAAATCTATCTAAAAATAAATAAAATAAAATAAAGAGTATGAATAAAGAAAAAAAAAACTCTTCCCCAATTGTTCCTCCCATCTTCTGTGATCTGTGATCCTGTACACACACACACACACACACACACACACACACACACAATCATTCTCTCTTATTTTATTTTTCTCAGAAAGAACATATTACATTATTAGTCAGCAGTATTAGAAGGAAGATTCATCCACAACAGATGCAACTTCTGTGAAAAAAAAAAAAATCCACCACTGGACTCGCATCATGAATTCCAAATGCCAGTTTTTCAAACTGAAAAGACACTTCTAAAATACCACAATTTTCACAAAATAACCACCACCCCCACACCCCAGATGTTGCATACATTCACTCTTGAAATCTGAGAAAGAAACGTTTGATACAATGGTGTTATGTACCTGTAAGAATGAAACCTTACAGCTGAAACGAATGAAGGAGAGAAAAAAAAAGAAGGAAAATCACCTCTTCAACAATAATAAAAAATTATAAATATGTTAAAAGAAAAAAGAAAAAAAAAAGAGACAGACACTCACACAAAATCATTCATCAAAGTTGGGACGGGTGAAGAAATGATATGCGTATCAGTCCTAGTGAGAAGAGACTGAGGGCAAACATGCCATTCTAAATCTGTGGAAAGACCGCAATAGATCGGGCACCAGCTAAGAAAAAAACAACTCTTTATTAAGTACGCATGCAGTTAAGATCTCTTTCAAATCATAATGAAGCCTTCCCAAACTTGTATAGAGTATGAAAGGACAATGCAAACATCAAAAGAAAACGGCAACACCCAACTTTTCTCTCCCCTGTCGACACCTCCCCTAAGTATTTCACACCAAATCTCAGCTCTTCAAATGAAGCACTGTGGTGATGAACAATCAATTCACCATTACTGTGAAAGGGTGGAAGACAACAGTGACAATGACAATGTGAACTAACTTCTGATAACAGGTAGGAATATGAGTTCACCATTGTTGCTGAAGGCAGAAAGACAACGATGAGTGTGATGATGACAGGTAGGAATATGAGTTCAAGGTTGTTGTTGAGGGGAGAAAGATGATGATGACAGTGACGATGACAGGCAGGAATACGAAATCACCGTTGTTGCTGAAGGGAGAAAGACGACGATGATGGTGACGATGACAGGTAGGAACATGAAATCACCGTTGCTGCTGAGGGGAGAAAGACGACGATGAATGTGACGATGACCAAATGCGCTAGCGGCTGGACAGGTAGGAGCTGCCGGTCTTCACTCCGCCCCATTCCAAGATCTGCTTGTCCGGGTTTTCCCTCCAGTCCCCCTCCAGTCTCAGCTGTCACACAATCAAACACACTTTTATTCAGCCATCCAGAAATTCACTAGTGCATCCACATGCCCGTCACTTACCCCACTCAGTAACTCAGCCCACAGCCACGCACTCACAACATGACAAAGGCTGGGACCAAACGATCAGAAAGCAACACGTACAAAGCTGGATACACACAAGCAAGCAATACAACGCAAACACGCAGACAAGCATCAGTCGTGGGTTCACGATGCTGATTTCATTCGGTCCCTTCCCACTTCCCTCACTCACATCATGCATACTTGTGGTATGGCAAATTATCCACACACTGAATAATTCACTTTAAACCCAGTCCTGTCTATTAGCAGCATCAACACACACACACACACACACACACACACACGTTCAGCACTTGTTACTGGTCAGTGACAGTTATCGCCCAGCCTGTTCAAAGTTTTAAGACAGAAAAAATTAGCTGGAATTTGTTCGTTCAAACACAAACAAATTACAATGTACTATCCGATCTGTGGCAAGGAGTACACACACACACACACACCTCTATCTATCTATTCGTATATGTGTGAAAAAAACAACAACCTCTGAAATAAAAAATAACACAACACAGATTTACATTTAAAGTGGTTGTTCACTTTACCTTGCATGTGCATGCATTAACATAATCCCAGGTGTATAATTCACTTTACCTTGCAAGTGCATGAATAAACATGATCCCAAATGCATTCTTTACCTTGCGTGTGCATGCATTAACATGATCCCAAATGCATTCTTTACCTTGCGTGTGCATGCATTAACATGATCCCAGGTGCACTGTTCACTTCACCTTGTATGTGCATGCATTAACATGATCCCAGGTGTATCCTTCACTTTACCTTGTGTGTGCATGCATTAACATGATCCCAGGTGTATCCTTCACTTTACCTTGCGTGTGCATGCATTAACATGATCCCAGGTGTATCCTTCACTTTACCTTGTGTGTGCATGCATTAACATGATCCCAGGTGTATCCTTCACTTTACCTTGTGTGTGCATGCATTAACATGATCCCAGGTGCACTGTTCACTTCACCTTGTGTGTGCATGCATTAACATGATCCCAGGTGTATCCTTCACTTTACCTTGCGTCTGCATGCATTAACATGATCCCAGGTGTATCCTTCACTTTACCTTGCGTGTGCATGAATAAACATGATCCTAGGTGTATCCTTCACTTTACCTTGCGTCTGCATGCATTAACATGATCCCAGGTGTATCCTTCACTTTACCTTGCGTGTGCATGAATAAACATGATCCTAGGTGTATCCTTCACTTTACCTTGCGTGTGCATGCATTAACATGATCCCAGGTGTATCCTTCACTTTACCTTGCGTGTGCATGCATTAACATGATCCCAGGTGCACTGTTCACTTTACCTTGCGTGTGCATGAATAAACATGATCTCAGGTGTATCCTTCACTTTACCTTGCGTGTGCATGCATTGACATGATCCCAGGTGTATCCTTCACTTTACCTTGCGTGTGCATGCATTAACATGATCCCAGGTGTATCCTTCACTTTACCTTGCGTGTGCATGCATTAACATGATCCCAGGTGTATCCTTCACTTTACCTTGTGTGTGCATGCATTAACATGATCCCAGGTGCACTGTTCACTTCACCTTGTGTGTGCATGCATTAACATGATCCCAGGTGTATCCTTCACTTTACCTTGCGTGTGCATGCATTAACATGATCCCAGGTGTATCCTTCACTTTACCTTGCGTGTGCATGCATTAACATGATCCCAGGTGCACTGTTCACTTTACCTTGCGTGTGCGCTCTCGTTCCACGTCCTTGGCCTCCCACTGTTTCTGTTTGACCTGGGCCTGCTTCACCTCCTCCCCCCCACACCCCCATGCCTGGAACACGCATCACAAACCACATTACACCACGTCACACCACACAGCATCACTGTTAGTACTTGTCACACCCCCACGCCTGGAACACGCATCGCACACCACATTACACCACATCGCACCACACTGCATCACCGTTAGTACTAGCCACACCCCCACACCTGGAACACGCATTGCAAACCACATTACACCACATTGCACCACACAGCATCACCGTTAGTACTGGTCACACTCCCACGCCTGGAACACGCATCGCACACCACATTACACCACATCGCACCACACTGCATCACCGTTAGTACTAGCCACACCCCCACACCTGGAACACGCATTGCACATATTACACGACGTCATACCACACAGCATCGCTGTTCGTACTGGTCACACCCCCACGCCTGGAACACGCATCACACACCACATTACACCACATCACACCACACAGCATCGCTGTTCGTACTGGTCACACCCCCACGCCTGGAACACGCATCGCACACCACATTACACCACACAGCATCGCTGTTCGTACTGGTCACACCCCCACGCCTGGAACACACATCGCACACCACATTATACCACATCACACCACACAGCATCACTGTTAGCACTGGTCACACCCCCACGCCTGGAACACGCATCACACACCACATTACACCACATCACACCACACAGCATCGCTGTTTGTACTGGTCACACCCCCATGCCTGGAACACACATCACACACCACATTACACCACATCACACCACACAGCATCACTGTTAGTACTGGTCACACCCCCACGCCTGGAACACACATCACACACCACATTACACCACGTCACACCACACAGCATCGCTGTTAGTACTGGTCACACCCCCACGCCTGGAACACGCATCACACAGACTGTATTAACAGACACACTATATGATGGTAAATGATATGCATACTTATACAGCGCCTATCCTCTGTTGGAGGCCGAGCTCTAAACCCTTTGCAACAAACATGGAGTCATTTGCGCAGTATCAACAGACACAGGCAATATTAACAGATAAACGATGTTAACAGACTATTAACAGACACAGACAATATCAACAGACACACTGTAATAATAAACTATATTAACAGACACAGACAATATTAACAGAAACACTGTATTAAGAGACTATATTAACAGACACAGACAATATAAACAGACACACTATATTAACAGACGAACAGACTACATTAACAGACTTACTGTATAAACAGACTCAAGATACATCAACAGACACAGACTTTACACTAAACAGCAGGGCACATCGTAGCGGTCGATCCCATTCAAGTCTGACCCTGCACTCTGACCCCAACCTTCGACCCCTCACCTCTATCCTGTGCAGGGCGCAGGGCACATCGTAGTGGTAGATTCTGTCAAAGTCTTCGTCCAGCTTCAGCACCAGGGGCTTGTGGTCCTGGCCAATCAGGATGCCCTTGGGAACACCCCGCGTCAGGCTGTTGAACAGCACTATCTTGGGGCCACCTGGACAGGGGGAAAGGGGGGTCATTCCATGCCATGGATACAGTCTCAGAGATGCCAACCCCTTCTCAAGTGTGTGTAGGAACAATCAGGAAATTTGGCAGGAACACTCAGACTCCGAGCCACATCAGCAAACGTGCATTTTATCAACAAGGCGTACAAACACTTGGGCCTGCCTACAGCATGGTGTAAATGCTACGATTAAGCTGATTGGTCCACTTAATGCTGTTTCAAAGTAACCACTCACGTGATTAGCTGAGCATCATCACATGAGGACCAAGGTTAGTAGTGACTGCCCTGGTTTTGTGATCGACAGGTCTAGATGTGTCTGGGTAATGTTATGTCATGAAAGCATGGGACCATGCTATGCAGTCGAAAACAAACTCATTGGAACAATTCTGACGTTGGCGTAATGTAGGAACACACTGCGATTGAGTGCAACAAAATATGGTGAAATCCTAACATTTCGCATCTCTGGATACTTATATAGCGCCTACCCTCAGTCAGGGACCAAGCTCTAAGGTCTTTACAAACACAGGAGCAATCTGCACGACATGCTGCCTAACCTCGGTAGAGCTGACTGACAGCTGCCTTAGCGCACTCTTCATTCGTTTCTCCCCGAGTCGTTCAGTCAGGTTTTCATCATGCATGTACACACACACACACACACACACACATACACACACACACACTCACACAAACATGTAACCTTTTACATGTATGACCATTTATTTTTTACTACCATATGGGCAGCCATACTCTGTTTTCAGGGGTATACATGCTGGGTATGTTCTCTTTTCCGTAACCCAGAGAACGCTCACATGAATTATAGGATCTTTAAGCATATACACATAAAGGGTCTTCAGGCACTAGCAGGTCTGCACATATGTTGACTGGGAGATCATAAGCATCTCCAGCCTTAACCTACCAGGTGTTCCAAAACCTGGGATCAAACTCAGGAAACTTGAGCGAGAACCCAGCACTCCACCATTTGGCTACCGCACTCATTTCAGTCAAAGGTATGGAATATACTGGCCACCTCCGTCCATGAAATCCATTTCCAACACAGGCACAAGAACCAAATGATTAAGCGTTCAACTATCAATCTGAGGGTCCTGGTTCGAATCAAACATGCAGCATCTGGTAAAGGTGGAGATTTCTCAAATCTCCCAAGTCAACAGATGTGAAGTCCTGCTAGAGTCTGAACCTTCTTTGTGCGTACGTGCATTCAGAAAATCAAACACACACGTTAAAGATCCTGTAATTCATATCAGCATTGAGTGGGTTAAGGAAATAAGGACATACCCAGCATGCACATCCCTGACAACAGAGTATGGCTGCCCACATGGCGGGTTAAAAATGGTCATACACGTCAAAGTCCACTTGTACAGTATATGAGTGAACATGGGAATCGCAGCCTACGAATGCAAAAGAGAAAATTTCCAGCACAATCCAAGGCATGCACCACTCACTCTGAACCACTCTGTAGACCGGCAGCAGCTGAATCAGACAGCAGTCTCTGCCTCCAAACTTCTGTACGCCTTCCCTGCATCACAAATCCAGTCAACCAGTCAGAACACTTGAAACTCAGCCCCGGATAAAGCAACAAATCAAATGGGCAAACAATTCTCACATCAGATCATTCAACACACCAGTAACATCAGACAATAAACAAATCATCAAATCAAATATGCTGAAAGTTCTTACACCAGAGCATTCAATAAACCAGAATATCAGACAATGGACAAAACGATAAATCAAATGTTCTGACAATTCTTCCATCAGACCATTCAACCAATCAGAATAACAGACAATGGATAAAGCAGCAAATCAAATGAGCTGACACTTCTTACATCAGACCACTCAACCAATCAGAACATCAGACACAGACAATACCAGTGATCAAGCAACAGATCCAAGCAGCAGAGTCTAACCATCCCATCAATGCATCACTCAGCTCTCAAACGGATGGCATATGCACATCTCAAAACTCACCTTTTCCCTCAGCAGTAAGTTCAATTGTGGCAGGTCCATTTCCTTTGCATTAGCTGTGCTTGACTATGTATGTATACAATGTATGTGTACATAACTACATGGATGTATATGAATGTGTATTGTGTGCGTGTGCGTTTATGTAAGTTTGCGCCTGCCTATGTGTGCGTATGTGTTAGGGTAGCTGTTAGATACACATGTATTGTTAAAATGTATGTACGCAGTGTGCGCGCGCGCGTGTGTGTGTGTGTGTAGTCATATTTTGGTGTGTGTATGTAACACAGATGTAATGTTTTATGTTAACAAAGCATTTTTGTAAAGCACCCAGAGCAGATTTCT
The DNA here is from genome assembly GCF_041734735.1 of Babylonia areolata. Taxonomy (NCBI): domain Eukaryota; kingdom Metazoa; phylum Mollusca; class Gastropoda; order Neogastropoda; family Buccinidae; genus Babylonia; species Babylonia areolata. The sequence continues at coordinate 32,705,003 of NC_134887.1, read as the reverse complement.
GGATAGTGTGCTATATAAGTATCCATTATTATTATTACATTGATCAGAGAACAAGAACATGAGGAGGGTTCAGGACTGCTGGACAGATGGATAGACAGGCTGGAGAAAGACAGGGAGAGAGAGAGAGAGTCAGAGATAGACAAAGTTAAAGACGTAAGTGAACACTAACATTTATACAAAATGCAAACATACACACACAAACCAAACACACACATACACACATGCCCATGCACACACACACAAATCACACACATACACAGCATACACATTCAGGGCCACTTTTCCTATACCCAGTTCATTATACCACAACCACCCTTTCAACTTTCAACAATCCCCACCCCCACTCCCTTTTTTTTGTCAAATATTTTTACAAGTTTAAAGACATACAATCAATGAACAACAACATTACAACACATAAACACACACATGTATAAAGAAATACTTGGACACAAGTACACACATGTGCACGCAACAACACATATAAACACACACATTCGTATCAAGAAATACTTGGACACACGTACACACAAGCACACACACACACAAGCCACAGACCCAGTGCATGCACACACACGCACACACACATACACACGTGCCCCTGCACCTCACCAGGCAGAGTCTCAAGCCCACACACCTGAATCCCATGTCCAGTGCCAGGCAGTACAGGTTTCCCCCTTCAAAGCTGAGGAACACCAGGTTGGGGCCGTGGTATGACATCACATGGTGACTGAACCTGCAAAACAGCCACTCACACACTTTGCCAATGTGCTTCACATGGTGACTGACCCTGCAAAACAGCCACTCACACACTTTGCCAGCACGCTCATTAACATCATATGGTGACTGAACCTGCAAAACAGCCACTCACACACTTTGCCAATGTGCTTCACATGGTGACTGAACCTGCAAAACAGCCACTTGTACACTTTGCCAATGTGCTTCATATGGTGACTGAACCTGCAAAACAGCCACTCACACACTTTGCCAATGTGCTTCACATGGTGACTGAACCTGCAAAACAGCCACTCACACACTTTGTCATCGTGCTAAATGACATCACATGGTGACTGAACCTGCAAAACAGCCACTCACACACTTTGCCAAAGTGCTTACTCTGCAATATTGTTGTTGTTTTTTTACTTTGTTTTTTTCTCTCTATATTCCAATCAAAGTATCTGCTTAGATATATATGTATATAGTTATTCGTGTAAAAGAGTTACCCTGCGTGTGTGTGTGTGTGTGTGTGTGTGTGTGTGTGTGTTGTGCATAAGCAAGAGCAAACATTCAAGCACACTCCTATGCATCCTAACATCCACTTTATAACTGCACATGCACTGTCCATGCATTTAAAATAAAAACAACATATATACAAGGAAACCGGACAATGCAACAAAGACTGCATAAAAATAACAACCACTTCACGTTCAATCAGCTAAGAAGTTCAAGGCATGTGACCAACAAGCAGTCTGCTGAACATGCATTGCAGAGCACTGTACCTGTTCTTTGACATGCCGTCTCTCTCACTGTTGTACAGCAGGCACCAGCTTTGCACCCGAGGCAGTCGACCAGCCTGCAAATATCAGCGTCTCATGAGCTGGGGAAATAAGGATACAATGCGGCCTTCACAGACACAGAAATATATGTCAGCCATATACACACCACGATCATGATCTCATTTCTGCTTCTTCAAGAAATTAATAACAAACATATGATAAGAACATGAAATTCAAAACAATTCAAAACAAACAGACTGTTTTACATCTTATGCCTGAACTGTACAGAGACACGAAAACTGACTTTATGAAGGACAGATTTAATCAAAATGTCATTTTTCAGTCGGTGGCAAACTGCAGCTTGTAAATTAGTCAAGTGATCTGGTTTTTCTCCACTAACCCGCTTTTACCCTGCCAAGTGCTAATCTCATACATGCAGGCCACAACAGCCCAGCCATACAAAGAAGGTGGAAAGTAACTACAGTGATTCATCATAAAAAGCAAAAGTTTATAACAGTTGGAAAGAAACTGAAGTCATTGTGCCTGTGATGTATCATAGCAAACATTTATCTACAGCAGGAAAGAAACTGAAGTCATCATGCTGTGATGTATCAAAGCAAACGTTTATCTACAGTCGGAAAGAAACTGAAGTCCTTGTGCCTGTCATGAACAGTAAACATTTATCTACAGCAGGAAAGAAGCTTAAGTCATCATGCCTGTGATGTATCATAGCAAACGTTTATCTACAGTCAGAAAGAAACTGAAGTCCTCGTGCCTGTCATGAACAGTAAACATTTATCTACAGCAGGAAAGAAGCTTAAGTCATCATGCCTGTGATGTATCATAGTAAACATTTATCTACAGCAGGAAAGAAGCTTAAGTCATCATGCCTGTGATGTATCATAGCAAACGTTTATCTACAGTCGGAAAGAAGCTTAAGTCATCATGCCTGTGATGTATCATAGTAAACATTTATCTACAGCAGGAAAGAAGCTTAAGTCATCATACCTGTGATGTATCATAGCAAACGTTTATCTACAGTCGGGAAAAAACTGAAGTCCTCGTGCCTGTGATTCATCATGAATAGCAAATGGTCATCCTCACTTGTACCACACACTGCACACAGTCCTGTTTCCTGACCCACCGCATGACAGACACTCCCCAACCATTCTCCCCCTCACTTGCCTCTGATGATGAGAGGGCATCTGAACGGTCCAGCCCATCACTTTTGTCCTGAGAAATGCTGGGATTTTTTCCATCACAACCACCTCTTCAAAGTTGGAACCTTCCATTTGTGATATTTCGACACTGTCCATGGTGGTAAAATGCTGCCGCTGTCACCTACTTTGTCAGAAAATTATGTTCTTGCTGGAGACACCATTGCTGACATGCATGCAGCAAAACTGGTCATGTGATCGATCACTGACTCATTAACAAACAGCACACTGTATCACCCAGTCAATAAATTACTTCCACTGCGTAAAGGCTGACAACACTGTACTCAGCTTGCAGTGGCGAGCCATCACGTGAGCAGTGTTGTTATACATTTTAAACACGCTGAAACGCTACATCAGTTGTTTGTCTGAGAAGCGAGTCTCACTGGTTGTTGGTACAGAGAGCTGAAAGGCCTGGAAGAAAGTTGGCAGAATGTTTATCTGCCAAAACAGTGTCAATGATGGTCTGGGTTCAAATCCCTGTCACGCCCTTTCTCCCAAGTTTGACCAGAGAATCAAACTGGGCGTGTAGTCATTCGGATGAGATGATAAACCGAGGTCCCATGGCAGCACTCACTTGGTGCACTGAAAAAGAACCCATGGCAACATAAGTGTTGTCCTCTGGAATAATTCAGTGAAAGAAATCCACTCCAATAGATACACAAATATAGATGAATGCACTTAAGGCCTGACTAAGCACGATGGGTTACGCTGCTGGTCAGGCATCTGCCTAACAGATAAGGGCCAGGTTGCATGAGGCGATCTTTGGAGCACTAAGTTTGCTTAGAGTTAAGAATGTTCCTAAGTGTATGGAGTTCACCATGGAGTTGAGAACATTCTTTACGATAAGTTCGCTCATGCAACCCACCCAAGGTGTAGCACGTATGGATTTGACGCCTCCTTGAAGAAACTGAAACTGCAAGGCCTGACCCGATCACTCACCAGACTGGAAACGATGTGCTGCCAGGGGTTGACGTGGGGCCCAGCGGTGCCTGGCGTGGGAACGGCAGGGGGCGGGGTGGGGAGGGTGGTGTAGCAGTTGGGCAGCACAGCGGACAGCGCCCAGGCCATGCCCAGACTGAGGCAGTGCTGACCACACTTGAAGTTCTCCAGCTGGGGCACCCTCACCTTGTTGGCTTCCTGGGGGAAACAACTCTGCATGATAACCGTTAGCATCAAAACAAGTCCCTCAAAAACCGCAATTCTAACATCAAAACAAGTCACTCAGTAGCGGCCACTCTAACATCAAAACAAGTAAAGTTGCTCAACAACTGCCACTCTGTCTCTGCTCTGCGTGACAGCCGTTAACATCACAGCAAGTCACCCAACAACTGCCACTCTGTCTCTGCTCTGCGTGACAGCCGTTAACATCAAGCAAGCCACAACAGTTAACATCACAGCAAGTCACCCAACAACTGCCACTCTGTCTCTGCTCTGCGTGACAGCCGTTAACATCAAAGCAAGTCACTCAACAACTGCCACTCTGTCTCTGCTCTGCGTGACAGCCGTTAACATCACAGCAAGTCACTCAACAACTGCCACTCTGTCTCTGCTCTGCGTGACAGCCGTTAACATCAAAGCAAGTCACTCAACAACTGCCACTCGGGTGCAGTTGTCCAGTCATTTGGCTCTTTAATCTAAATGTAAATTTCAATTTTCCTTACTGCACTATCATTTTGCAAGACAGAAAAAAGAAGACCCGTGTCCTCTCGATTCCAATACAATTTTTTTATTCAAAATCCCAGATCCATCCCTTGCCCTGCCACAACGATCACAGTTTTCCGTCCCAATGTCTGCTTTCCTTACCATTTCTGAGGGAAGGTTGGAACCTCCCAATACAGTGCACACCCAGCTGTGTACACCGGCAAACATGTTGGGGCAGTGAGCCAACAGCCATTTGTCTGCAGATTCATAGTTCAGCTGCTCATGGATGCCAAACTGCAAACACAACAGGCACAGTCTATGTTCAACTCCACAATGCGCAAAGAGAGAGACAGAGAAGGAGAGAGAGAGAGAGAGAGAACTCTACAATGCAATCATTTCATAATGAACACTCTCAAATATACCTTTCATAATTCCTCAAAAATCAAACACACACACACTTTCTCTCTCTCTCTCTCACATACCCACACAAATGTATATGCATATCTTTAAAAGAATTACAAACTTGGGTTATTCTTAAAAGATTTTTAAGGACTTAAAAAGACATGCAACGCATGCAAATGAATGAAGATAGCCCTCCCTCCCAAAATAAAAGCAGGTCCTGGAGGACTCACCATGCCAGCCACCATTCCTTCAAAGAGTCTGTTGTCGCGCTCATCGTCCTGGTGGGGGATTTTGGACAGGGACACTGTCAACATGAAGGACACCTGCACCATCTGATAGGCCTCTGAACAGAAACAACAAAACACCAACCTGATCAATACCTTTTACAGAGATGCCAACCCCTGTCAAGTGTTCGTAGGAACAATCAGGAAATTTGGTCGGAACATTTTGACTTTGGTAGGTACACACTCGGAATCTAAGCCACATCGGCAAATGTACATTCTATATACAAAACATACAAACACTTTGACCTACCTGCAACATGGTGAAACTCTAGCTGCTACTATTAAGCTGAGTGGTCCACTCAATGCTATTTCAATTTAAACATATCACGTGATTTACTGAGCATCATCATGTGAGACCAAGGTTAGTAGTGACTGCCCTGGTCTAGTAATCGACAGGTCTTAAGCATCTGGGTAATGTTACGAAATGAAAGCATGTGATCATGCTATGTAGTCGAAAATGAACTCGTCGGAACAATTTTGCCGTTGGCGTAATGTCAGAACAAACTGCTATTGAGCGTAACAAATTACGTTGAAATCGTAACAGTTGGCACTTCTGCTTTTATCTATGATACTATGCTTACACCACTTAATCCTGGGGAGCTTACTGCCTCCTTCCACAGGCTTCCCTGTCATACTGATGTGGAAAAACACTGAAAAAATACTGAAACTGACTGTGTTTTCCTCTAGATTGACACTTGTGGACGCAGCTGGATATGCTGTTTAAGTTAGTTCCCTTTGCTTGTGGCGTGTGCACATGCAGGGACTAGGAAGCTAGGGCACAAGGTTCAATGAGTTAAAGCCAGTAATAAAAAGACAACAGAATAAATCAAAGGAATTTTATTTTCCTAAAATTAAATTCAATCTAACACACTTACCATGACCAACTGGTGCAGACTTTGGCAGAGATCCAATGCTTGTCCCGTGCAAACTATTACCCTGCTTTTGAGCAGAGAAACTGAAAGTAGGTACGGCCAGTGACCTCCCCTAGTATATTACCTCCCTTCTGCATGCCTAAGAAAGCACCCTCTTTTTTTTGGCAGCCATCTTTCTTTCATGCACCTATGCATCTGCGTGGTTAAGTTATAGATCATTAAAAAATAATTATGCTCCAACTACAGCCATAAAGATGTATACAACTCATTTCAAAGTCAAACAGAAACTGAATGTTTAAAAATGTTTATTCATACATACCAGGTATGTGTGTCAATCAAGTGTTAATTGTCATAAATAAATAGCATAAACAAAATGATTTTCACTGTGTGTTATCAGCCAACATTATCTTTACTTATCATTTTTAACTGGTCAGTGCCATGTCTAATAAGCAATATCACACAGAAATACATTTCAAAACGTCTTCATAACATCAATGTTTTTCTTTTGTTTAGTCAACTGAAATAACTTCATGTCTTTTTCTTTTCTTTAGTCAAGAATTGTATTTCAAACTTTAAAATGAAAAAGAAAAATACAGGCTTTTTAACCGATCAACAAAAGATTGTAGGGTACTTGTTTCCACATCTCTTAGATATATGCTTGATCAGAACCATAAACCAACACACAAGTTGTGCCTTGAGTACATGCTATATATTTGTGTAAATATCAGAGTGGATTTCTTCTACAGAATTTTGCCAGAGGACAACACTTATGTTGCCACGGGATCTTATCAGTGTGCTAAGTACGTGCTGCACATGGGACCTCAGTTAATCATCCTATCTTGATTAGACACTCAGTTTGATTTTCCAGTCAAACTTGGGAGAAAGGGGCGAGAACCAGGATTTGAACCCAACCCCTCAGAGACACTGTATGGGCAGATAAGCGTCTTACCCTTTCTGCCACCTTCCCCTAAAATGCATGCAGCATGATTCTGTTACTCGTCCTCACCTTCTCTGGTCAAGTGCTCCTTTCCTTTGGCAAACAGCCGGTAGTAATATCTCCTCTGGTCGGCCACGTTGATGGTGCTGACGATTTCTGTGCCAGCCTCCACAAACTCTTCCCGTGTGATGCGATCACTGTCCACGTGTCCATTCTTCATCTGCCTGTACATCAGCTTGCCAAACTTGTGCAAGGGACCATGAAAGGCATTCTGCAATGAAAACGATACAGCAACAATGCCATGGCTGAAGCAGGTGACAGCTGGCACTGTGGTTTTGCAACGTACACTGTAACTGAGCATGCTGCTGTCGAATGCAAACAGCTCGACACCATGCTTTGTCTTGCATGCTTTGTGTTGACTCCACACAGCGTTTACTCTTTCACTCACTGTCTCAGAAATCAATTCTTTCGCTGCAAGTTTCAGTGCAAAAAACAATCCCCTGTGCCAAATATTTTAAGCTTGACCCTCCCAGTCACACAGTTTGGTCCATGTCAAAACAAAACAGGACTGATTCACTTTACAACTGGTCAACATGGGAAGGTTAGTCAATTTTCTACTGCACAGGAAATTGCCTGCAGCTGTGAAGCTTTGTTACTATGTAAAAAAAAAAAAAAAAAAACCAAAAAAACCACAACAAAAAACACACAAAAAAACCCTGTCCAGTTAACATAACCCCACAATGTCAACTAAAGTCACCAATGGCGGTGAACTGTCTGGACTAAAGCTGCACCAAAAACAAAAACAACCCCCCCCCCCCCAATTCCCCGCGCACACACGCACAAACTCATTCTGATTGATTTCAATAACTAAGTATAACCTTTAATCTTACTGCTAACTTGGACATCTATTCTTGATCCAGTAATTGCTGCATACTAAGGTCATGACCCAAGAGACACCGGAACCAGTCAATGTGCCAAATTAGAGCTTGACCCATTACGAAAATAAAATGTCTATTTGTGTGTGTGTGTGTATGTGTGTGTGTTGTTGTTGTTGATTTATTTTAAATGTGTTCACTTTGAATGACATTAGATGGGGAAGATAATAAAATAAAACAGAGTGTATATGATTGTGCGGTTGTGTGATTGTGTGTGTGTGTGTGTGTGTGCGCGCGCGCACGCGCATGCGCACCGCATGTTTCACTCTAACTCTCAGGGAACTGTCTTACTCCTGGCTTAAATTTGCAGATATTTTCACTTCAGTACATATGTAGAAGGTATTGGTAATGCACAGTCTTGGTATGAATTCACTCAGCTCCATCATCTCACCTTCTTTTCAGATTGAGTTTACTCTTGTTCAATTTCATATAATAATAAACACACTATCTGACACAGCCTGAGAAAAAAAAAAGCATTTTGTAAAATCTCTCTCTCTCTATTGTACTGTACAATCCATTAGTTATGCACTATGAAGGCTGGCTTGACCCCTATCAAAACACTGATCAAAGAATACTTTAAGTTGCCTAACTGATCAGTGCCAAATTTTCTTTACAGATACCAATATAGCTCTACCCCAAACATAAAACTGGACACTACACTAACATTAGAACTGATTTACATAATATTCAAGCTCTGAAATTTAAATGTCATTTCTGCCTGACAATTTCATAGCAGGTAATGAATAATGCATTATGATCTGACTGTGATATTCCTACCTCAAAAGTGACCCTGGACAATTCACCAGGATGCGTGTTCCCATCATCAGCAGTTAGTTCCATTTTCTGAAAAGGAAAACAAGGCAGGTGATATAACATTATCAATAAGCAGTTTCAGTTTAATTAAAGTAGTTTCAAGGTTTCAAAGCATGAGAATTGATTCATTTTCGCTTCATCACATGTACTTAAATTTAAAAAATTTTTTTTTAAAGCAGATGCCTGACCAGTGCATTCACATAAAGTGCTGGTCAGGCATTGAGGGCCTCAGTAAAATAAATGAAACAAATATCAATAACTGAATAAGCATACTACACTACAGTCAATGAGATCTGGTAATTAACATGCCATCTTTCCCCTATCATTTTTTTTTTTTTTTAAATAGGCATTATTTCCATATATCTAGGAGTAAGATCATCAAACACTAGGCTGGGAGAATGCTGCAGTGCACAAAGGTTTCCGGTCTTCATTGGTCATTTTTAGTGAAGGCAGAGAACATAATCACACAAACTTATTCATAGTTAAGAAGCTGTTGAGTTTGGTGAGATGTCACACTAGTCTTCTGATGTTACGGGGGAAAAAAGCATGAATGAGGTAAGATTATATAGGTGCCTGGAAAATCAACATGAATTATCGAATGCAGAAAGGAAAAGGTTAAAAGTACTGGGAATTGGTGAGGGGCCGGAAGGGAGCAGGGGAGGAGTTCACATTTTTTCAGTCAGTAAATCATGAGCAGGGGAGTACTGTCAAATGAGTTGGACAGCAGGGAAGGGGCAGCATTATAATATATCCTGGATTTGAAGCCTTCCACTGAGAATGACATAACTTCAGGAGGGAGGCAGTTCCTCTTCTACTCACCGATGGTACACAGAAAGGAGTTTTTCCTGCAGCTCTGTTAATGGAAGACTGAGCTAAGTCTACTGGTCAGGTGGGACTGCTGACGTTTTGTTTGTGCTGCCAAAAAGAATACCTCTGTACCACAGTACAGACAATAAAGTTTGCGTGTCATTCATGTGTTGTTTTCTTTTTCAAACTGCACACTGATAGAGGGTTGTATTTTCCCTCTTGAACATTATCACCACCATAATACTTCCAATGTGCATACAACATCAATATATAAGTGAATGTCCACAATTTCATATTGGGCAAATGCATTATATACTATATACATGTACAATACAGTAATAATCTGCAATGGTATTTATAACAAAAACACAAAATTTAACATAGAAAAATACATAGAGTTGTTCATATTGGTAGGTTGGGGGTGGATCATGATTGAACTTGAAGAAGGCTGCCAGTCTTGCTGTGTGCCTCTTGTCTGTGAGTGAAGTCCAGAACAGCTGAGTGTAAACATCACTTGTCAGCCACACTGGATGTCTTTCTGGCAGTGCCAGATGGCCACCGGCTAGCCAGCTTGACCATGCATCTTCTCCATTCTGCTCATGTCCTTTGATGTGTTGGGATCCCAGGCACATGAAGCATACCATTGTAAGGCTATGACAAGAGCTTTATACACATTATTGATGTTTCCTATAAACAAATTACTCTCACAATGATAGCCAAGAGTCTTCAGGATCAGATGGGTTTACTGGGTCTTGCTGGGTTTACTGGTGATGATGGAGATATGCGTGTCCTAGCTAAGATCTTGCAACATGGTGACATTCAGGTATATTGTTGATGTTGATGTTGACGTTGTAGATGTTTGAGGCCCAGTGATGGGCCAGTTCATCTTTCCAATATTGTCTCCTTCATCGATATGCGGTTTTGGCCATGAATTTGGTATCCTTTTGGTAAATTGATTTATGTTTCTGGTGACACCAGAACTGATCTCCCAGTCAATAAACCACGCTACATCAAATAAGGCGTAGGTATATATGTGAAGCACCGATCAGACTGGATATGATGCAGACTGACACACACACACACATACACACCCACACACACACCCAAAATAGAGCTTCACATCGCCATACTGTAATCCAGATAAAAGTACACGTGAAACTGAAAGACGTTCCGTTTTACTTAGTTTTGAGCTCCTTACTTCGAATAACTTAAGAATGGAAGTTGAATGGTTTTGAGAGGATGTCTCAGATGCATCAGTTTTCGTCGCCGTGGACGCTGAGCAACTTGAAGAATTTTTCGAAGATTTGTGACCGCTGTGACTGTTGCCCATTTCGCTGCTTTACAAAATCAAAACAATACACCACTGGGCTGAAGACTGATCAGGAAGTGAGACGGAATGCGTGCGCAAGAAAAAAACTAATTTTGGTATTCATGCGCACCAAGTTGTTTTAACTTTTTACTTCATGTAAATGTTTTGCCCATGCTGATGAAAAATTTCGCTTACATGTTTTTATGAGAGCTGTTGGTAATACCTGTACTCATTTAGTTGAAGAAATTAAGGGTGATCTTTACCTATGTGTGAATATTTTTACTCGCGGCGTTATTTTCTTGTCTGTGTTGTCTGGTTTCGGAGGAAGACGAATAATGCCATCTTTGCAAAGGCAATGTTTCCGAGGAAAGGAGTCTAATATCAGTATGTTCCTCTAGTTGACACAGCCATGGGTCGGTGTGAATGTTCAACGAAAATGATTCCAGTGACACTGGCCTGGACGCTTATACTGGGGTGCACTGGGTTGTACTTTGCATTTGTGTAAGTATGCGGCACTTAAGTTGACCCCAACGGCAAATGCCGTCAGTCACAGACATCAGTTAGTTGGGGGTAATCTTGATATTGCTATTTATTTTCAAAACAAATAACCAGTCCCGTTAAACAGCACCACTGTGGATTAAGCACATGTGAATGGTAGTTTGGAAATTTACATTTGCCATGACCTTAAGTGACGGAGTCCGCTCAGTCGGCAGCGTAATGCTTGATCATGGTGATGGTCGCAGTTGCATTCTCTCGTCTGTGTCAAAAACTGGGTGTGTCAGAATCGACATCCTCAGCAATGTTCATTTAATTGTAAAGGAATATGAAAAAATTACTTTACATATGCCTATGATATTGACTTTTGGGCGTAGTGATTACTAACACATGAAGCCATAGTGCTGGACAGTCAACCAACAGAAAGATGTTGAATCAATACAATAATAGAAGTGATAATTGTAATACAAGTGTGTGTATCTGATTATGACGCACGAGAATTGACCTGATCCATATGAATTCAGATAAGTGTGTCATTGAGATTAGATTTTTCATGATGCATCAAATTAGTGTTGTGCACACAAAAACTTCGAAGAATGCATGAATTGATGCACTGTCAGTGTGAATGCAGATTTGTCCAGACTGCCATGTCAAAGAAAAACAATGATTTATCTTTTTATACTTTGTGAGAGGTAACCACTTATAAGTCTCTTGAACAGTGAAACTGAGTTGCTGTTTGTTTCACCCAGTCATACCTTTAGGACACTTCCTGTTTAGCTGAAAAGCATGGCATCGAAATATATATAAGAATGTCACTTTCCATGCTTGTGTGTGTGTGTGTATGTGTGTCACAGTGTCTGAAGTACATGCAAATGTTACCTAACTTGTGCAGACAGAATGTTTGAAAATTTCCAAAATGAGATGTGCTCAATGCCAGTCTTCCTCATACTATTGTGTGATAAACACGATGAGAGGTGAAACTGAAAGGTCAAGATCATCATCTTCTCATATCAAAATGGATGTTTGAACCTGATACTGTGATATATATCATATTTATAATCTTACTGAGTTAATGATTTAGCTGGCAATACAGTTGATAACGAGATCTGTTATACAACCGGTTTTTTGGTGTGTTTTTTTGTGTTAAAAAAAAAAAAAATTTTAAGCCTTTCTCATTTGCAGGCCACATCAACTTAACTAATCCATGTGTGTGTGTGTGTGTGTGTGAAAATTACTGTAGAGCTTGTAACTTATATAAGTTGATGATGTGATTTCTTGCATCAGATTTCTAATAAGAGCAAGTTTTCACTTGCTTTCGACTGTATGTATCAAGTGGCAGAGTAAAAGATTAGAAATTGAAAGGATACATTCAAACAGAATGTTAAGCCAACTATGGACTCCATATTCGCTCCAACTAATGAGCCACGGAGACTTTGCAAATGAAGAGTCTACCATCACCAATGATATTTCTGCACATACGGAAAAGTTTATCAGAATCAATTAACAAGTCATTTTGTCCCTGCCCACCCTCCCAACTCTTCTGCGATGTATGAACTAGATGAAGGTTTGGGTGTGCCAGTCTTCTGAGTAGGGTTTGATCCCAGGACTGCAGTGGCAGATGGTTTGGCGTAGTCCCAACATCTGGATTGCATTGTCGATATGAAGTGATAAAGAATCCAACTCTCCTTGAACATGTTTGAAAAGCAATACAGTTTAATCAGAATGCAGAGAATATCTTGAATCATCCCCCACACAACCACACCCTGGCTTGTTTTTAGATGGAAGTCCATATGATAGCAATTCACAGAGGGAGCTTTAAATAGTTTAATGAATGTTAAGCAGTCGACCAGCTGCCGTGGCAGAGTTGAGTGTGCTGTGGGCTTATATGGGGAGACTGGGACCACATAGTCAAGTGTCGTCCACTTCAAGGATGCGTCTTTGGGTGTGTTGCTCTAATTACTTGACCAACACTGCAAGTATCTATATCTCTCGGGCCTGGTTAACGCTGAGATATCATCAGGAAGCATAGAGTACAGCCTTGTCACGCAGTCCCAAACCAAAATGGACCTCCACAGCAACACTGTCATCGTTATCCTCCTCCTCCTCCATCATCATCAATATAAACAAAACAGTCTCAAAGTCTGTGGCCTTTCATGCCCTGCTCTCATGGTGACCTCAGTTTCGATGCCCTTCCACTTCCATGCTTGGGGTGAGTCCTATCAGTGTCTTTAGTGTTGGCAGATTCATTGGGGGCTGTTATTTGAGGGATGTGGTGGCGGTCACCACTCTGGGAGGGACGCTCACTCAGTCTGGCTCCATGACTAAGCCATTATTGTCATTAGTAGGGGGCTTAGTAGGTGGTGTCCAAAGTTCCTTAAATCCGAACAGGCACCACTGAACACCACTGAAGTGACTCAGCAATAGTGCAGGGTCTTCTCTAGTGTGTGGCCTCCTGGCGACCTAACATCGATGGAATGCATTTATATCGTTCACTTTCTTCCCTTGATAAGTGATATGATAAGCAGTGGTGTGTTTTCAACCTGTCCTGATGTAGCAATAAAACCAGTAGCACATGATATTCTTGCATTGAAAAATGAATGAACAAGTATGCAGAGCAGTGTACACTATGACTTGCCTTTTTTGCTTGTTGTTAAAAGAGTTAAAATCTTACAGATAGCTAAGATATTAAATGACTAAGGAATGCGGAAGTGGTGTTGCAGCATTGGGTGCATGTGACTGATCGACTGCAGGAAGAGTTGGCTGGGTCAAGGGTGAAGTTGACATGATCAAAGCGCACATCTCTATCCGTGTGAGGAAGAGGATATCTGCTGATTGCTCAGCATTTTTTTCCTCAGTATATTTTAGCAAGTGATTTGTTTACTAAGCAATCACTTGCATCAATTGTTGGTGACATCACTTTTCTTTCTTGAATAAACTGCATGCATAATGAAAGGTTGGATGGAATTCTGTAGGCACCATGTTAAAGTGAGGCTTTCCTTAATGACTGAGTGTGTACCATCGTATCCATCAACCACATTGAAACAGTATTGATTGTTGATACACCTGAGCCCTCCCTTTGGTCTCGGGGAGGCCACAGACAAGGTCACTGCAGCGGTGTTCAGCAGAAGTGTCTTTATGAGGCAACACACAGGACACCACCTCTGATTCATACTGACAACAATGATCAGTTTGACATTGACTGAGCCATGTTCAATGGGCATATGTCCTGGAGTGGAAACTACCACCAATGAATCTGCCAACACCAAAAGACTTGGCCATGGACTGACCACAAGTATGGCAGTGAAAGTGACTTCGAGGCTGGGGTCACCATGACTGTGAGAGCTGAGGACACTGGGAAGAACTGGGGACAGCTGGCAATTTAGGATAAGAAAAGCAAAAAAACTTTCAAGATTAATGGTAATCAGTATGCTGATTACATATATATATATATATATATATATATATATATGGGAAGGATGGACTCATAGAAACATGGAAAAATAAAACATTCACACACACACTGACTCTCTCTCTCTCTCTCTATCTCTCTCTCTCTCTCTCTCTCTCACACACACACACACACACACACACACACACACACACACACACACACACACTCCGTGTACACACACACACACAAACCATACATTAAATGAACACACACACACACACACACACACACACACACACACACACACACACACACACACACACACACACAGAATGACACACACTAAAAATCGAACAAGACAGACAAAATCCATTTACCAAAAGGATTACACATGCACTGCATGTTTAGCATTCCCCCCGCTCCCTTTACACTACGCACAGAAAGTTAAGTTGATAGTTGCGAATGCATCACATTCACAGAGGGATTAAGTTTGTTGAATAATCAAATTATCACTTGCATACATTTAGACAAGATATGCATCAAAGTGGGTTGACAGTATTGTCTGTGCATGTTTTCGTAACACAGACAAAAAGAAATGTTATGCCTAGATGTCAGTTTATTATAGCACTTACACAACAGTTTTGTTTTTGCTATTGTAAGAAGTAAAATTCTTCCTGAATACATTGATCTTAGCATTGTGCATGTTATATTGTAATTTATTAAGGGTTCCTAAATGTCTTATATGTAACAACTAACATGAACAGTGAAAATAAAGTTAGTGTTGGGCCGGTTTTCAGCAGAAAAAACTTTTGGTATCAACTCCGATATTTCCACTCTTGTAACATTGCACAAAGCCAGTGTTACTGATACTTGGATCTTTGTAGGTCTTGTTTAAAAAACACATCTGAAATTGAACAATTTCATACCTTGACTCTCCACACCCCCACATAACATGTTTTTAATTTTGAGTTATGGTGTGTATGAATTTATGCTTGTTTTCTTTGATAGTTTGGTTTTCTATAGCTGGCTGTTCAGTTCTGTGGTTGGAGACCTGATTAATCAATGGTTCTGTTTGATTGTCAGAAATAAAACATTGCTTCTCTCAGTGGGATGGAAGGGTGCAGTCTTGGCTGGGATCCAAGGCCTTATCATAATAAACGTGTGGAACTAAGTTACAGACACTGTGATGTATGTATGGACATGGCTGTGTGTGGGTGTACATGTTTCAGGGAAGGCATACGATTGTTTTCACAAGCTCATCTTGCTTGTGGTATTTTTGCAATCTGCTTGGGCTGCATAAACTTCTCTCACACATCTTGACAGGCATGTGGATGAGTCATTATGATTGAGCACTGAACCATGTGGCCTGTGGGAATGCACAAAGTTGTGATGTAGCTGTTACATTGTGGGATGTGGAGTAATGGGCTGTGAGGCACTGCCACTCCACCACCCCTTTATCTGACTACAGTTCATATGGAAGCAGGGAAACAAGTGTCAGATTTTTGTGGGTTTTTTTAGTATTACTATTAGCTCACCCCTTTTTTCAGTACATAATTTAGTGATTATGGACATTGTTTAATCATTGTAGAATGTTCCCATTGAGATGATGAATGCAACTATGTTGTATGTTTGATCAGTTTTAGTAACAGTTGATTGCATAAAAATTTGAATGCTGATTTCTTTACGTAACTTTTTTAGTATCATAGTTATTTAGATTTTACAGGTATGATGTGTGGCTGTTTATACTCTGCTGCTGAGCCATACTTCAGAGGTGTGTATGCTGAGTATGTTCCTGTTTACATACCCTACCAAATGCTGACTTGAATTAGTGGATCATTATTAGCAGTATGGGATAAAGTTTTGCCCTGTTGTGAGATGATCTGATTTGCTGTGCATTTTTTTCTGTCGTATAATTCCTTTCGTTGTTGGATGAGTATAATACATGAGTTTTGAAGGCTTTGCATCTGTTGTTTATCTTTCAGATGCAGGTACCTGTTGGAGACCTACTCCTATGCCTTCCCCATTTACCAGGGGGTTCTGGCCCTCTTTGTCATCCTCAACCTCTCCCTCACCACCTTCATGGACCCGGGCATTTACCCCAAAGGTGAGTCATGCATGTTTTGATTGATGAGACTGCCTTCAGTGAGGAGAAGCTGATGATGCTGCTTTCAGTCAGAAGACAGTATTGGTTTCAGCATGCACAGTGTCACATGGCAACAAAAATAAAGATCCTGTCCAGATATTTAGGAGTGCGGGTTTAATTTTACATACAAGTATGAAGTAATGAAGTATGTGCAGTTTTTATTTTACTCTGTCACTGACTGACTGATGTAGCCATACTGAGTTCTCAGGTGTATATTTGTGTTTCCATAACCCAACTGACACTAACGTGGAATGATGGATAAATGGATCTTTGACATGCAGATTTGATTTTTGCCTGTGTATTTAGCAAAGGGGATTTACAAAGCATTGGCAGTCTGCACATTACTTACGTTGACATGGTACTTTAGGATATCTGAAAGATACACTGCACACAAATTTCCAACTATACTAGTCTTCAAGTGTGCAAGCAGGACTACTACTTCACATTTTGTGTTGAATCTTGAGGTTGGTTGTAGATGTCTGTGGAGTTTGTATTGGCCGCAAGTTGTTCACTGTGTGCCTTGCCTTATTTTTGTCTCCATTTACACCTCCATCTTTGCTGACCATGTTACCTACTACCTAGGCAGACAGACTTTTCCATTTCTTTACTGTCTTGCCTTGCTGGCGGGTTGGATTGTCCTGATTGTTGTTGATTTTCATGGATTTACGTAAACAGGATTCTGGTGTTGATATTTAAGGTCTGCTTCCTATTGCTTTTTTCTGAAAGACATTAGTTCTCTTGAGTGTATTGGCATCTTTGTGAGAGGAGGCTTGTATCATCAGCAAAATCAGGATCTGTGAAGGTCCATTGGACCATTTTACCCTATGGGATGGTCTTCATTAAGCAGATCTGTTATCTTGTTGCTCTCAAATGACCGTACATGTGGACTTGAATCTGCTTTGTGACTTTGGTTATCATAGAGTGGAAGTGTATTAGTCATCTGCTTTACAACTTCTTACTAAAGAGTGGAATTCTGTCAGTCATCTGCTTTTTAACTTCTGCTTACCATGGAGTGTGTGTTAGTCATCTACTTTATAACTTCTGCTTACCACAGAGTGGGTGTTTGTCACCTACTTTATAGCTTCTGCTTACCAAAGAATGGAAGTGTATCATTCCTATACTTTCTAATTCTGCTCATTCACTTCCTAACTTCATTTTATCATTGAGTAGGAGACTTTTGTTAGTAATATTATCTTTTGTAACCTTGTTGTTTTCAGCCCATGAAGATGAACAGGTGAGCGACGACTTTCGAGCACCACTCTACAAGAATGTGGAGATCAAGGGGGTGATGGTGCGCATGAAGTGGTGTACCACCTGCCAGTTTTACCGCCCTCCACGCTGTTCACACTGTAGCGTCTGTAACAACTGTATAGAGGTGAGTGGAGCTTCCAATCATGGTTTACCATCTGTCCGAACAATGGAGAGATTGTGTCACTGACATTTGTACTACAGTGTCTTGTTAGTTTTTGCATGTGTTGTATTGTGTTACATTTCATCAGAACAGATTTCTCTGTGTGAAATTCAGGCTGCTTTCCCAAAGGACAGCACGTTGCAACAGTGCAACACCAACTTTTTTTTTTTCCCTGCCTACAAGTGTATTGTTTACCCTTGTGCCAAGGTTGTTGCAGTTCTCTATTATGGGAATAGTGAAGGGGGTATCTTTTTTTCTTAGATGTGCTTTATGTTTTTTGACTGCAAATTGTCGGAAGTGTATGGGTGAGGTGGAGAGAGAAGGAAGTTTTGTGTCCATTGTTAAATGTATTAGTTCAGTGACTGGTACTTGTGTTTGTGTTTTTTTGTTTTGATTTGATTTTTAGTGAGTGGTCCAGACAGGGTTAGTTGTACAACTGCGATATTTGGAAAAGAATATTAGGTTGAAATGCTTTGATAGTAAGTTAGTATATAGAGCACCAAATCAAATGGATTTTGCTCAGCTGCTTTGTAATACAATAGTTACAGTATTAAGATTACATAAGTGTTGTATGTTACACCATCCATCAAAAAATAAGTCTGACTAAAATAACATTTGAAACAATCACAAGACAGTACCATAAAGTTTGGTCTAAAAGCCGCAGCTTTTTCTCCCAGCTTCAGCCTCTGCGGCTTATACAGGGATGCGGCTTATCTGAGGATTTTAATTTTCCCAAGAGTGTCACGTTCTCGTCTATTCTTAGCTGCCCTTCAACTCGCCAAAATCATGATTTCTGTCCATGAATTTTTGGATGAGCTTCAGGTTAGTGTGCTAACTATTCATGTTTTAAAAATCAAATCCGCACACATTAAAGCCTTTACATCAGCATTCAGGTCTACTCTGCTCAAGCGCCCACCCTCATCATGCCGAAAACGTGACGTAATGCCTATGATGCAGCCTTCAAATTGAAGGCGATCGACCTAGCAGATGACAGTGCAAGTGATGGACCAGCAGCAACCTCCACCTTGCATTCATGTTCATCAAGTGAAAGTGAGGCTGAAGTCAGTGACAAGATGATGGAGGAAGCTGTGCTGGTTCACCTGTAACTCGGACACTGAAGACGAAGATTTCAGTGGATTCAGTGAGCAGGACGACATTGAATAAATTTGACTATCCCTAAATTATGGATCTTTTTTTGTTTTTTGTTTTTTTGTTTATTTTATTTATTCTTCTTTTTTGTGTGTGTGTGACAGTAGCAGTATTTTCGCTCGCTTTTCTTTGTGTTGTTTCCGCTTATGTTTATTTCATAACCTACAGTATTGATAGCTTTTCTGTAGTATGGGTATGTGTACCGATACTGGTGATAAGTGCGGCTTATAAGCCAGTGCGGCTTATGTGTGAATGAAGTTCAATTAAAAAAAAAAAAATAGTGGGTGCGGCTTATATACCTGCGCGCTCCATAGACCGAACTTTACGGTACATCAGAAAAAAAATCCTAGGCGGTCTTGAACAGATAAGTCATGAGACTGGTTTTGAAGCTTTTAACTAGGTTTGGGTTTGTCCCAGTCTCTCTGGCAAAGAGTTCTACCAGGTGTGGGCGGTGAATGAGAAGGAACTTTGACTGAAAGACTTTGCCCTGACAAAGGGAACGTGAATAATGACTATTTAGTGAATCAGCTCATTACTGCTAAGTGATATACAGCCTGTTAACCTAAAATTAACAGGTTTCTCACCCACCTTCATCCACCTACCCTGGTGGGTTGGAGGCTTTTTTTAGACCAACATTTTCAAAAGTTTAACACATCTCTCTTTGAGCCTACTGTCTAATCTTATTTTTCTGTGATGGAGAAGGTGAACTCCAATGTTTTGAAGAAGCAAGTGCCATTAAAAGAGAGGGATTGTTTTTGTTTATTTGGTTGGAGTTTTTTGTTCCACTCATAGAACTTACTGTCTCTGTGTTGGGAAATTATCTAAGAATGAGATAGCACAAGACAGGAAGCAGTGGAGATACCTGGTGATGATCTTATGTACCACAGGACACAAAGAGGATTATATGAGTACTAACATTGTCACCTGAAAACATCGTTTGCTGCTTTCTTTAACATCAACTGTTAGTGATTTATCCAGATATCTGCAACCACATTTATGACTAGACACAAGCTGACTGAAAGCCTTTGGAACCCTGTGTGTGTGTTGCAGACATTTGATCACCATTGTCCATGGCTGAACAACTGCATAGGGCGGCGAAACTACCGCTATTTTTTCCTGTTGCTGATCTCCCTGTCGGTACATATGGTCAGCATCTTGGCCCAGAGTGTGGTCTACATTCTGGACCACAGGGACCAGCTGTCCAAGCCTGGCCCCATCATTTCGTATCCTTTTTGGTGAAGGTGGGGGCAGGGTCATGCTACAGTATGTAGTGCTTGCTGTTAGTGCTTTTTGTAAGTTTAGTGAGGGGGTTGGGGGTGTAGGGTACACTCTTTCTGTCTGTCACTTGTATCAGTCACTAAAACACTGTTTATACATACTTATATTTCATAACTGGCTTGAGCTAAAAATTGGACTTTTGACCAGTGACTTCAAGGTAAAATACTGTCAGTTTGGATATTTGTGAGTTAATGACTGGATCAAATTCAACACAGTTAATTTAGGCAAATTCTGCAAAGCCACAGATGTTTGTTCCTGCTGAAGTGAATTTGTGCTGAAAATGAAACCGAAGCTGTAGTTTGTTTGGGTTTGATACCACCTGAGAAGTTCCAAGTTTTTTTCACCTCCTCTGCAGGCGCCTCTTGTTCAAGGTTTTCCATCTATGATAAGTAATCTAAATTAAAAGAATGGCTTTGACTTTGGAGTTGACATTTCCAAATGAAGAAACTGATAGTTATCAAAGCCAGCTTGTGAAAGGACTGTCTTTGTTTCTCTCTCTCTCTCTCTCTCTCTCTCTCTCTCTCTCTCTCTCTCTGTGTGCATGAAAACCTTTTCCTTTCATTTATGTGTGTGCTATTTGTAATAGATGTAGATTAGCAAGGACAGATTGGAAGAATAGGCAATGCCTAAAATATTAATCCTTGAATAAAAACGTTTTGAGTTCTGAGTTCTGAGTTCTCTCTCTCTCTCTGTCTCTCTCTCTCTCTCTCTTACTTCATCTATTATATTGTGCGTATGTATGTGTATGCATGTGTGAGGGCATGGTGTAAAGAAACTTCCAGCTTATCCTTTCTACCCTCACAACATTTGTCATTCTATCTGTGTGTGTGTGTGTGTGTGTGTGTGCCTGCTATATTTAAAGCTTCTGTTGATTGTATTACTTTCTGTGAGCTGACATGGTTTGCATGAACATGTGAGAACACACAGAATGAACACTGTTGATTTATTTGGCCCCAACCCCTTCTCCCTCTCCCCTCACCCCTGTCCTCTGTGACTTTCCCCTTTAGTATATGGGTCAGTAGCCTCCACAATAAAGTCAGTTTCTCTCTCTCTCTCTCTCTCTCTCTCTCTCTCTCTCTCTCTCCAATCTGCCCCTCTTGGCCATGTTCTGATTCCAGTGTGTTAGGTGAGCGTGCCCATGAAGTTGATGCACCAGTACAAACTGTGGCAAGCTCCTTAACTGTTTTTAGCATTGTGGTGGTATGTATTGTAGCACTGTCCACGATTCCAGTCTTTGGCCTCACAGGCTTCCACATGATGCTGGTGTCCAGGGGTAGAACAACAAACGAACAGGTGAGTCTGGCAACACAGAGGGGGTGCAGGGGACCTGCCTGCATGTGATGGACACAATCACAAAGATATTGGTGTGTTTATCAGCAGTTTCTGGGGGCTGCTAGCGTTCCTGTTGGGGAAACACTAAGAAATAGAAAAACATGTTCATTGGGAATACACACAAATGTGCTTTTGAAAACCAACCGATTGAGTTATTCATACTTGTGTTTTGAGGACTCAGCAGTATTTGTTATAATTCTGTTGCTTTTGTTTTGGTGTTTATGGGAAAGTATGTGTGCAAATTTTTAATCCATGTGCTCAAACATGGATGATACCTGTTGTCTGTGGTTCATGGAAGCATTGATTGTAAAGTACAAAGTGTGCTTTATGTACAGATTATATCAAGATGCATACAGCACTGATGTGTGTGTTTGTCATCACAGAAAAAAGCACGCACACAAAAAGCCATTATTGACAGAAAAAAACAATGACAGAACATGACAGTATGCAGTTTTCAGCTCTGTAGATACCATTGCTGATATGTTTGGAAATTAGATATATCATTGGAAATGTGATCCTTATCTTTGGATCTGGCACCGATCATTTGCTGATGGCTATGGTGTGTGGCCAACCATGGCCTGACATTGATAGCTCCCAGTGGACTGCTGGCACTGGCAATGCAGCAGATCAACTTGGGTTTGACTGGGAGAATGTTTGGATGAGTGGCAAGGGAGTAATGCCATTCAGCTGGCACAGATGATCGGGCAGCTTTAAAAAAAAAAAAAAAAGTGATAATAAGGATCAGTAAGCTATGGCTTTGGTGCAGAGTGACATGTCCAGAAGCTATTGGTGATTGTAGGGTTAAAAAAAAACAAAAAACAAGCTTGAATGGATAGGAAAAAAAGTTATGGTTTTTTTTTTTGTTTGTTTGTTTGTTTTTTGAAACCCGTCAGAGTGCAGTACACAGTCTGTCGGATAAGATGATAAAGCAAGATCCAGTGTGCGGTGCGCACATAGTGTGGTAAAAGAACCCACAGCAACACAAGGGTTGTCTCTGGAAACATTATGCAGAAAAATTGATTTTGATAGTTACCAACCAAATTCACTAGCAAACAGAAAAAAAGAAAAAAATGGGTAGCATTGCACTGTGGTGACATGCTCTCCCTAAGGAAAAGAGTCTGAAGTTTTACACAGAAATCTATTGTGACAAAAAGTAATTCAGTGTGAGAAAATATTGTTGTCTATCTACAGCATGAGGTTCTTGCATTGTTTGTGTTGTTGTTTTGCAGGTCACGGGGAAATTCAAAGGGGGTTTAAATCCATTTCATCGAGGGTGCTGTATCAACTGTAGCTACGTTTTATGTGGTCCACGCTGGCCCAAGTGAGTCATTCATCCTCCATTATTAAAATTAGCCCTGTTGTTGGTGAAGAAGGTTGATTTTTTAACGAAGTGTGTTTTTATCAAACATCACTCATCATCCTGTGTTGTGCTGATATTAGTTGGTTGTGTTTTTTGTGGTCCAGGCTGGTCCAAGTGAGTCATGGTTCTCCATTAAAAGTGTCGCTCTTGTAAACTTAACAGATTGACTTACGAACATGCACCCTCCCCACTCTTGCTTCTTTCCCTTCTTTTTTTTTCTGGATTTTTGTTATACCACAACAGTTAATGTCTTTTTATGTTAACTTCTTTTTCATTTTAGATTTCAGTTAATAAGATATTTAGTTACATTTATTAGCTATATCTATATGTTAAGAAAACTACAGACAAATGAAAGACAGGTACAACATATCAGGGGATCTTAAATGCATTGCGAACAAACATAACATGCTTAATCGTGTGTTTTGGATCTGTACAATGAAAACGTGCTGAATTAACACTTGTGAATGTGAAAGAGAGGAAAGGTTGGTTTGATTGATGTTGATTCATGTGTGAGTGTATGTGTGTGTGTATAGGAATATATGAGCATCATTTCATCAAGCATCCATTTCTCTTGTTCATTTTTCTTCTTTTGTTGTTGTTGTTTCATGTTACTTTTAATCATTGAAATGCTTCAGTGAAGTAAAAGGACTTGTGTTGATAAATTTTTTTGAAGATGACAATAATTTCCCTATTAACAGAGCAGCAAGCATGTTTTAAAATGGAGCACCTTTTTCCCTTTTAAGCAAGATTGCTATTACATGGAACAAGTGCCATTGCATGGAACAAGACACCTACCTCAAATTTTCTTCCAGAGAAGATTGGCAGTCCAGTGGATGTGTAACAGATATCTGTACATGATTGTATGCAGAGTGCTCCAACACTTGCCTACGTTTTCCAGATTATATTTTAAAAGACACCGAGAAGCTGAAAAAAGAACGGAGCAAAAAAAAAGGGAACAAAAAAGAAGGGAATTACTTTTACAAACAAATAAGGTAACTGGCTGGTGAGCAGCTGCTGTACCTATGCGTTGATGATTGAACAATTGAGGACACTGGAAATCTAGACTATAGGAAAGTGTTTTGTAGGAAAGAGTTTTAATTTAAAATGGATATTTCTCTGGCTTCTTTCAGGTCTGATCATTAAGGACACAGTGTTCTGTTCAAAACTGGAAAGAGAGAAGAGAAAAATAGTTGTGTCAGAGCTGCATCTGAGTAACTAAAAATGTTGGGGTTTGAAGTTTTGGGTGGTTCTAATGTCTTTTTAGGGTCAAATTCAGATCACTGAACATAACTACACTTTGCTGTATAATTACATACATATTACCTTTAAATGTTTCTGGTTTATTGCCATTTTTATTTAGAGATTTGGAGCTACGCAAGAGCATGTGGCATAAGTAAGTTCAAGCATAAGGAAAGAGTGGAAGCTGTCAGCTCACAACAGGCTGTCTGTAGACCTCTTCACTCAAGAGACTCAGCTCAACCATCCTGTATGGCAAACAAAGAGAAAATGATGTCTGGGTTCAGCTGATTGTGAGGTCAGCCACAGGCTTTTATCCACATTTTACATTCTTCTAGCCTTGTTTTTTGGCTTTGGAATTGAAAGGAAGATAATATCATTTCTTTCAGTTGCCTCGTACTCTTTCCACCATGTGCCAACCTTCAAGTGTTCAGCTGTCTTAGCCAGGCCACAGAAGCCTGCCAGGCCACGCTAAGCTGAGCCGGCTCTGAACATCTGCTGGGCTAATTACATGGCGGCACTCAATTGGCTGAACTGCATTGGCCGGGCAAGGGTGACTTGCAGGAGTGGAAAAGTCTGTTACGCTTTTCTCTTCACTGAGATTGACTGGCCAGAAGAGAAAGTCCATCATCTGACACAGATCACATGTTCTCTTGTGGTATGGGGGGAAAAAGGAGAGTGGGACAGGTCTGTCCATGTCAGCACTGGGTTACAGCTGTTGCCTGAAAAATATGATACACCACCAGCTGGCTTTCAGTACTCCACTGGCCAGATTTTGTTTTTCTTTTCCATTGCTGTCACTGGTGTTGGCAGCAGAAACAAAAGTGTCACTGGAACTACTCCATTGAGTTTTGTGACTCAAGCTGTCATGGCATGATTTCTGTTAGAAGACTT
The DNA here is from genome assembly GCF_041734735.1 of Babylonia areolata. Lineage (NCBI taxonomy): Eukaryota > Metazoa > Mollusca > Gastropoda > Neogastropoda > Buccinidae > Babylonia > Babylonia areolata. Next base: position 32,679,604 of record NC_134887.1, on the reverse strand, counting down.
CAAGCAAGGATTTCAACTGGAATTTGGGAGATAATCAGGTGTGGCTCAAAAGTAGTAGTGAAATTAGAGATGACTGCTATTTTTCTTGCGTTTTCATTGAAATTTGAAAGTCTGTTAGTTTCTGGTGTCCTTAGTGTTCAGTTTTACTTTTTGGTTCCACATTTTTTTCTTTTTTTACTAATGTTTACTTAATAAGTTGTTTGGGGTTTTTCTCCCTTCATTTGCAAGCTTGCGCCACATTGTTTTAATGTATTTCTTAGGCAGATCTGCACTCTCTTCAAAATGCCATGCTTAACACACACACATACACACTCACATTTCTTGTTCCTGATGGCTTGAGTTTGTTTAAAATGTCACAGTCCATTCAAAGCATGAATGCATGTATAGTCATAATCAGATCTTGAGTATGGAATCTTGAGTTTTGTTTTCCTTTAATATTTTCCTTTTGAAATTGACCATTTCAACATGACAAATTTTTGGTTATATCTGTTCTGTTTCATATTCTGAAGTTTTGAAACCTTTTACAGGATCATCACCTTGAAATTAATGATTTCACATACATTTAAAATGCTCAGTCCATTTCCCCTTAAAGTCATCACATTTTTTGTTTTCAAAAACAAGAAAAAAAATATGCACACACACACACACACACACACACACACGGAGAGAAAAAAAGAAAACTAAACAACTTCAAAATCAGAGTATTGCATTGCTTTGCTGTCAGGTGAAAACATAAATTGGAAGGACCTGTACTGTCTTCTTTCCAGAAAAAGTAGACCTGAAAGACTAGTTTTCACATCTGTGTTTGCCTGAGGGAGTGGATTGTGTGTGTGTGTGTGTGTGTGTGTGTGTGTAAGTGCTTGGAGTGGGAAGCGCTGCTGTTGGTTGTCACTTCCAAAACACAGCTGTCCATGCAGCTTTGGTTCATTTGGTTTTTAATTACACATACTTAACCGTGAACCACTAGTGCAGACTCCGGCAGGGGTCTGACATTCCTGTCCTGTACAAACTACTATCCGCCTATGCTGAGAAAACGAAAGTAGATACGGCCGATAACCTCCCGGAAATAGGTAACCTCCCCTGACTAGCGCCCTCTTTTTACGGAATGTCAGACCCCTGCCGGAGTCTGCACTAGTGGGTCATGGTAAGTATGTTACTTAAACGTAATTTTAGGCAGAAAATTTCCATTCTTTCACTCCTTTCCGTGAATTGGGTGTGGTGTCTAAGTAAGTGAGCAATGCTTGCTTGCAGGTTGGTGTCATACATTCCGAAAACGAGGACAATCCACATCGACTCGTCCAAAGTAACGTATGTGGCTGCCGAGAAGGACGTGAAGATCAGCGTGGAAGCGAGCACCACAGCGAATGGAGTGCGTCATCATAGCCCCACGGTCAACAATAGCGTGAGTAAATTATAAGGTTGTATACAGTTTCCTCCTATCTCTTTTTTTCTTCTCATTTCCTCCCGCGGTGTCGCTGCCCTGTAGCATCTGGGGGTCGTTGTGGTTGTCCCATGGCGGTGTTGTGGCTGTGGTGGCTGCTGTAGGGGATCGTCGTCTTCCTGCCTACTGTTGTCTTCACACTCCTTGTTTCTGTTGACTTTCCTTCTTCCATGTGGTGTGGTAAGAACTTATATGTGTGCTTGTGTACGGGCATGTTTGTATGTGTGTGTGTGTTGTGTGTCTCAAGACAGAACTTGTATGTGCACTTGTGTATGTGCATGTCTTTGTGTGTGTTGTGTATCTGTGAACAGAACTTGTGTGTATGCTTGTGTAGTGCATGTCTGTGTGTGTGTGTGTCTTTGTGTGTGTGTCTGAGGACAGAACTTGTATGTGTTTGTGTACGTGCATATCTGTGTGTGTGTCTGAGGACCGAACTTGTATGTGTGCTTGTGTGTGTGCATGTCTGTGTGTGTGCGTGTCTGAGGACAGAACTTGTATGTGTTCTTGTGCATGTCTGTGTGTGTGTGTTTGTGTGTGTGTGTGGCTGAGGACAGAACTTGTATGTGTGCTTGTGTATGTGCATGTCTGTGTGTGTGTGTCTGTGGACAGAACTTGTATGTGTGCTTGTGTATGTGCATGTCTGTGTGTGTGTGTGTGTCTGTGGACAGAACTTGTATGTGTGCTTGTGTATGTGCATGTCTGTGTGTGTGTGTGTCTGTGGACAGAACTTGTATGTGTGCTTGTGTATGTGCATGTCTGTGTGTGTGTGTGTCTGTGGACAGAACTTGTATGTGTGCTTGTGTATGTGCATGTCTTTGTGTGTGTGTCTGTGGACAGACCTTGTATGTGTGCTTGTGTATGTGCATGTCTATGTGTGCGTGTCTGTGGACAGACCTTTTATGTGTGCTTGTGTATATGCATGTCTGTGTGTGTGTTGTTTCTGGGGACAGACACACAGTTGTTTCTGTTGGAAGATGTGTTTGGGGTGTGGGGGTGACCCCCTTTGGGAAAAAGTGAGGTCCATTTTATTTGGAGAGCTTTGTTTCTGTTTATTATTGCTGAGGTGTTTGTGTGGTGTGAAGCCTAGGATGGAGAGGGCCTTTGTTTATTGATGTTTTTTCTTTGCACTTGGTTGAGTTCAGTATTCCAGGCCAGCAGCCTTCAATTCTCCGTTATAAATTTCTTGCTGATGTTAGCATTTAAACCTGAACTTACAGCGATACATTGTCGTAAACAAGTTTTTGCGTTAAGGACTGCGGGAGACTGGTTTATAGCATTTCATATATATTATTCCCCTTTTTAAAACATTGGCAAGTTGGGTTTGTAAGACTTTATTCCTGTTTATCTGCATCAAGTACATGCAAGAAGACCAACACTCAAATGCATGATGGAGGCCCCTTTTTTTCAAGTGGCTGTTGCAGGCACTGTGGTTGACTGGCTGTTGAAAAACACTTCCACAGCTGATGATGCCCTCACTGACTGTTGCTTAAACCTGGTTCAGTCATTTTGAGAGGAAACGGATCAGATTCCCTTGTGGCCTCGCATGACCATCACTTCAGTAAAAACAATAGATAATCTCCAGATTAGAAAACCTTGACAGTTTTGACATAAATCAATACCTCCTCCATTGTTTGCAGATATGATGAGCTTGATCATGGAGACATCAAGACTTTTTGTTTTGTTTTCTTAACACAAATATTGGTCAGTGCGAACATATATTCCTCATTTCCTGACACCCATCCTCTGTTATTTTGCTTGAATGTTAACCCTGTCAATTATTTTGTGGATAATGAGGCATGTGATAAAAGCAGTCATCAGTCAAAAGTAATGTTATGTGATGTTTCTTTGTCTTTTTGTTTATGTGTTCATTTATTAGTAGGCTGTGACATAAATTCAGGATAAATGGCTCCAATTGTCATGGAAGAAACAAACATCCAAATTATTGCAGCTCGTTTCCACAGCTGTGATTATACAGGTACGTCATTCTCTCCTCTCCGCTTCCCTTCACCCATCTCCCCCAAGACAATCACAGCTTTTCTTTGCTTTCTGCATTATTCTTCCTTCATATCCCTATATCCTGTAAACAAATTTTTTTTTTTTAAAGAAGAGAGAAAAGAATTAAAAGAATCAATGTTTTCTTGAATTGCAGGCAAAATTGCCTGATGCGCATACTAAGAAGCCTGGAAAAGAAAGACAATTTTGAATTAGCTTTTATTATTTTTTTTAATTATTATTATTATTTTAGAATAGATATTTGTGTTTGAAAAAAAAGATATTAGCTTTTATTATTTTTTATTATTATTAATTTTTTTTTAGAATAGATATTTGTGTTTTAAAAAAAAAAGAAAGAATATGCAATGTTTTTCAAATCATGTTCAAATACATGGGTTGTAATACCTTGAGCAAGTTTGCTCTGGCTTAATATTTGTTTGGATGATACCTCCTCTTGATTGTAACAAGTCCCCAAATGGTAGGTCAGTTTCTGATCTTTTTACCCACATATGCTTGAACGGTAAGGCAGAATATATAGCATCTGGCTGCTTTGTTTCTTTGTGTTGCCAAGCCTTCTGCATGAGTTCTCAGTCTGATGCTTTTAGTCTTTTTGATGTCTTTGTGGGATGTGTGTCTGCTTGTATGGTACACGTATGCTGGCAACTGTGCTTGTCAGCTTACTCATTTATAAATATATGTTTTTTAAGTTGCTTTTTTTGCCTCAAATTGTATGGTGACTGTTGTCATTATATGCATGGTTGGTGACAGATTGGTGCATCATTAGGAAGGACAGGTTCGGGTCTGGCAATCTGGATGACGGGATCATTGCATATCTTTTATGTTCTCAGACTCGCTGTGCTATGATTTGGACACAGAAACCACGGTATCACACCCTGAATTACACTGTTATGACCAGAATGTGAAGGCTAGACCTGAAGACCAGATTTCAGGGTTGTGTTGTTGTTTTTTTTAGCCAAATGCAGTTTTCACTCACACATTTCATTTTCTACACTTGAAATTTTGTTGACCAAAAATATTTGGTCAGACATTTTCCCTGTCAACAGTATGACAGATTTATCTTTTGTTTGATTTACATTTGAAAACTAGTGTTGGAAGGGAGAAGAGCAGACATGGACTGACCAGTGAATACTTCAACTACACCAGTTCGTTTGAATAAAACAGTAAATGTTAGTTGTAAGGCTGGAAGAAAATGGAAGAGAAATCGTCAGTTTTGGGGTGTTGAGTATTTAGTATAATTTCCCCCCCCCCCCCCCCCCCCTCAACATTACACAAAATGATTACCTGTGTTAAATATGACTTTTTGAGTTATAAATAAGAAAGTAAGCTGGTCATCTTGAACAAAAAAATCTACACAGCATGGTGACTGAGGAATCTGCTGTCAGGAATGAAAAATCCTGTGTTAATGAGTCGGAAATATGTGAATGAATTAACAAATCTGTTTTTTGGTGGAGATATTAGCTCACTGGCTGACTTAATATCTGCTGTTGTTTATGAGAGAGTTGAGGCTTAGACTGTATAATTATTTTCAGGCTTAGTTAAACTGGTGGCCTGCAAGAACATCCCTGTACATGGTGGTGTTGCTGCTTGCTGGGAAATTTCACTTTTCAGAACTTGTCAGCAGATGTTCATGATGATGATAAAACCTTACATGGTTTTGTAGATCAATGACCTCAGGAGGTTTACCCTTAATGGGGCATGAAGGTCAGGGTCAAAAAAAATTTTTTTAATAGGTTTCTAATGTTTGCTTAGAGTAAAGAAAATAATGTTTTATTTAGCAAAAATGTTGTTTATGATTGTACTTTAAGTTGATTGTAGTTTTATGTTGAAAACAGACGGTGGTGTAACGATGTCTGTGGTCCACAGGGGATGATGTTCACTGCCCCGGACCCCTATTTCGACAAAGGCAGCCAGTCCCTGGATTGTCAGCCCTCCCCACCCGCCCAGCGCCGCCTGGGTTCCTACAGCAACCTGTATGACGTGTCCCAGTTCACCCCAGCTCCCCACCCCACGTCTGTGGGGGCACCCCTTCATGCTGCTCGCCGCATCGGTGACAGCAACCACAGCCTGCGGGGCAGTGACCATCACTCTGTCCCAATCCCGCATATCAGCATCTATCAGCGGGCAGCCTCTGCCTCCCCCCAGCGACACCACGTCCGCCGGGCCCCCGTAAGTGGTGGAGAGGACCTCAGCCCACAGTCACCCACAGGCGGAGGGGGCAGCCTTCCCACCAGCCCCAGCGGGGAGCGCTTCTCTTCACGCACCAAGCTCATCCACCCACACCCCCGCAGCCCCTGGGAAGGAGGGGGGTTGCTGGGACGGGAGGGGGAGAAGACGACTCCCAATCCCCAGCCCATCCAGGTGACCTCCCCCTACACCACGGCCCCTCCAGCTTCCTACCCTGCTGGGAACGGGCGGGCAGGACTTCCCATGTCCCCGTCTGCCAGCAGAGAGGGCTTTACCTTCAGTCCGGCCAGCCCCTGTCCTCCTCACCCTTCTACTGTGGTCAAAGACCGGGCCAGAACGTTCCACCCGGCCAGGAGCAAGTCACGTGAAAGCCTTAATCGCTCAAAAGAGAACATCATGTCGCGCTCACGAGAGTACCTCAGCCGCTCAAGAGAGGGCCTTGCAGATGAGTTGCCGGGGCGGTCAAGAGAAGCCAGCGTATCGTCTTATCACTCAGCTGCCAACTCCATACTCCCTGTGGATGGACGGTTGGGTGGGGTGGGGAGCCACAAGGGGTACCCCCGGGGTGCCTTACAGTCTCCCCAGCCTGGGGACGGCCCTGACATGCAGTTCCACCCGCCCTCCTTTGTTCAGGCCTTGCAGCTGACTGAGGCGGCAGAGGTGAGAGAAAGGGAACAGACGCAGAGCAGTCGCTTGAGACAGACTCGCAAAGAGAGCGGCAAAAGCGTCTACGACTCGGTTGCCACATATGAGGCGTCTGTGTGATGGTGTGAGGATGTGTGTGTGTGTCGTCGACGTGGTAACAGCTCTCCGTGGTGGTGACGGCGCTCTCACACGCGTTCAGCCAAGGCAGCTTTACTCATACCAGGAACGCGTGAAGTCTGAGGGGTGGGTCTGCTTTGGCCCCTTTTTCTCCAAGTCACTATTTTAAAGATTATTTATTTTACTTCTTTTCTCTTTTCACTTTTTAGCTGTGAGCTTGGTACAAATGTGGGGGAGCAGACGAGCAAAATCAGTCATATCTCTAAGTCATTTTTTGGTCATGTGTGAAATGGTGAACCATGTGGGAGAGCGACTGAGCCTACAAAGGAACAAAGTATGCTGACAGGAGATTGAAGTCAGTCAGTCTTTAACGGTGTGAGGTTTGCACATTCTCTATGATGAACTTGTCTGGACATTTTGTTGATTGCCAGCATCTGTGATTCATTGTGTCACATGCTAGTGATTTTCTTCTTCCCCCATGCAATGCAAGGTATGTTTGTAGCAGCTGAAGAGATAGATGTCCATCTGCAGACTAGGAGGAAAACAGAGAGGGGAGATGTGGGTCTGTGCACAGCTAGTTGGGGCTGTTGTGGATACAGCTGCTGCTTCTCCTTCCAGAAAATATGTTGCTGCTTGCAGTCAGCCCACAGTGCAGGCTTGCCAACATACCCACTTCATTTTAGTCACTAGCACAGCACAGCCAGCTTGAAAGTTATGCAGTCATCATTCTGACGAGACTGGGTGCTGGCTTTTTGTAAACGGGGAGATGGGAAAAAATCCACTGATCATTGCAACTGTGTTTTCTTTTTGTTTGTTTGTTGCTGTTGGGGAGAGGGGGGTGAGGAGGGGGGGAGGATGATTTACTGGCAAGGTAAAATAGTTTAAGGACAGTTCTCCAATAAAATGAGCAAATTACATGAACTTCAATACAGTAAAATCGGCGCTAAATCACTTTTGAATTGAAAATGTTTGGGACTACCTGGTGGTTTGAATTGTCAAAACAAATTTCAAGAAAACTAAGTGAACCAAGTTTTTCATTTTTACAACTTCTGCACAGTCACAGTGGCTTGACAAGAACTTGAGCTCCAGTGTGAATAAGTCAGTAAGTTGTCAGAGGAGAACAAGAGTTAATTCAAGCTTTTGTCATGAATTGATCCAGGAAATTTGTGCATCCTGAACTTAACAGCTTTTGACAAAAAAGGTAAATGTAGTTTAATACCCGAGACAGGTGTTTACCAAAGTACATGCTTCCCATTTGATCATGTTCTGATTAGGTGAGCATTGTGCCATTACACTTCCATCATATCAGTGTAAACATGGCATGATTGTTACGGAACTCTTCAGATTTGAAATCTTCCAGGGATGGGTCCAGTTTAAATCACTTTATTTCAGACTTCTTTCTGGTTCCTGTCTTGGAAAGTTTCTTCATCTTTTTTTTTAGTGTTATTAGTCTACAGTAATTACATTTTATACATTTTTTATAAGTTAATCTTTGTCCAGAAAAGTCTTTATCATAGCTAAACATTTGCAGCTTATACGCGCATGCACACACACACACACACACACACACACACACACACACACACACACACCCTCATACTTCCATCAGCACAAATACCAGATTCTACTATTCATTGCTTTAAAGGCACTACGACCTACCCACACACGCAGAGTTAGATATTTCATTCAAGTGGCTGTTCATCGTTTTTAGCAAAATACCAACTCATCTGAAGATGATAATCTGTTCCCTTTCCATAACCTGATTTATTCCAGGAGGGTTTACATAATGGACATCTATTTCATGAGGGTTTATGTAATGGTTATCTACCATTGTTATTTTTATGCTTTCCACTATTACTGGCTGTCAGTCTGTATAATCTGTTTTGTTTAAAAGCTTTTCTTTGTGATCAATCAGTATGGAAGTGTAAACAATCCTGTAGGAGTATAGCTATAATGTACAGAGAGGACAAAGTCAAAAGCTTAAACAGGCGTGCCGAAAAAAAGAAAAAAAAAAGAGAGAGAGGGAGAGAGATCTACAGGGCACTAATGATTGTGATGGGAATTACCTGTGCTGTTGACAATCTGGTGATGGCTCAGAATTGTGGCTCAGGAAGTACCGACATGTTTGTTTTGTTTGTGGGCGGGAGTCCTCTTAAGGGCTTCGATGTCATTGGTGCGTCAGTTTATGACTGACTTCAGTGTCAGGGGTTGAGGCTGGAAGGGGTGTGGGAAGCTTCAACATGACATAACACGGTGTGTGTGTGTGTGTGTGTGTGTGGACACTTTCTTGTTTTCTCTTATCTGTGTAAGTCAAAGTGGGAAATCTGGTGACACCAGTACATCAAGTTGATTGTGTGACTTTGAAATCTTGTGTGCAACTGCTTATGTGTTTCTGATTGTTATGGCCTGTTTCTTTTTTTCATTTTGTTTTATTGTTGATGAAAGAGACTTTGTTTTTCTTGCTTTTATATATTCTTAATAGATAATTATAATGACAGGTATTACTTGTTTCTATCCTCTGTGTATACAGCAGTTGTGTGCATTACATGTTTGTTTTTTTCTTACAAGCCATGGAATTTTTTTTGTATATTTTACTAAAGGTTCTTTTTATTTTGTGGTAAAAGATGAATTAATGATGAAATCAAACAAGCAATGAGAAAAAATATGATTCAGTTTGTCTGATTCCGTTTCCTTAGCTTAGAGTGTGAGAACAATTAGTGCACAGGAAGGAGGACTAAGGTAATCATTGTAATTATGAGAGTTACCACATGATTTTGGACCATCCCAGGTGCTGTTGTACACATGTCCTGATGCATGCAGTCTCTGCATGTTCTTGTTTCTTGACTTCAGAGCTGTGATAATAGATATATATATATATATATAGAACTGATCATAACTTATAAATGATGTGGTGTGTATGGCAGACTGAACCGGCCTCATTGCTTGTTATCTGTGTGCGGCATTATTTTCATCCCACTGATTTGCGGGTGGGGTCGTTAGTCACATGACCCGTGTTCCCATTAGTGCTTTCACAGGGAAGAAGTCCTCACTGATTTATGTGAATAATTTACTCCCGAGTATTGTGGAGGCTGTTCATAGGTTCCCATCAACAATATTTGTAGTGAGTCTGGGTCTGGCGAAGGCTTTTTTGTAATAATAATATAAACACTTAAAGTGCTATACTCGGTCAGACCAACTCTAAGCACTTGACAAACACAAAGTTGATTGATTGATCTTGATAATTGTAAGCGCCTATCCTCTGTCAGTGACCAGGCTCATAGTGCTTTTCAAACAGTCATTTGCTCAACAGGCTGCCTTCCTAGTTAGAGCTGATTGAAATCTGCCTTTGGGCACTCATTATTCACTTTGGTGTTAATCAGTTAGGTATCAGTCATCCACACGCACGCTCACTCAGACATGTAAACTTTTACATGTATGACTTTTTTTGTTTCTTTTTAAACCCAGCCATGTTGGCAGCCATACTCTGTTTTCGGGGGTGTGCATGCTGGGTATAATATTGTTTCCATAGCCCTCGGAACGCTGACACAGACTACAGAATCTTTAACATGAGTGTTAGACCTTCTGCATGCATAATTTACTCATGAAGAGATTTCAGGCAATAGGTCTGCACAAACATTGACTTAGGAGATCAGAAAAATCTCCACCCTTAACCCACCAGGTGCACCGGAACCTGGGATCAAACTCAGGAAACTTGGGCAAGAATCCAGTGCTCTTAACCATTGGGCTAACACACCTGTCAGTGTTGTGTTGATAGTGCTGTGTGAATAAGAGGGAAGGTTGTAAGATACTTGGGACAGTTCTTCAACTTGTTTGTTGGCAAGTGGCACTTCTCCAGCAGAATACACTGACCTACACTCATCAGTTCATGACTTGGGAATATCTCAGTGGTCACAGCACCAGGTCGGGGATGAAGAAAAATGACCGTCTGTAATTGTATCGACAGTGGATCTGCCCCTGACTTCAACAGATACCAAGGCCTGAACGATGGCATATCAGGAGATATATACAGAACTGGAAATCATACATAGGCCTCTGTTGTTCTGTACAGTGTTTACACTCTTACTTGTAAACAACAGGCAGTGGATCTGTTCAGTTAGTATGAGAATATGCGAGATGTGATTTAGAATGAAATCTTGCATGTGTTATCATTGTCATGGATAAAGTTCTTTCACATAGTTCTTTAAAGTTGTATTTTCCAGGCAGACAGGAACAGACAATGGAATTATATTTACTCTTTTTTTATTTCCCCAGTGTTGAACCAATAAAGGAACCTGAAGTTTCCTAGTAGAAGTACCAGTGAAAAAAGAAAGGTTCCTTTAATGTTTGCGTCCAAAATGCAGTGACCACCTTGGGAAGAGGTGATGCGAGAGACAGGTTTGACTCTGTGGTTGTCTCAGCATTGTCATATCTTGTTTAACGTGACAGCGAATGTTGATTTGATTTAAATAAAATGTTTTTTTTGTTTTTTTTAAAAAGAGAGATAAAATCCCTTTGTCCCTGACAGAACCTCAGATCCCATTTCCACTTCTCATACAGGTGGTGTTTTTTTGGGGGGGTTGTTTGTTCCTTTAATGACCATCAGGGCAAACTGTTCATGTGTTTTTCACTCATCCCTCATCTGAATGCATCATATGTTTGGGTCAAGTTGGGTTTGGGCTGGTTTGTCTCCCTCCCCCACCCACCCCCACATTTTGATTTGTGCTTCATTGTACAAAATTGTTCCAAGAAAGTGTCCCGTGTCATTTTTTTGTTCTGGTGGAGGGTGCTGTTTGCTTTTTCTTCCACCTTCATAACTGACTGTGTGTTCAGGCTTTATGCGTTTTCATAGTAATCTGTTGTTTCTTTTTCGGTCTTTGTTCTTTTTCTGATTGAAAGTAGAGAGGTTTTTAGGTTGGTTGGGAGTGAGACAAGAGGAACAGACGTAACATTTGAGTGCATTTCTAATTAAATTAAAAACTACATTTTAGACAGTGACACTGAGCCACATTAGAATTAGGCTTTTTCATGTTTCATATGTTGCATCTCGTACATTGAACAAATTTTTCGTTTGTTTTGTATGCTACGTTTACTCTAAACAACATCAGAATCAGATATTTTTCTTCTGCTTCACCTGTTGGGTTTTTATGTTTAAAACTTTTTTTAAAGTCCTATAAGTTATCATATAACTTCTTGAAAATTCCAGGTGCTTTGATCTCATTATGAAGGAAGGCTTGATATGATTTATTGCGGAGCCAGATCACAGAATGCTGTGCTTTTGTGTTGTATACCATCATATTTCCCCCTATACACATGAATGTCACTATCTGCATACTGGTCATTACAAGAATTTGATTTTTCTTCATTGCAAATTTTTTTTTTTTTAATTGATCATTTGGTGACTACAATTGTTAACGATACTGACAGTTTGTGAATAAATAGACAGTTAAGAAATACTATTATTTATCATTTATTGCCAGCACTCTTACCTGAATTGGAACATTGTTCTCTGAATTGACACCGTTTAGAATGGAAGTAATACCCTGAAATTTAGTCCTAAATTCATCTTTGGAAGCATTTCCATGTGTACTATTGTATCCAACAAAGCATGTAAGTTTATGACAGCCTGGCCTTCTGGCCTATTCACCACTGACATTCACTTCTTAAATTCTTCTGGACTTACTGTTTCCAAAGATTACCATTTTATCATGTCAGAAACATTGTCTTTGTTCATGTTTTGACAGATGTCAGTGGTTCATAAATCTGCAAAGGCATAGCAAGTGTTCAGGCAGTATCGTAGTGTGTTTTGCACCAAAAAATGACTTGATCAGGAGATCTTCAATGATAACTATCAGACAGTGTAAGACTTGTTGGGATCCATCATCTAGCTTGACAAGGGTCAGTCATGGGGAAAGTTCTGGAACCAGTTTATGCTGCTGCACATATGTGAAAATTGAATGGATTCTGAATGGGGGAGTTTTGATGAACTGTACAACAGATGATCACAAGTACACATGAGGTATTTCAGTGACTTGCTCAGAAATATCAGGTAATTAAAAAAATTTAACAGTTGGGTTCCTATAACTTAGCATAAACCTTAAGTAGCGTGGCTGATTTTAGCCAATTCATTTTCTTTTTGTGTGTGTGCAAGTGTGCAGATTTTCAGCTCTTGCTGTCAGTTGCTTACCCATCTTGTCAAAACAAAGAATGTCTTAACTCATTCTACCCCACAGCTACATGCCAGCTACAACTTTAGTGGACCAGTACTGCATGAGACCACTGCAGTAAAAAGTAGGGTTGGTCAGTATAACAGCAAAAATTGAAGGAGAATTTTTTTATTTCAACAGTCAAACAGAGCTTCGTTTTCATGCTTCCAGAATCCATAAATGACAGTTCAGTACACCAGCTGTACCAAGCAAGAATTAACTAAATCAGAATAGTTTATGGGTATGAGAATACTCATACCAGGTCCACAGGGGAAGTAGAATGAGTTAAGACTTGTCACACTGCTGATAGAATTAATCTGTGAAAGCTAGAGCTGATATGAATTGTTCATTCCAGTGTTACTTTCTGTTGTGAGCCTGCTCATAAGTAATACCAAGAATCTGTCTGTGAATGTCGGTCTTGAACCATGTCACTGTGTAGACTGAGAGAAAGTTGTGAATTAATTAATAATTGTTCTTCAGTGGCCTTGCCAACGAACTACAGCTGTGATGTATTCAGTGAGAAACAGTGGCCTTGTATTTTGTTTTGTTTTGTTTATTTACATGAGAGGTCCTGTCTAGGGTGATGGAGTAGTATAACATTTCAGTTTGAGGGCTTGTGTATCTTCCACAGAAAAGTGGATTACTTCAGAGTTTGATTCTGGGGATAGTCGGTGTCAAGATGTGCCCTGTATCCACTGAATAGCTGAAAACAGGAACAAGCAACTGATGGCTGCAGTGTCTGAACTGTATAGGACTTCAGCTGGAAGGTGTGGGGGTCAGCAACACTAACAGGTACAGTGACACCCACTGTGTACAGGTGTCGGGGAAGTTGTTAGTCACGTTTTCTTCATGTCCCATCTTTTCTCCTCTTTTCAGTCGTTGGCAGTTTGTTCTGTTTTTGGTTGCTTTGTCACATTTTCTCATTTAAGATAGTGTGTGTACTTGCGATTGTTTTGTTGTTTGTTTGTTCTTTGACGGTTGTTCACATGAAACAGCCTGTGCTTAACATTAAGATTGGTGTGTAATTGAAAGACCAAGTGGATTTTTCCCTTGTTACCTTCATGTTTTTTTCCTTTCTCTTTCTACAGTATTGCCATCAGTAGGATTTCTTTTTGGCCCAGCCACCTGATGGAAACCAGTGTGTGGTGCTGTTTGACCACAGAATTTTTTTTTTTTTTACAAGAATATTGAAAAACCAGTTGTTGCTGGTGAATTGACAGTCGCTGGGATTGGAATATTCTATACAGATGTTATATTGAAACTTGGCTGCTTAGCTTGGGGTTGTTTCAGCGATACTTGTTCTTCCTGTTGCTTTTGTTTCGTACTTGTTCTTGAGCGCTACTTGGTTTATCATCGAAATGTTTGTAGCCAGTTATTTGTGTGTTTGCCTTGAATGACTTGTTCTCTGTAAACTATTTAAGTGATTCCAAGAATGAGTTTATGTATACCTCTCATAGAACAAGAGCAGATAAATGACATGGAAATTTGGAGTATGGTTCTGCATTTGCATACTTGTCTTATTTCATAAGAGAATCGAGTCAGAATGTTCCATCGAAGTTGTGTGATGTTCGGTTTTTCAGAGACAGTTATTCAAATTTAAGGATTGAATGTTGCAGGGGAAAAAGTCAAATATTTCCAAAAAATACAGTGTTGCAATTGGTTTTCTTTATTGCTCAGTGAATATCATACCTTAACTGTTGGGCTGTATATAGTACACAGGTTTGTGATCCACATCCTTTGACTTTATCAACACTTTTTATACATAGTCTGCACAGTGTTTGGATTGACTGTGCCATTATCTGGATTAGAACTATCAACTTGTTTGTTTTCCTTGTTTCAGCTATGTTGCTATTGGTCTTAGTTGACTGTCAGTGTGAACACACATATTTAACAGAGTTTGGCTAGAAAACAAACCTGTTTATTTTATAACTAAGTAGATCAGGAAAACTGCAAATCATTATTTCAGGTGGAGTCTGAAATTTGAGGGGTTGGGAGAGGGAAAGGGGAAAAAAAGGGGGTGGGGGGGATTCCCAAAATATGACATTTGTTGGATTGAAGTTTGTTCTGGTCCGGTTTCATCTTTAATTATGCAAAATCAGATCATTGTAGTGCCTGTTTCACTCAACCTTCCCTTATATACCATCTTTAATTTCTGTGTATTTAAGGCCTGCAGCTTTATCCATTTTGTTTTTACATCTTCTGCCTCCAGCCTCGTCCGTTCCAAGTAATTGTGGTTTTTGTGGGTTTTTTCCATGCCAGAGTGTAAAGTTGTATTGGTATTGGTTGGTTCCTGTGAGTATGTTTGTCCATGCACAGGTCTTTCTGTGGAAGGTTTAGGAGGGGGGTCGGAGAAAACGGGAGCAAGAGCTTGCTTCTGTGATAAGCCAGACAAAATGCAAGCACTGTTGATGGATGACAGGGATTTCTGAATGAACGCTGAGAGTATTGAAAGCTCTTGTATTAGCATGAAGATTTTTCATGTGAAATCAACACCTGATTTTGATTGTTAAAACTCTTGTCTAATCTTCTTTCATAGTTCATTTTGTTGACATTATGTCTTTATCTCTTTCCTATCTTGGTTTTCTTCTTGTTTAAAACTTGAGCAGTGTAAAAGCAACTTTTCATAATGTGCATCCGCTGATAAATGTGCAGCAGCATACATTTTGCGGCTGGCAAAAATGACATGTCTGGTGAATGTGACAGCTGTGTAAGGCAAAGCTTCAGCTTCAGGGGTGTGTTTTTGCTTCAGGAGTGTTATTTGCAATAATCAAGGAGTTGATTGTCTGCTACAGTGTTCTAGAGAGTCAGAGGTTCAGATGGGAATAAAGTGGTGACGGATATAGGACATGACATGTAGCCTGATTGTCTGTTTGCTTTCTCCATTTTTTCTCAGCTTATTTCGTGCTTTCTTCTTGTTCTTTGTGGAAATCTCTTGTAATCTAGTCACATATTTGTCATTGATTTTGAATGATGGGGACTAGATTTGTTTTGAATGTTTCATTCCCACTTCTGCTTGTATTTCTTTCATGTTCCTTCATCTTTAACCCGCCTCCCACTGTGCTGGCCCCATCTTGTTGTCCTAATGATAATGTCTTTATCTTAATCACATCACTGTTGCATACTTATGAATTTGTTAATACTATATACTGAAAATAAAAATGGCAGTTCAGATACATTGTAAAAGATAAACTTGCAAAAAGGGCTATTGCTTGTT
This sequence comes from Babylonia areolata, assembly GCF_041734735.1. Classification (NCBI taxonomy): domain Eukaryota; kingdom Metazoa; phylum Mollusca; class Gastropoda; order Neogastropoda; family Buccinidae; genus Babylonia; species Babylonia areolata. The sequence goes on along the minus strand of NC_134887.1, from coordinate 32,663,787 downwards.
AACAGCTTTACTGGATTGGAAAACATTGTTTTGATTAATGTTCTTTCTTGTTCTTTTTTCAGTAGAAGCATCGGTAGAGGTATGACATAAGCCATCCTAGGAAAATTGTGGGACAAATAGAGGGGGGTTGGGGGGGGGGGGGCTGTGAAATAAGGTGTCCATGGCTTTGAACAACAGTTGCTTCTGTGATCTTAGAATGTTCATTCTGCCTGCCCTGCCCCTGCCCCCGCCACCCCCAACCCCACAGCCATCTCTCACCAACGTCAGCTCTCCTTGTCTCCTCTTTTGTTTGGTCTGGTCAGTCCCTTCTCTTGTTTTTGATGTTTTCATCCTGAGGGTTATCCTGAATGGTAGATGTATGACGCAGTGTGAGAGACAGAGCCGTTGGTGCTTTAGTGAGTTTGATTATCTCTAGCAAGTCAGCAGTTGTCACCTGCAATGGCGATTGATTAGGTGAGGTCAGTTGCTTTTGTGAGCATCAGACTGAGAGAGTTGATTGATCTCCTGCATTGGCACGGTTGGTTTTCAGGTTGGTTGGTTTTAACCCCAGGGGAGAGGGTTTTTTTAAAAATGGTATTGACTGCATGTGTGTGTGTTTTGGTAGGGGTGAAAGAGAAGAGAGAGATTGACGATGGTTCTGTAATTATGTCCTAGTTATTTATGACTGTATTGGCGACACCAGGATGTAATTGATAATTCAGTCCACTTGCAACTTATCAGTATGAATCTGTCAATAGACAGTGAAAAATCAGCGAAATTTTACCATGTTGTATGATGTAAAGAGCCTGAATGAGCTGTTTATTTAATTGGTCATAGGATTGGGTTTATGCACTTGTGAATTGTTTAACCAACTCAGAAAATGAAATGAGTATTGTGTGGACTGTTTGAATGATTGGTTGTTCCATGCCTTTGAAAGTCATTGTGTGTGGAAAGTTGGAAGGGGGTGAGTGACATGGAAGATCAGGCCTGTGCCACTCAGGATCTTCTCACACGTTTAGGACAACATACACTCACATCTTATTTTCCCTGTTCTCCATGTGATGTGCTGTCATCTGAAACGTGTTATGAAGATCGCACAACAAACAAATTGTATGGTGTTTTTGCATGGCAGGCATACTGTGTTTTGTTTTCTGTGCCCCATCGATCCAGCTATTCCAGTTTCCAACCCAGATTTTCACTGCACTCATCTTGGAACTCTTTCTTTTCCCCTTGTAACCCAAGCCAGTGATTTAAAGAAAATACAAACATTGCATGCTGTTCAAACCTTTGTTCAGTTGATCCCGTCAACTAAGCCTACAGCGAGGAAGACGACTATTTATAACTATTTCTAACCAGTGACACAACAAATACTTCAGCTGGTTGTGTGGTGGCTGTGTTTGTATCTTCTTTCCCCAAGCCCTGTTTCCCTTGGTTGAGAAAGATTTAGATTATCTGCAAGCCTGTTGGTACCAGAGATATGTAAATTATGTAAATGGTGTATGTGCTAGCAACCCGCAGGTTAAAAGATGAAATGGTGTGTTTGTGTTTAGTCGATGAAAGTGTAAATGATAATAAAGTGACGGAGAGAATTGACTACAGTGATGATTGAACTTGTGGCCACCTGCTATTATCATTAGTTTACAAGCATATAACTAAGAACTGTTTGTGTTTTGTTTCCCCCCCACTTATTTCATAGTATTACAAGTGAGATTTGTGTATATATGTCTGCATTCTTTAATGGACCATGCTGTATACTTTCTTGATTTGTCAAAAAAAAAAAAAAAAAAAAAAAAGAAATTGCTATTTTTGTGACAGTCCTCTCTCCCCCAGCCCCTGTTGGTGTGTGAAGAGCCATGGCATATATGTTACCATCATATTTATAATAAATCGCTTGTGGAATTTTTGCATCTGAATGTTCACCTTTTAAGAAAAAGTTATGTGGAAATGTTTTTAAGCTACACTGGATGTGAGTGTAATAAAAATGTTATTATTGTAAAGTGGTATTGGTGTGTAGGAATTACAAGTGTTTGCCTTTTTTTTTCAAATTTTTACAACTCTGGGGTTGTTTTTTAATTTCTGGATATTTTCAGTTATGTGCAGAAAGTGACTTTTCTGAGTGATTAGCAAGATGGAAAGACACAGAAATGGATGTTACTTAGACTGATTGCTTAGCATGCATGTGCGCACGCACGCACACACGCAAATTGTTCACCACAGAAGAATGAATGCCTCACCAAAACAGAATTGCTTAGAAATTTGTTTCTGCATGTTTTGTTTTTTGTTTTTTTTAATTTTTTTAAAGCAGTTCTGTTTTGGCGAGGCATTCCTGCAGAATCTGAGTGTAATTGGATTACTTTATGACTTTCCAAGCCAGAATATTCATTCAGAGGTGAATCAATTTAACTTTTTGAACTCACTGCATTGAAGACATGCCTGTATACATACAACCGTGTCAAATGCTGAAGGCATTTATACTTTTTATACAGAAAACATTATGTCAGATGCCTAAGTTTTACAAAGTGCCTGCACTGTAGTGACTAAAGCATTCAGTGTACCTGTCATCAAATAGCAGTCAGTGACACTCATGATAGCCGAGTGGTTAGAGCACTGCACTAAGGTCCTGGGTTCGAATCCCAGGCAGACAGGTGCAATAGCAATAGAGGTTAAAGCATTAGACTTTCAATCTGATGGTCCCGGGTTGTAATCTTGGTAACGGCACCTAGTGGGTAAAGGGTGAAGATTTTTCCAATCTCTCAGGTCAACATATGTGCAGACCCGCTAGTGCCTGAACCCCCTTCGTGTGTATACGCAAGCAGAAGATCAAATACGCACGTTAAAGATCCTGTAATCCTTGTCGGCGTTCGGTGGGTTATGGAAACAAGAACATACCCAGCATGCACACCCCCGAAAGTGGAGTATGGCTGCCTACTTGGCACGGTAAAAATGGTCATGCAAATAAAAGTCAACTTGTGTAAATACCAGTGAATGTGGGAGTTGCAGCCCACGAACGTTGAAGAATAATCCCAGGCAGTGTCTGGTGGGTATAAATTAAATTAAGGGAGGAAATTTTTCCATTCTCCAAGGTCAGAATATCTGCAGACCTGCCAGTGTCCAAACTCCTTTCATGTGTATACACCTGCAGTTGAATCCACAAACTGAAGATCCTGTAAACCATGTCAATGTTTGGTGGGATATGGAAACCTGAACATACCCAATATGCACACCCCTGAAAATGGAGAATGTGTGGCCAACTAAATGGCAGGGTGAAAAACAGCTACACATGTAAAATCCCACTCCTAGACATGTGAATGTAGGACCAGCAGCCAACAAAGAGGCGGGGAGGATGTGGGGGAAGAAAACGGTGACAACACTCCACAGCTGCCGCAAGGTGTTGCTAAATCAGACTCGTTTGTTTTCAGGTCAATTATTGTAACTATGAATTAGAGAAGATATGATGCATGTTTGTCATGGCGTATTTTGAGTATACTAATATGAACGTTGGTTGTGAGAAATTTCAAAACTAAGCCTGTGTTCTCTTCCCATTACTGACAAAAACAAAATACCACACAGTTCAGGGTTGTGTCTTTTATTTTGAGAGTGAAAAAAAATTATCCAATGACAGACTGACCCAAAAATGAGTACATAAAAACATGGGTATGTAGGACTGCCTTTATACACACTGCACAACAGTTTAGCAACATCACAAAAACAAAAAGGAGGGGTTTTGGGGGTGGGGTCATGGTACATTATATAAATATGAATGTCATTGAGTACATAGTTGCAGGTACAACTGTTTTATATTGATTGAGAATGATGAGTAAATATATTTAGTTCATGAACAATTGCTAAATTCAATGTGAAAGTGAGAATGCACTTGAACAGCAGCAAATAATCTTGGTTATGGTGTCCAGTTTATTTCCTTCTGTCATTCATTTCTCAGTATTCTTACTGTTGAATCGATAAATGCAGACCATATATAATACTTGCTAGATTATCGATACAAGTTCACAAGCCTTGCATACAAATGACATTGGCATATTACTTTATGGAAATCGACATTTTGGACACATACACACACGCACGCTTCACATTTTGTAATGCCAGGAGAGAGGTTTAATTCCAACTTGTGTAAGAGCATACCCCCTGCCATGAGGAACACATATTTCCTAACATACTGACATACAATTATTAATTCAACAAACTCGACACCCACAAGATCCCAACAGAGAAAGAACAGCAAGCTTTCGCCAACTTCAGACCAGAAGTTAAAAATAAAACTGAACACTCACCACCAGTGGAATTGAATCGCAGACCGACAGGGAGGTTTGGGACCTGAACCCCTTCAGGTGATACCAACATATGATTTTCAGTCCCCTTCATGGCTCTTAACTCACAACCGAGTGAACTATGGGCCGTAGTGAGGAAGACTAGGACCACTAATTCGAGTGAAAAAAAAATCCCAAACTCTTCAACCTTTAATGCCCTGCTCTCATAGGGGACATATGTCTCTTCCAGTGCATTGCTGTGGGATTTTTTTTTTTCGTTTTTTTACAAATTTTTTACGATGGTCTTTGGTGTCAGCCGATTAATGAGGATTGTCGCTTAAGGGGCATGTTTTGCGATTATTTTCATTTGCATCAGAAAGGGCACTACTGAAAGCAGCAAGAGTCTTTAAGGCTAAATATGTTCACTGTTCTGATTATGTTTCAGAAAGTTTGTCAAGCTTTCTACTGAACACCATTGCAGTGACCTTGGCGACACTGCAGGTGGGTGTCCCAGAAATAAGAATATGGAAAACGAACATTCGACAAATAAATGTGCTCGTATTCACATGAGTCACAGAAGCATTAACTCAAATTGGAAGCTTCATCCCTTATACACGTGGGTTAACTTTACTTTCAGCCTGAAATAAAAATTGACATTTACACCAGTTGTACAGCTGACGAGTGATAAAAATGGTTTCTGTAATACATATTTTTTTAAATACACAAACGGAGAACAAAAACACTATGGCTCCACCTCCACCACCCCCCCCCCCTCACCCTCCAACACACACACACACACACGCATAGATAAGCATACATCTCTTCTGGGGATTTTTTTTGCTCAAAGGGAAAGGGATAACTTTTGTTCCATTCCATTTACAACATAACAGTTTTTACACTGGCATGCACCATTTACAGAACAAACTGTTATGCCTTGTACCGTAAGGGAAAAAGACAACTCATTATTATTAAAGTCATTTGATCAAAGAAAAAAGCCATTTCAGAGAACAAAGAGATGAGGGCCTGGATCACACAATGATTTTCAAAACATGCAGGTAGATTCTGAAAAACATAGTATTCTGGTATAACTATAGGACACTCGTCTATGCAATTTCGTCAGTCCGGCATGAATAAATAAAAATGGAATATATTTCCTAACCTTTGCCTTCTTCAGTCCAAGACACCAGGAAAAAGTGTGGGTTTTTAACAAGATTGACTGACAAAAAAAAAACCATGACTGACTGACCTTTTGTTTATGAATAAATCCCATTTTCCTTGTCCGATATCACATTTGTGAACAGATGTTCAATGAACAGTTCCCAGTTTTAATATACACATTCCCCAAACTTTACCTTCTATCAAACGTTACTCAATGAACATTGTATAAATGAGTATGGTTCTTAATTTCTGTTCCTGTTAAAACATGTTTGAAAATGTAATCTCTTGCTCCATGACTATGATCAACTGAGATCTGTGTGAAGTTGTCAATGTCATCCACTTCTGAACATGCCAGGGAAATGATAATGTCCTTAACTCCCTTACCATGATCAACTTAACATCATCTGTCCATGGTTACTTTAAGAAGTATGCACAGTTTTGGAGATAAAGCTGTTTAGAAGAGATACTGTTTCATCTTTTCCTTCACCTTTGGAACAAAGATCGAGTTCAAATGAATTATCTTGCAACGACAACAACAGCAACAAAAGATTATTGCTTTGACCCTTCATGAAGGTAACAGCTGGGTTTTTTTGTTGTTGTTTTTTGCTTTATCTTGCAACAACAAGATTATTGCTTTGACCTTTGAAAAAGGTAACAAATTTTTCTACTCGAAGGATAGTCACAGGTTTGTATTGCAGTCTTAAACATGTGATTTTTTGCCACACATACAAATGCGGGAGGGGAGTGAGGGTGGATAAAGACTCATTCTGTCATGGTGACAGATTCTACTGGTGTACCTCTATGAAAATCACTTTAATCAGTCAGTGGTTTGTGAGAAATCCCTGCCCGCAGACATTCACACATGTACACCTATCGAACTCTCATTTCCAGTTTTAACACATGAAATAAAGGAAAAACAAGTACAGTTCCACACAGACATCCAAGTTGTTCACTTACATAAAATATCAAGAGCCTAGACGCACAAGAGAAGCAATACAAACAACAGGGAAATGAACCCAAAGCTCAAACATATGGCCAGTGAAACCGTTCTTCTACACCAGTGGTATTCAATTATGAAAACATATTTTCAACAGAGATACTTCCAGTGTAAATGTTAGAGAGGAGTGAACAAGTCGATACACAAACGCTACCCAATGGCCTAAATATGATGGGATCAGGTTTGAATGTCTGCTGACCCAAGACAGACTGAGAACAAGTACTGTAGGTTGTGTCCTTTTCATGGACAGAAAGAACAGGACAGGGAAAGACCCAGACGCCATTCAGTTCAATATAAGATGGACATTACTGGCACTAATACAGGTGGAATACACAAAAACTGTACAACAAAAAAACATCAATCATTGTGATCCAGCCACCAGTTTACTGACCTGCATATAAACACACACACACACAAGATTTTACATGCTTCACAAAACCGTAACTAGTCCAATACACTTCACAGAAAACAAGACTTACCAATACATGCTATTGGAAACAAGTGTCTGAATTGCTCTTCATATCCAATCTTTTTTATAATCTATGTAAACATTTTACACAAGCGTAAACAAATTTTCTCCATGAAATTAATCTCTCATTAATTCATAAAGGTAAAACGTTAATACAACCAAAACGTACCTTAATTAACAATGGTAAAACTCAAAGCAACACTTCACCATGCAAAACAACCTGTGCATGCGAACAGTGCAGCTGCACTATTTGTTCAAAGCAATGGATACAAATCGACAGGGAACACACAGCTCTCATCAGCTGCTGTGAGACTGTTCCAGACAGGTGCAGTGTCTAACACAGCAAACACCAGTATCACTGGAGCACACAACAAGCAAGTAGACATGTCTACTTCAATCACCGACCAACATTCATAACGGTGATACTATTCAAAGCCAACAGTCGGTTTCAAAAACTGAGCACAAGGACTGTTTCACAGCCGTAATATTTTTTATCTCCGCAGAATAAACAAGTATAAATGTCTCTTCAATTGTTTGCATTCATAATGGAGGGTACTATTCAAGGCAAACAGTCTGTTTCAAAATCTAACCAAGCACAAGGACTGTTTCGTGGCTGTAATATATTTCTTTTTCTTAGTTTTGTTGCTTATACCCCTGCTGATCGTACACGTTTTCAGATTCAGTTTCTCAAATTTCTCTTTACAGTCCATTTTCTCAAAATGACATTTTTACAGTCATCTCCTTGTTTAGGAACACTATATCGTGGGTTTGAGTGGAGATGTTTGAATGAAAATTGGTAAGTGTATGTAAAATTGGCAGCTGAATACTTTGAGACATTCTCAAAACTCTAGCTTGTGTAGTTGTCGTGCAAATAAAGAAAATGTTACATTCTGTGACGAATGTAAAAATAACACATTTTCAGCTTTCCTTTCTGAATAGTAAATGATTTTCTAAAAAATTGAAATTTTCTCATTGTATTCTATGGCCATTAAGTCCATATCAAGAAATAAGGAATTGGAGCTTTGGATTAGTTGTGGTTCAGTTCCTAAAAACGTTAATACAACAAAATGTTCATCATCCAATAAATTCTGTTTCTTTTGTCAGATCTGCTCCCCTCAAAAAAATTGACAGACTACTATTCAAGTGTTACAACAGTGTGCAAAATTTCAAGATTGTACCTCAAGTCAAAGCTGAGAAACAAAAATTTGACGTTGTGCGCCACCTTAACCACTCAGCTTTCGCGTCTGTCATCTTAAAGGTAACTTGCTAATCTCCAAATAAGCAGATGACAACAATGAGTGTTTGTGTTTATCTCTGTGTGGTCCATGTCTTTGTTAACACTGCTTTCACTGGGATAGAATCCAGTGTGCTCAAACTCTGCTTTTGTTCGGCTTGTTCCCACTGTCATTATTTGATCACCTGTGCATGCTGACATGTCCATGAGACAATGTAAAACGGAAGGTCAGTGCAGATTATGGACCTTCATTAACACAGTTGGTGGGTCATCCAACCAGGTTATCAATTAGAGCTATCAGCAGCTTTGTATCAATGTGTGTACCAGATTATACACGTACAAGAGATACAAACGCACACTGAGAAAAATGAAAGTTCAGTACAAAACAGTAAATATGTTCTAGACCAAAGTGTTGAGCAAAACACTCTCTCTTATCCTTCACCATAAATCTGAGCACAAAGAGCAAAGTTCTCTCTCCCAATCACTCACACACACACAGAGAATTTACACGCACATTCACACACACAATTTTACACACACACAAATATTACACACACAGATTACACACATACACACACATATTACACACACACACATTTTACAAATACACACATATTTTACACACGCACACATTTTACACACACACACACACATTTTACACACACATAGCACACACACATACATTTTACACACACACATACATTTTACACACACACACTTTACACACACACATACATTTTACACACACACACACACACACACATTCCTCTCCTTTCCCACATCCCTCAGCCACAGAAAACGCCGACACTCAGCAACAGATGGCAATGACAAAGCTCATCTTGCTAGGAATGTGAAACATGAATAATAAGTATATTTACAATTCTGACAAATAACCTGGTCACATATCCAGGAATTTCTGCCTTCAAAGTTTTCTCTTTCAAGTTTTGGGTGCCAGCTTTTTGATTTAACCAATGATGAGAAGGGTAGCCCGGTGGTGCGTGCTGGGATTTCTTCTCAAGGGTATGAGAGGTCCCGTGCTTCAAGTCAAAGCATCTGTTGTGTTAAAACACCGGGGGAGCGGGCGGGGGGGAGGGGTTCCAATCTTTCAGGTTAACATGCACACAGATCTGTGTTCGGCTGTATCTAATGCAACACACACAAGCCGACTATTAAATTGTGAAAAACACATGTTGCAATGTTCCGATTCCTTTGGCGTTCTATGTGAGGCCACTGTTCCACACACAGGACCCAGTTGGACTGATTTGGGTAACAGGGTTGGACTGATTTGGGTAACAGCTGCAGGGTTAAGTGCTGTATGAACTGTTAACGGTTAAGAGTCCTTTTACAACCATCAGGGCAGTGAATTCATATCCAGTGTGTCTGGAGCTATTCTTACTTCCCCGACTGAAGTCAGGTGCCCATTCACACCTGGGTGGAGTGAGGAAAAGTCAGAGTACAGAGCCTTTCCCCAAGGACACAACACCATGCTGAAACAGGGACTGGAACCCTGATCACTGGTGAACGCTGGATCAGACGTCCAATGCCTAACCCCTTCCACCACAGCACCTCCATATACATTCACATCATTACCACCAAGTAAGTCTTCCAGTTCCTTGTGCGTTAACTGGGCGGGCTTTCTTCTGAGCGTGAATGACAGAACATCAATCATTCAATCAACGCTCACAGATCATGTTTACAACAGTCCAGTTCTTCTCTTCTTCTTCTGCGTTCACTCGTATGCACACGGGTGGGCTTTTACGTGTATGACTGTTTTTACCCCACCATGTAGGCAGCCATATTCCGTTTTCGGGGGTGTGCATGCTGGGTATGTTCTTGTTTCCATAACCCACCGAACGCTGACATTGATTACAGGATCTTTAATGTGCGTATTTGATCTTCTGCTTGCATATACACACGAAGGGGGTTCAGGCACTAGCAGGTCTGCACATATGTTGACCTGGGAGATCGTAAAAATCTCCACCCTTTACCCACCAGGCGCCGTCACCGTGATTCGAACCCGGGACCCTCAGATTGACAGTCCAACGCTTTAACCACTCGGCTATTGCGCCCGTCAACAGTCCAGTTCAATATGCCCACTCCACACCTCCACCTCCCTCACCCACCGCCCCCCCACCTCCCCAAGTCCTGAAAAAAAAGACGTCACAACACAGAACATAGAGGTCGATCCATCAGGTCAGGTCTTCATCACAGATTCACTGTCGCCCTTGTCTGTTAATAAATACATGAGGAATGCAATACACATTGTTGCCAAAGACAGATGTACGCTCGTTCACACGCTGATGGAAACTTGGACGTGATGGAAATGAGCAGTGTGAACTGTGCTTCTCTTGTCCGTGAAATGTACCGTCAACACACACACACACACACATACATGTCACACTCAATATCTCGGACAATACTGTTCATACAACCTACTGTCCAGTGACATGAAGTCATCCATACCGCTGATTCCATTTCTTGCTTCAACCACTATTTATCTAAAAAGGAAAAGTAAGGGGAAAAATAAAGGAAAAGCAATATGTGCATTCATCACCAAAAACTATGATTACCTCAATTATCACCAGCAAATATGAAAAAAAAAAAGTTACAAAATAACACAAAATCCAAACATGGCCATTTGACAAGAAAGGGACCAAGAATTAACCTTCTGTTCGCCATAATCTTCTCAACCAATACAGCATTTTAATTTTGTCATCTGCTCACAATCTAAAATCATAAACAGCATACATATGAACGTAAACAACAAGGTTACTGTAAACCAACAGGACCAAGCCTGCGCCACTAAAACACAACAAACAAAAAGAAAAGACAAAACACGCACACAAATAATGAATGACAATACCACTTGCCATAAAAAGGAACAGGTAAAATTTACCACCCACATACGAGAGAAATGCCACTGAAACAGTGCAGATAATGGGCCAGCAAACCAAAAAAAAAAGAAAAAGAAAAGAAAAATGAACAGCATCCTATAAGTATGGAAAACATGGCAAGTTCTGTCCTGTCCGACATGCCATAGAATACTACGGTAATGTGGACGTCAACACTAGAAAGGAAACGGGCATATGAAGACACAATGAAAGAACACTGCAGACGACTGTGTACACATTCCAGGACTAACCAAGATTGAAACCACCACTTTTCCTTCTCTTTTTGTTGATCGAACACATTTTTTTCTACAGCTTCTCACACACACACACATGCATGAGCACACACACACACACACACACACACATGTAAGCACGCACGCACACACACACACACACACAATGTGCATGAACACATACATACCCAAACACACATAGATACAAACATGCCCATAATGGAAAAAAAAACACACATTCCTCTCACAAACACATTAGATGTGCTTGGCACTTACTTTGCATCATACAGAAACCTTGATTTCACGGCATCACAAATGCAAACACAACAACAACAAAAACCAACATTTTTTGCTTTAATAAAAACAAAACAACAACATTTTTTGCTTTTATCAAGCAAATAAAAATGTACAGAAGCAATATAATGGAAGCCAAAACGCAAGCAAGAATACAATCCGCTATCTACATCAGCGTTGGCACACAATTCCAGGGAGGTCATTTGGCGTCTGAAGAGGGGCGTGTCCTGCAAAACTTTGCAGTTGTCTCCCATGTTGTATTTCCCTGGCCATTTCTAGCAAGCCTATGGTGCATTATACACAATATTTCCACATGATGTGGTCTTCTTCTTCTTCTTCTGCGTTCACTCGTCTGCACACGAGTGGGCTTTTACGTGTATGACCGCTTTTACCCCACCATGTAGGCAGCCATACTCCGTTTTCGGGGGTGTGCATGCTGGGTATCTTCTTGTTTCCATAACCCACTGAACGCTGACATGGATTGCAGGATCTTTAACATGCGTATTTGATCTTCTGCTTGCATATACACACGAAGGGGGTTCAGGCACTAGCAGGTCTGCACATATGTTGACCTGGGAGATCGTAAAAATCTCCACCCTTTACCCACCAGGCGCCGTCACCGTGATTCGAACCCGGGACCCTCAGATTGACAGTCCAACGCTTTAACCACTCGGCTATTGCGCCCGATGTGGTCATATGATGGGACATCCAGACTGCACCTGGGGGGCAGCGCTGACGTTGGAACACAAACAGAATCACTGTTTGGTCCTTTCAAAGTGAAATACCTTTTTCAATGTGTTTGTACAAAAACAGAATCAAAGCTGAAATCAATATCAAAAAGAAAAAGATCGAAATACTCTTTCCTACTGAAATATGTCGACTTATCTGGAAAGATTTTCACATGGTTGTGAAGTCTGCTGGAAAACTGTACAGATAATAGTTTGCACAGGACAGGAATTGGACTCCCTGCCGGAGTCTGCACTAGTGAGTCACGGTAAAGTACGTGTAGTGAAAAGCTCTCTTCATGATGCAGATCAGAAAAGTAAACTTGTTCAAGCCTGGAAAGAGAACTGGGGCTATTTCCACCCTTTCCGCATCATGCATGCAAAACGAACCTTAAGAAAAGACCAAGTACAGCATGGTGACTAAACGTGGGTTACAGTGATTTTAGCGATGGCTGTGCGTTGTAACAATTAGCACCTGGAGCAAGCAGCACATAGGCTTACAGTTTGGAGGGGGGTTTGATTCACACACACGCACACACACACACACACACACACACACACTCCAGCATGCAACATATCAAACAGATTAAGCAAGCGCTTCAGAAAAAAGACAGCACAAACACGCTTGAATTTGTTAATTTGTTGTTCACCACCGCCAGTGTTTCAGCCTGTTCTGTTGACAACCAGTTCACAGCTCCCAGCAATCTGCTGTCACCGCAACAGCCACACACCCACCATTCCCCTCCCTCCCCACCACACCACTCCCCCTCCCTCCACAACACACCACACTCCCCCTCCCTCCCCACCACACCACACTCTCTCCTGCCGGCTTTCTCACTCACATCCACCTGTGCGCCACCCCGACAGTCTCAACGTCGGCAACTCATGTAAAATTCCTAATCGACATACATTACAAGCAAACAATAATGGTATCATCTTTAACAGCCTTCTCAAAATTGTTCATCATCATGAATAAATATTTCAACTTGTTCTGTTACTGAGTATTCTCTCATTCCCAAGGCCAAACAAACGTGTTTTTGATGAGAAAGTCACCTCATCCGCCACAAGTACTTCTGAGAAGCTAGATTCCATTCCACACCCAATACACAGTTCTTTCTAAAACTAAACTTTCCAAAGACAAGGATTATCTTCAGAGGGTAAGAACCAATCTGCCTGCCTTGGGGAATGATGACAACAGTTGATAATGGTGATGACAGTCACAATGAAAGATGACCAACAGTTGATAATGGTGACGATAGTCATGATAGATGACCAACAGTTGATAATGGTGATGATAGTCACAATGATAGATGACCAACAGTTAATAATGGTGATGACAGTCACAATGACATGGTGATGATAGTCACAATGACAGATGACCAACAGTTGATAATGGTGATGATAGTCACAATGATAGATGACCAACAGTTGATAATGGTGATGATAGTCACAATGAAAGATGACCAACAGTTGATAATGGTGATGACAGTCACAATGAAAGATGACCAACAGTTGATAATGGTGATGATAGTCACAATGATAGATGACCAACAGTTGATAATGGTGATGACAGTCACAATGATAGATGACCAACAGTTGATAATGGTGATGATAGTCACAATGAAAGATGACCAACAGTTGATAATGGTGATGACAGTCACAATGACAGATGACCAACAGTTGATAATGGTGACGATAGTCACAATGATAGATGATCAACAGTTGATAATGGTGATGACAGTCACAATGATAGTCATCTCATAATGGTGATGACAGTCAGAATAATAGCCATCTCAATAGCGAAATCTCTGACGTCGAAGGCTCATGAGATGGACAAGCAATCAGAATCCAGTCCTGATAAACATTATTAAACATAATATAAAAAAACAAAAAAAAAACAAAAACGCTTCCTCAGTTTCACAGTAGTACAAGTCTACACAACGCTCACTCTCCCTGTCTCTTCTGCACCTGTCTACCTCCTCACCCTCATCATTAAAAAAAAAAAAGATGAACTGACTTTGGCCAGTGTTAAAACTGTCCCCCCACGGTGAGCACGTCGAAACACACGTCACACACACGCACAGGCTTGGCCTGACCAAACTTGACAATGGGCATGTCCTTCCCCGAGCAGCGTGCACACAGCAGGCGGCCGCAGTGTCGGCTGGAACGCAGACAGAACACATTAATAACACATTAACAACACGCTAATGGCATCAACGACATGCCAACAAGGCATCAACAACATAAACAACACAACAATAACACACCAACGGCACACCAATGACATCAATAACACATCAATGACACACCAATAATGCATCAATGATATCAATAACACATCAGTAACACTCCAACAACTCATCCATGACATCAATAACACACCAAGAACACCAATGACACATCAATAACACACCAACAACACATCAATGAAATCAACAACACACCAATGACAACAACACACCCAAAACACATCAATAACACAGCACAGCACAGCACAATTCAGTACAGCAGCCCCAGACTGACCAGTGGTGTTTCCGTGTCTTGATGGAGAACTTGGTGCCGCACTCCAGACATGTCTCACCCTCACTCCATGGGGGCTCCTTGGACAGCATGTCTGCACACACACACACACACACACACACACACACACACACACACACACACACACACACACATAACAGTTTAAACAGCAGCAGACGAAGTGACAGGAGTGTCAAAATAATGCTCATCCCCTGTACACACACACACACACACATACACACACACACACTCTCACACACACACACACACACTCACCTAACAGTTTGAACAGCAGCTGACGTGTAGCGACAGGAGCATTAAAAATACTCATCCCCTGTACACCACACACACACACACACACACTCACCTAACAGTTTGAACAGCAGCTGACGGGTAGTAACAGGAGCACTAAAAATACTCATCCCCTGTACACACACACACACACACACACACACACACACACACACAAACACACACACACACACTCACTTAACAGTTTGAACAGCAGCAGACGAAGCGACAGGAGTGTCAAAATAATGCTCATCACACACACACACACACACACACACACACACAAACACACACACACTCACTTAACAGTTTGAACAGCAGCTGACGTGTAGCGACAGGAGCATTAAAAATACTCATCCCCTGTACACCACACACACACACACTCACACACACACACACACACACACTCTCTCTCACCTAACAGTTTGAACTGCAGCTGACGTGTAGCGACGGGAGCATTAAAAATACTCATCCCCTGTACACCACACACACACACACACACACACACACACTCACCTAACAGTTTGAACAGGAGCTGACGGGTAGCGACAGGAGCGTTAAAAATACTCATCCCCTGCTTGTTGACAGTGCCCAGACAGGCCCCTGCCCTCACCAGGGCTCGACACAACCCTCCGTTCCCGTTGGAATACGCCAGCAGCAACACTGCCACACACATTCACACTGTCTATTTCACTGCCACCAGGCACAGTCAATATTGTCTCATACATATTCAACTCTGTTATATTCACCGTCATGCATATTCAACACTGTTGGATTCTCTGCCATCAGGCAAATTCAACACTGTCTTATACGTATTCAACTTTGTCTAATTCACTGTCCGGCATATTCAACACTGTCTAATCCACTGTCATCAGGCAAATCAACATAGTTTCATATGTATTTAACTTTGTCTAATTCACACTGCCATCATTCAAATCCAACATTGTCTAATTCACTGCCATCAGGCATATTCAATGTTGTCTCATACATATTCAACTGTGTCTAATTCACAGGCATTATGCATATTCAACTGTGTCTAATTCACAGGCATTATGCATGTTCAACATGGTCTAATTCACAGCCATTGTGCATATTCAACATGGTCTAATTCACTGCCACCATGCATATTCAACATGGTCTAATTCACAGCCATCATGCATATTCAACAGTGTCCAATTCTCTGCCAGCATGCAAACTGAACACTGTCTAATTCAAAACCATAAAGGAAATTTTCTATCTAAAATTACGTTTAAATAACATACTTACCGTGACCCAACTAGTGCAGACTCCGGCAGGGGTCTGACATTCCTGTCCTGTGCAAACTACTATCCGCCTATATGGAGAAAATGAAAGCAACTATGGCCGATAACCTCCCAGAAGTAGGTAACCTCCCCTTTGTCCCGCTAGCTAGCGCCCTCTTTTTCCAGTAGCCATCATGACTCCTGTTCCTGTGCTCTTCATACGGCTAAGTTTTTCAAATGGTGGCAAGCTGAGCACAATGAACATAAATCCCCTAACACTTCCCCCATCTCTCTCTCTCTCTCTCTCTCACCCCCAGTCCTCTTCCTCCCCCACTCTTCCCACCATCCTGTCTTTCCTCGGGTGCAATAGCCGAATGGTTAAAGTGTTGGACTTTCAATCTGTGGGGTCCCGGGTTCGAAACTCGGTGCACCTGCTGGGTGAAGGGTGGAGATTTTTCCGATCTCCCAGGTCAACATATGTGCAGACCTGCTAGTGCCTGAACCCCCTTCATGTGTAGAGCCCTTCGTGTGTGCTTAGAGCTTGGTCTCTGACCGAGGACAGGCGCTATATAAGTATCCATATCAATCAATCAATCAATTTTCAGTCTCAACTTCATCCACTGTGCCTCGGTTCAAATCCAATTCATTGGGATGAGACGATTAAAACTGAAAACCTGTAAGCAACAAGCAGTTGGCATACTGAAAAAGAACCCAAGGCAACATAGGTGCTGCCCTCTGACAAAACATTGGAGAAGAAATCCACTCCGATAGGTACATTAACTCACTCAGTACGGCAAGCCATCTCTTCCCCTCAACACAGACCCCTCGGATGTCCAGTGGGTGTCTGAATGACCCAACCTTTAGCTTCTGTTGTCAGAATTGTGGTATTCTTTGTCAACATTCACCTCTTCAGTATAAGAGCCTTCCGCTTGCAATATTTTGATGGGGTGAAATGCTGTTAACGTCGTCTCTTTCGCCGTTTGTATGGAGAGAGTTAATATATATATATATACACACACTCGAGGTATGACTGAGTGTGTTGGGTTAAGCTGCTGGACACGTGTCTGCCTAGTGGATGTGGTGTAGTGTATGGACGTGTCCGAATGCAGTGACGTATCCTTGAGAAACTAAGGTCAACACCTGCCTCTGGTGAAACGGTTGACAGGAATGACATCCTAGTAGAAAGGGCAGACAGATCTCACAGCTTCTACACTGATGACAAGTGAGGATGAAGATGATGGTGATCCGTTTTTAGTCTGGGACCACGAGACAAAGCTGTGATCTATGCTTCCTACAGTTACCCCAGTAGAAATGATAAACTGTTAAAACAGACACAAAAAAATGCCCTTTCTCCTTTGTACAGTTTTAACATCCTTTACAGCTGTCAAACATCATTCTCTCTCCTTCCTACACACACACGCACACACAAACACACATGCATACACACATCCAAGCATGCATACACACATACTCCTGCTATTGGCTTTGTTTTGGTATAAATATTGATACAAACATATTGCATGTGCTGTATAATTCAAAACCATTTCTTCCATAACACATCTGGATTTCCTTTTCTTTCGATTCTTTTTCAATTTCTTTGCCCAGAGGGCGGGGTGTAATAAAGAATAATTATTTTTTTTAAACTTGACAGCATTTCTTCCAAAATCACTTTGGATGAAACGTCTGTTTTGTCACCCACCTGTGTTGCCCTCAGCATCAGGCCGATCCATGGGATAATCAGGCATGGTCTCTCGGAATAGTTCAAACATGGCCGCCGCATTGTCCTTCCCATACTGACCCAGAATGTGCAAAGGGTTCTGGCCCCTGAAACATCAGTTCTGCAGTGAATGCACCAAAGTTGACATCTGGAACACACCTTTCTCAATGAATCCACCTCTTCTTCTGCGTTCACTCGTATGCACACGAGTGGGCTTTTACGTGTATGACCGTCTTTACCCCGCCATGTCGGCAGCCATACTCCGTTTTCGGGGGTGTGCATGCTGGGTATGTTCTTGTTTCTATAACCCACCGAACGCTGACATGGATTACAGGATCTTTAACGTGCGTATTTGATCTTCTGCTTGCATATACACACGAAGGGGGTTCAGGCATTAGCAGGTCTGCACATATGTTGACCTGGGAGATCGTAAAAATTTCCACCCTTTACCCACCAGGCGCCGTCACCGTGATTCGAACCCGGGACCCTCAGATTGACAGTCCAACACTTTAACCACTCGGCTATTGCGCCCGTCAATGAATCCACCAAAATCTGGTATCTCTAAAACATAGCCTGGGTTGGCCTCTCTCTGTTTCTTTCTCAATCTTACTTTTTTTCTTTCTTTCTCAGTTTGTCTTCTGTTTATTTCAACATTCATGGCTTGCTATGAAAGAAAAATCAATAACCTAGAACACCAGTGGACTCCATAATATTTCAAAATGAAAGAGTACATTTTTTTTCTGTACAAAAAGGTATTTTGACACACAGACTATTTTTTACACACACACAAAAGTTCACAAGGAAATGTACTGGACTTAAATATCAGTGACCTAGGACTCTAGTTTCCTACTATGCCAGATGAGAACAAGCTGATATTCTTGTTCCCCCACTCGATGGTTATCTAGACTTGTTAAATGCTGCGGAGTGTATTCAAACAGGAAGGTGCTTCAACTATGCACGCCAAAACTCCATCCCACAATGAGTGATTAACTTCAATTTATCACAGACACATTAAAATACCCAGCAAGCGCAGCCACCAGAAAAGAAACAAAGCAGCCAAAAGGAAGACACGCTGAAGAAAACCCACTCTGTAAACATGTACATGTGAATGCAACCCTTGAACGCAGAGGATGACAACATTTTCCTTCAGTCTCTCCGTGAAATACAAGTTCCACCGAAGCACACACTATCAACCAGAAAAAAAAAAGAGGCGAGAGGGATGACTCACTTGGCACTGGACGCCTAAGCATTGACACCACTATCAGTTAGCGGAATTTTGACAGTGGACACACACACACACACACACACACACATGAATCTGAAGTTAACGTGAAAGAGTTAGCTGCAAAACCACATCATTCTCCTGTTCCTTTTTGGGAAATGTTGAAAGCGGATTTTGATATCACTTATTCTGAAACAAAAAAGGAAGAAAACATCAATATCACGACAAGTACTGCCAGAATTCATATAACAGAAAAATATCAGAATCATCTCCATGTATTTACAGATGGATCTGTTCTTGATGACAAAAACGCTGGTGCGGCTTTCTATATTCCTGCCTTTAAAGTTGAAAAATCTTACTTTATTGGAAAACACCTTTCCATATTCACAGCTGAGCTAATTGCTGTTATACAAGCTCTGAACTACTTAGTGAGCCATCAAATAGTTTTCTCGAAAATAGCATTCTTCGTTGATTCCAAATCAGTACTTTATGCTCTAGAGCTATTCAGCCTTGAAACAAGACCTGACTTAGTTATTGAGGCAAATCATTTGGTACATTGTTTAAGGATTAAAGGGACTGAGGTCAGTTTTTGTTGGGTGCCTTCTCATGTGGGCATTCTTGGCAATGAAATTGTTGATAAAGCAGCTAAAAGAGGAGCGCAAGATTCAGAAAAATCGACAAAAATACATGTCCGTCTCTCCGTAAAAGAGGCATACACTTTGTTAGAAAAATCAGCATGGGGTCGATTTCATAACCGATGGAAGTTAAAGTTTTTAAACCATAAAGGAACATTATTCCCCGAGAATATTATTAAAGAAAAGATACCGAATCCATCAGCTTGCTATACAAGATTAATAACCTCTACTTTCTTCCGTATAAAACTTGATGCGCTGAAGATAAAGTATAGTAAAAATGTTACATGCATCTGTGGTAAGCCGTTCAGCTTGCATCATTGTTTGTTTCACTGCCAGCAGTTACGTACCTTCTTGCCCAAGTATTTCAAAGAGAATAATAATTCTGCAGATGATTTTTGTAAAGTTATTTCCGACGAGGTTCTTATGGTCGAACTTTCACAGGCATTAGTTCATAGCCCTATTTCTACATTCCTTTAATGCACTTCAGAATTGTGTTAATGGTTTCTGATTATTTAAATTATTATTATTGAATTGTTACTGTTAAATGTAATAGCATGTTAGTTATACCCCATGCCCCCACCCCACCCCACCCCACCCCTTTAATTTTTTTTTTTTTTTTTTTTTTTTTTTTTAACGTCTAATATCACTGATAGTGAAAAGACGCTAAACAAAAGAACGAACGAACACACATACACTGACTCACTTGGCACTGGACGCCTAAGCATTGACACCACTATCAGTCTGCGGAATTTTGACAGTGGACACACACACACACACACACACACCGACTCACTTGGCATTGAATGCCAAAGCACTGATGCAACTCTCAGTCAACGGAATTTTGACAGTGGACACACACACACACACACACACACCACACACACACACACCGACTCACTTGGCATTGAATGCCAAAGCATTGATGCAACTCTCAGTCAACGGACTTTTGACAGTGGACACACACACACACACACACACACACACACACACACATACACACACAGACTCACTTGGCACTGGACACCTAAATATTGACGCCACACTTGGTCAGCAGAATTTTGACAGTGGACACAGACAGACAGACACACACACACACACACACATACACACTAACTCACTTGGCGTTGGAGGCCTCAGCGTTGATGCGACTCTCAGTCAGCAAAGTCTTGACAGTGGCCAGGTTACCCTGCTGAATGCACACGTGCAGAGCTGCACACACCCATGGATGTCTCATCAACACAAGGGAGGTAATAACAGGAAGGGAGGTTAATAGGCTGCATACCGCCAACACAATGGACATCACATCATGAATTTGGGGGGGAAAAAAGTAAACAGAGCTCACACAAAAGATCAATGTACTAAAATATCTCGGACAATCACCAGGGAAAAACAAACAATAACAAATCACTTTAAAAGCTTTTTCATCGATTCAAAGGAGGATGGAAAAAAAAGTATTAAAAAAAAATACTTAAGAGCCTTTTCATCAATTCTGACAAGGTAAAAAACAACAACAGAAACAACAACAAAAACCAGAAGTTAAGCAAAGCTTAGTGTCTATTCATCAATCTAAGGAGGGTAAAAAATTTTTTTAAAAAGAAAACAGAAGTTAAACGAAACTTTAAGTGTCTTTCCATCAATTCTAAGGACAAAAACCAACAAGTTGGGAAAAAATTATTTTTTTAACAAAGAAACACACCAATTCAAACAAACAAATGATAACGGAACCTACCGTTGTTGAGATTCTCATCCACGGCATCGACATCGACGTTATTCTCGATGAGAATGGAGACGATGGACGAGTGATCCCGCACGGCCGCCAAGTGCAGAGCGGTCTCCCCTGTCTGCGTCTTTTCGTTCACTGACGCCCCCGCCAGCAGCTGTCACACGACATCCATGGCACACTTTGTTATTTTTTTCCACTCCATCAGTTTCAGTTTCTCTTGGAGGCATCACTGCGTTCAGACAACGCCATACATGCTACACCACATCTGCTGGGCAGATGCCTGACAAGCAGCACATCCCAACACACACACACACCCACACTCCAAACTGCCCAGACTGACCAGCTTCCTCACAATGATCTCACAGCCACCCACATACTCACCCACCTCCACCCCCACTCCAAACTGACCAGCTTCCTGACGATGACCTCACAGCTACACACCCACCCACCCACCTACCACCCCACACCACTCCAAACTGACCAGGTTCCTGACGATGACCTCACAGCTACACACCCACCCACCCACCTACCACCCCACACCACTCCAAACTGACCAGACTGACCAGCTTCTCGGATCTCAGAGCCACACACCCACCACCTCCAACACACCCACACCCACCACTCCAGACTGAGCAGTTTCCTGACCATGATCAGAGCCACTCCCCCCACACCCACCCACCACTCCAAACTGCCCGAACTGACCAGGTTCCTGATGATGATCTCAGAGCCACCCCCCAACACACACCCTCCAATATACCCACCCCCTCCAACACACACCCACCCATCACTCCAAACTGACCCGTTTCCTGATGATGATCTGAAAGCTAACCACACCCACCCACCCACAACTCAAAACAGCCCAAAACTGACCCGGTTCCTGACGATCAGAGCCATCATCACACCACACACCCACATCCCCACCACTCCAAACTGACCTGGTTTCTGACCATGATCAGAGCCACCCCCCCCCCCCCCCCCACCCACCCACCACTCCAAGCTGCCCAAACTGACCAAGTTCCTGACAATGATCTCAGAGCCACCCACACATCCACCCTAACACACGCACAAACACACCCAACCCCACACTCCCACCCACCACTCCAAGCTGCCCAAACTGACCAGGTTCCTGACAAAGATCTCAAAGCCACCCACACATCCACCCTAACACACGCACAAACACACCCAACCCCACACTCCCACCCACCACTCCAAACTGCCCAAACTGACCAGGTTCCTGACAAAGATCTCAAAGCCACCCACACATCCACCCTAACACACGCACAAACACACCCAACCCCACACTCCCACCCACCACTCCAAGCTGCCCAAACTGACCAGGTTCCTGACGATGATCTCAGAGCCGGCCATGACGGCCAGGTGCAGGGGGGTCAGATGATGCTGGTCCTGCGTGCGAGAGTTCACGTTGGCGTGGACGCTGATCAGGAACAGCACACTCTCAATGTCCGACTTCTGGATGGCCGTGTGCAGGAAGTTGCGTCCCCTGTTGTCCACCTGAACACAGCTTCGGCTTCAGTTTCTCACGGAGGCGTCACCGCATTCAGACAAAATCTATATACATAGGAATATGTGGAGTGATGGCGTAGAGGTAACACGTCCAACTAGGAAGCGAGAGAATTTGCACACACTGGTTCAAATCCCACCCGGCTCAGACGCCAGTATTTTCTCCTCCTTCCCTAGACCTCGAGTGGTAGTCTCGACACTAGTCATTCGGATAAGATGATAAACCAAGGTCCCATGTGCAGCATGCACTTAGCCCATGTAAAAGAACCCATGGCAACAAAAGGGTTGTCCCTGGCAAAATTCTGCAGAAAATCCACTTCAATAAGAAAACAAATCTTCAAAAAAAAGCAGGCAAAAAAACCCCAACAAAACAATGGGTGGCGCTCACAGTGTAGTGACACACTCTCTCTGGGTAGAGCAGCCCAAATTTCACACAAAGAAATCTGCTGTGACAAAAAAAAAAGAGTAATACAATACAATACAGGCATTGTTTTTTTTCTATGGGTGGCGCTCTCACTGTAACACAGCCCTCTCCCTGGGGAGAGCAGCCATAATTTCACATGGTCCTCGGTTTATCATCTCATCTGAATGACTAGATGCTCTGTTTGATTTTCCAATTAAACTCAGGAGAAAGGGCAAGACCGGGAATGGAACCCTGACCCTCACTGACACTGCACTGGCAGCAGATAAGTATCTTTACCATTCTGCCACCTTCCTCCTGCAGAGTGATTATTGTTACTTAAGGCTGCGCACATGTTCATTAAAACAGCACATATATTCATGACTTTCGGCCCAATACTCGGCTTGTATCATAGACTGACATAAGTTTACATTTGGGCCAACAGCAAAGTGAGAGCTGTGTTATCAATGGTTTCTCCAGTCAATGGGAAATCATTTACAGCTTGGTCTTTTGTGAAGAACTATGACTCAAACCAAGAGTCAAAACTGCACTGGCTCTTAGTGCTGAAGCCTTGTGGGATGGTTGGCCTTTGGGAACCATCCCAACGCCGACTGTCCTAAAACCCTCTTGGCCAAGAGAGTGGGGATGTAACTTGGGCAAGACACTCTCCACTATAGTCAAATTCAAGCCCAAATAGTCGGAACAGCAGTTGCCTTCTCTGCTGTTCTGATAGTCATATTCGGACACGACTGACTATCATATATATACATATATATATTCATGAATTTCTAAGGTACGTTTAAAAATGTATGCACACATTCAGTATATGAATGAAGTTTTCCAAATCATAAGGTTGAGAACACAAGCATACGCAGATAGATACAATATGACCAATCTTCTCAACATTACTGTTGTCCTTACTTCATGCTAAAATATCCTCTTTTATTCTCACTCACACACACATACACTAACACACACACATAAACACTCTCACCAACACATACACTAATACACACACACACCCAAACAAACACACACTTGCCCTGCCCTCACGCCCCCGCCTCTCCCCTCCACCCTCCCCCCCCCCCCCGCCCCCATTCAGCAGCAATGGGCTCCCTGTCAAGGATGGCCTGAGCAGCCCGGCTGTAGCGGGTTATCACACACGCACACACACACACACACACACCTCACACACACACATCCCACACACACACACACACACCTCACGCACACCCACCCACACACACACACACACACATACATACACACGCCCAAACACAGACCTTCCCCCACACACACACACCACACCACACACACCCAAACAAACACACACACATACACACACCCTCCGGTCCCCCACATCCCCACCCCTCTCCCTCCCCCAACACACACCTGTTTAGCAGCAGTGGGCTGTCTGTCAAGAATGGCCTGAGTGGGCCCGACTGTTGCAGGTCATCACACACACAACCCCTCCCCTCCCTCCTTGTCCCCCTCTCATCCCACCACCACACACACCCTATACCTCCTGCCACCCACACACACCCTACACCTCCCACCACCCACACACACCCTATACCTCCCACCACAACACACACCCTATACCTCCCACCCACACACACCCTATACCTCCCACCACCCACACACACCCTATACCTCCCACCACCCACACCCTGTACCTCCCACCCACACACACCCTATACCTCCCACCACCACACACCCTATACCACCAACACACACACACACCCTATACCTCCCACCACCCACACACACCCTATACCTCACACACACACACACACACCCTATACCTCCCTCCACCCACACACACCCTATACCTCCCACCACACACACACACCCTATACCTCCCACCACACACACCCTGTACCTCCCACCACCCACACACACCCTATACCTCCCACCACCCACACACACCCTATACCTCCCACCCACCCACACACACCCTATACCTCCCACCCACCCACACACACCCTATACCTCCCACCCACACACACCCTATACCTCCCACCACCCACACACACCCTATACCTCCCACCCACCCACACACACCCTATACCTCCCACCACCCACACACACCCTATACCTCCCACACACACACACACCCTATACCTCCCACCACCCACACACACCCTATACCTCCCACCCACACACACCCTATACCTCCCACCACCACACACATCCTATACCTCCCACACACACACACACCCTATACCTCCCACCCACACACACACCCTATACCTTCCACCCACACACACACCCTATACCTCCCACCCACACACACCCTATACCTCCCACCACCACACACACCCTATACTTCCCACCACCCACACACACCCTATACCTCCCACCCACACACACACCCTATACCTCCCACCCACACACACATACCCTATACCTCCCACCCACCCACATACACCCTATACCTCCCACCACCCACACACACCCTGTACCTCCCACACACACACACCCTATACCTCCCACCCACACACACACACCCTATACCTCCCACCACACACACACACCCTATACCTCCCACCCACACACACCCTATACCTCCCACCACCCACACACACCCTATACCTCCCACCACACAAACACCTGTTCAGCAGCAGTGGGCTGTCTGTCAAGAACGGTCTGAGCAGCGCGACTGTTGTAGGTCATCACACACACAACCCCTTCCCTCCCTCTTTACACCCCCCATGACCCCCACCACCACACACACCCTATACCTCCCACCACCACACACACCCTATACCTCCCACCCACACACACACACCCTATACCTCCCACCCACACACACACCCTATACCTCCCACCCACACACACCCTATACCTCCCACCACCCACACACACCCTATAACTCCCACCACCCACACACACCCTATAACTCCCACCACCCACACACACCCTATACCTCCCACCCACACACTCCCTATACCTCCCACCCTCCACACACACCCTATACCTCCCACCCACACACACCCCCTATACCTCCCACCACACACACACACCCTATACCTCCCACCCACACACACCCTATACCTACCTCCCACCCACACACACCCTATACCTCCCACCCACCACCCACACACACCCTATACCTCCCACCACACACACCCTATACCTCCCACCACCCACACACACACCCTATACCTCCCACCACCCACACACACCCTGTACCTCCCACCACCCACACACACCTGTTCAGCAGCAGTGGGCTCCCGGTCCAGGATGGCCTGGGCAGCGCGGTTGTTGCGGGTCATCATGGCGGCGGCGAAAGGCGTGTGGCCGGACCGGTCCTTCAGGGCCAGTTTCAGGTTGGGGTGCGACAGGAGAAGGGAGATAATCACCGGGTGCTGGTTCTCGATCGCCAGGTGGATCGGCGTCTTGCCCTCCGCGTCCTGAAAGCACCAACGTCCAACACCACTTTGTTCCTTGTTCCTTGTTTTTTGCTTTAACTCCTTCACCACAACAGGTGCCTTTTTTTCCACAACACGGTTTTTTTCTTTGTTTATGTATTTCGGTGGTGTCTTGCCATCAGCGTCCTAAACCACCAATGTCCGACACCGCTTTTTTCCTTGTTCGTTTGTTTATGAATTTCAGCGTCTTGCGCTTCACATCCTGAAACCACCACCGTCCAACACACTACTTTTTATCTTTGTTCGTTTGTTTCTGTATTCTGGCATCTCCCCCTCTGCGTCCTGAAACCACCAATGTCCATCACCGCTTTTTTTCTTTGTTCACTGTTTGCTTGTTTTTCGCTTCAACTCCTTTACCGCTATCAATGCCTTTTTTTTCCACAACATGGCTTTTTTTGTTTGTTTTTTTTTGTTTGTTTTTTGGGGTGTTTTTTTACTTGTTTTATACAATTCCAGTTCATAGTAAGCAACCACATTCAACTGCTTGTTTTATGATTAAAAAAAAAAAGAAAAAAAAAAGTTATGTATGGTCCCATTGGAAACAGTGAGTTGTAATTCTGCAGTTTGTATATCATTACAGAGTAACTGAGTCCCACACGTATGTGAATGCATCGATTTTCGAATATTTCTCCTCTTTTCCCACTCTTGTATGTATTCGCATCCATCCCCACCCCTATTTTTTTCACCTCTGTATGTAACTTATTTCTTTGTTGTTGTTTTTTTAAATAACAAAGAATTATAACAAAATTAAAAAAACATACAGAAAGAAGCCACCAAAGCATACAAAAAAAACAAACAAACAAGCCATTCAAACACACAGAAAACTTACACAAGAAACAAAACAAAACCAAGTTATATTTCACCAGGGTGAGAACATGGGAACATAAACGAAAGTGTATGTTGCTCTTTTTTCCACAAAGCCCCGAGGTATTTAAAAAAAATAAATAAATAAAATAAAAATAAAAAAGAGCAAGAGAGGGGGAAGGTGGGGACACAAAATTAAACACACAGATAAAGAATCATCAGCATAAAATAGAACAAAACATGACACAAAACAATGCACAGAGACACCGATGTTTCAGTTTCAGTTTCAGCAGCTCAAGGAGGCATCACTGCGTTCGGACAAATCCATATACACTACACCACATCTGCCAAGCAGATGCCTGACCAGCAGCGTAACCCAACGCGCTTAGTCAGGCCTTGAGAAGAGGTTGCCAACAGCACCCGGTGTTCTCAGGCGGTCACCCATCCAAGTACTAACCGGGCCCGACGTTGCTTAACTTCGGTGATCGGACGAGAACAGGTGTTTTCAACATGGTATGGCCGTTGGCGACACTGATGAAAAACAACAACAAAGAACAGCAAACAGCAAAAAACTCTCTCTCTCTCTAACACATATGTGCACGATCACACAAACACACAGACACAGACTGAAGAAAGAGCGAGAAAAGACAAAGAAAGCGCCAGAAGAACACGAAGGCAGCAGACTGCCTGATTACCTGCGTGTTCACCTCCGCGCTGTGTTCCATCAAGGCCTGTACAATCAGCTCCAACCCCCAGCTACACGCCAAATGCAGTGGGCTCTGTCCGTCCCTGCACCAGCAACGCAGCTTTTCTTACGCATCTCTGTGATTGATGTGTGGTGTGGTGTGGTGTGATGTGGTGTGGTGTGGTGTGTGCTAACGTTTTGTGGCGACTACTATCATTTGATGAGTCATTTTGTAAGATAAAAGTGCTGACTTTTTGTGATGACTACCATCAATCGATGTGTCAATTTATAAGATAAAAGAGCTAAAGTTTTGTGATGACTACTATTAACTGATGTGTCAATTTCTAAGACAAAAGAGCTAAAGTTTTGTGATGACTACTATCAACTGATGAGTCAATTTGTAAGATAAAAGAGCTAAAGTTTTGTGGTGACTACTATCAACTGATGAGATAATTTGTAAGATAAAAGAGCTAAAGTTTTGTGGTGACTACTATCAAGTGATGTGTCAATTTGCAAGATAAAAGAGCTAAAGTTTTGTGATGATTACTATTAACTGATGAGTCAATTTGTAAGATAAAAGAGCTAATGTTTTGTCAAAAAGAAATGAAAATATTAAAAAAATGATCACAGAAAGGCTTATTGCTTCCTGTAACCTTACCAACAATACACTGTCATAAACACGGAACCTGTGAAAAAAACAGCTCATCTTTTTAAATTCTCAAGTCAAATTTGATGTTAACATCCAAAAAAAGTATATCCAGACAGACAGACACACACACACACAACACACACACACAGAGTATATCCACACACACACACACAGAGTACACACACACACACACACACACACACACACACACACACACACACACACACACACACACACACACACACACACACACACTTTTAAAATGGGTTATCACAAAGACTCATTTTGTTTATCCACATGAACCAAGAAGAACTCATGACAGGCAGAAAAAAAAATACTGACACTCTCTGACTCTGTCAGAGCTGCATCTTAACATACTTTATATCAAGTCATTCATTCTTGAAAAAGGTCTATGCACCGAAAATTTAGATATTTCTTTTATTGTATTGTCACATTTTTGGGAGTGCATTTCCTGTTCAAACATTTAAATACACTTGAAAAAGTGATGGTAATGATGATGATGATGATGATTTGGAAATTTCTTTTATTGTGCTATCGCAATTTTGTTGTTGTTGTTGTTTCTTATTCAAACATCTTAATAGTTTTGAAAAAGAGATGATGATGATGATGATGATGATGACAACTAGGGCAAGACATCTGTGTTAGTCAGAGATGATGATGACAGCAATGATGATGATGGCAGGACGTCGGTGTTAGAGATGATGATGATGTTAATGATGATGACGACGACAGCACATTGGTGTTAGAGATGATGATGATGTTAATGATGATGATGATGATGATGATGATGATGACAGGACATGGGTATTAGAGATGATGATGATATTAATGATGATGACAACAACAACAGGACATGGGTGTTAAGAGATGATGATGATATCAATGATGATGATAATGATGATGATGATGACAGCACATTGGTGTTAGAGATGATGATGATATTAATGATGATGACAACAACAACAGGACATGGGTGTTAGAGATGATGATGATACCAATGATGATATCAATGATGATGATGACAGGACATTGGTGTCAGAGATGATGATGATATTAATGATGATGATCATGATGATGACAGGACATGGGTATTAGAGATGATGATGATATTAATGATGATGACAACAACAACAGGACATGGGTGTTAAGAGATGATGATGATATCAATGATTATGATAATGATGATGATGACAGGACATGGGTGTTATAGATGATGATGATATCAATGATGATGACAATGACGACAGAACATGAGTGTTGGAGATGATGATGATATTAATGATGACGACAACGATGAGAACAGGACATCGGTCTTAGAGATGATGATGACATTAATGATGACGACAACAACAACAGGACATCAGTGTCAGAGACGATGATGATATTGATGATGACAACAACAGGACATCAGTGTTAGAGATAAGGATAACATTAATGATGATCACAATGACAACAACAGGACATCAGTGTTAGAGACGATGATGATATTGATGATGACAACAACAGGACATCAGTGTTAGAGATGAGGATAACATTAATGATGATGACAATGACGACAACAGGACATGAGTGTTAGTCCAAGCCAGACCTCACCTTGCCTCTTCGCCCCCCTCACCATTGGGGCCAGGGCGTCGGGGGCTGTTCAGATCACAGCGACTGCAACACACCCAGCCACACACCTCAACCACCACCCTCACTCCACACCCACGCAGCCACCCACCCACACCCCACACCCGCCCACCCCCTGCTACAAAGTTCCACTATTCTGTACATGGATTTGGTTGTTGGTTGTTGTTTTTTTTTCATCTAAAATCACACTATGTGAATACATATCAAACTGGAGAAGACACTATATATGAGTAGGTGTGAGAGTGTGATACGAAGAAGTTTATAGCAATTATTGTCTCAGTATATATGTAATTACTCTGTTTATAATAAATGTGCAATATAGTATGTTATATTTGAAATATGCTTTTTATTGATTATTTCTGTTTTTACATTTTAATTGTATCACCTGCAATGTGTGAAGTGAATATGTGAAACAATGTATGCCATGCTTTAACATTCGTGTCTTCGTTATATGTTTAATATCTGTTTTTATGATCATGTTTGTGATAATGCACCTGGCCATATTTCTCTACTCTTGACAGTCAATGGAACTTAAATAAAACATAAACTGATCTAAGCACAATTTGGTTTTACAATAATAATCATAATGTGCATTTATATCACACTTGACCTGCGGCTCTAAGCATGTTTCATGATACATGATAAAACTGTCAAGTGAAGAACATATAAAAAAAAAAAAGATACTAAACAAAATAAAAGAAAAAAGAAAAAAAGAGCTCATAACTTTCTTCAGGCTTATAAAAAGAACGCTCACTAAGGAGAACTGGAAGCAATGAACGACTAAAATCATATCAAAAGATTAAACACACAACGAAACCATAACACATCACCTTTCCACCACCTCTAAACAACACATTACAGATACTTATCAAAGAATCCGAGATTAGTCAACAGCCAAGCAAAACAAACTGCAGACAACTGAATAATAATAATAATAATAATATCATCATCAATGTAATACTTATATGGTGCAAAACAGAACCAAAAAAGTGGGGATGGGGGATGGTGGGGAGAAAGACAGACAACTACGCTTCATCATATCCAAAGTCTATAGTGAAAGGAGGAGTTTGTATTATACTCCTTGACTTAACAGGTAAGGAAAAACGAACGAATCAAGGGGGCCGAGTCGAATCGAGTACACAGAATGTAAGAATACAATACAGACAAGCCGCATGCAGCAAAGTAAGGCCAAATGAATACGCTTAATAGCCAAAAAAAGCGTAAGATGAGACAGAGCGTAAACTTGACAAGATGGCGTGGAGAGCCTTGGCCAAAGGAATGATTCAGCACTTATAGCTTTTAGAGGCGTTTGATTGGCTAAGAGCGGACCGGCAAGACGGCTCGTCTTTTCACTGTTAGCCGCGCAAAATTTGGCCAAGCAGAGCAAACCGATAGGCCTAGTTTGCATCAGTTTGACATGGTACAGTATAAGACACCAAACAGAAAGGTTTTTAATTTGGTTTTGAAAGAGGACAAGAGCTGGTAAGTGAAGGATATCCGGAGAAAAATATTTCCAGACAACCTGGTTGTTACAAGTGAACTCTGATTCCACTCTTGCATCCTCAAAATAGATGTGTCTGTATTAGCATGAGGAGGATGGTCTTAGTCTCCTGTTCATTTAATGTGAAACAAGTGTCTTTTTCTGATATCGAAATGAATGTGTCCAGTCAGAAACTGTTGATATTTTGTTGCAGTCAACACTGATGTCGATTTTTAAGGTCACTGAAGCAACCAAAGTGCTTGTTAAAAACAAAAAACAAAAAAAGTCAATTCAAGTTCCAATGGTTGAAATGATGTTTGGCACTTTACAATGACTTGGGTTTCCTTTGAAAGACTGACAAGCTACAGTAGGCTTTGTGCGTGCGTACACGTGTGTGTGTGTGTGTGTGTGTGTATGTGTGTGCGTGTGTGTGTGTGTGTATGTGTGTGTGTGTGTGTATGTGTGTGTGTGTGTGTGTGTGTGTGTGTATGTGTGTGTGTGTGTATGTGCACTGACTTTTAACTGACTGACATAAACAAAATTTTGTTTGACTGACAGCAGCGTACGACTGTTTTCAAACAAGCTCCAAATGACTGATATTCTATTCACAGACAATTTTCAACATTTTCACTGAATGCAAAATTTACACAAAGCATCCTCTTTCAACAACGACACAAGCACGACTGATGGTGCGGTTGCAATGCAATTCACATCAGTTCAAAAACACACACCCCCCAAAGCGAGTCAGTCAGTTACTGGAACAAGCAGCACACTCTGTGCGACTGGGCAAGCAGAGGTTAAAGAGTTAACAGAAGAGTTAACCAGAGGCAGGAGAAGAAGCGTCCCCACCTTCTGATGAGGAAGCAAGCGACGGTCTCGTTGTTCTCGTCAATGGCACGATGAAGCAGAGACTGGTGACACCCACTGGGCCCCTTGGACCACAGGTTGATGTCGCACTTGTGGTGTACCTGTGTGCCGCCACAGACACAAACACGTTCACGGAGGAAAAACACAAACACAGGGCCACAAACATGAACATGTTCAGGAATGAAAAACAGTAACACAGGGCCACAAACACTAACATGTTCATGGGTGAAAAACACAAACACATGGCCACAAACACAAACATTCATGGATGAAAAAGCACAAAGACAGGGCCACAAACAAAAACACGTTCGGGGATGAAAAACACACAGGTCCACAAACACGTTCAGGGATGAAAAACACAAACACAAACACACTCATGGGTGAAAAACACA
The DNA here is from genome assembly GCF_041734735.1 of Babylonia areolata. Taxonomy (NCBI): domain Eukaryota; kingdom Metazoa; phylum Mollusca; class Gastropoda; order Neogastropoda; family Buccinidae; genus Babylonia; species Babylonia areolata. The sequence continues at coordinate 32,630,311 of NC_134887.1, read as the reverse complement.
AACACAGGTTTACGAACGCTTACATGTACATATACACACACACACACAGTGACACATACACAAAGAAGCACATACAGATGGACACACACACAGCCACATACAAGCAAGCAAACACACACTGATGATGCCAGAATCTGGTCCATGGCAAAGGATAGTATTCATAATTCTCTCTCCCTCTTTCATACACACACACTCATGTGCACACACTCACACAAAACATATTATCACCCTGACACAAACACTCTACTACAAACAAACACCCACATGTGAACATGCATACTCTTATCATTCCAGCCCCAGAACACATGAAACTACTGAATTTCTTTCAGACATAAAAGAAAGGGTGTGTTTTGGGACTGCATGAGATCTGATTGGGAACGTTCAGATTGTCACAGACCATGAGTGCAGACGTTTTGCATGCAGGTAGGAGTGTGTGGTGGAACATGCATGTGTGCGTATCAAAGTGTTTGGTGTGTGGTAGAGCATGCACATGTGTATCTAAGTGTTTGACGGGTGGTGGGGGATGAGGGCGTGACTGGAGGAGGGGCGTGTGAACAGGCAAGCGTTACGGAGTGTGTGTATGAGTGACTTTTAAATTACATAAATTTCATGGTCATTTTTATTGGCATGATGTATGTTGTGCGTCAGGCTTGTGGTGGTCCATCGTCACTTACTGTGGATTTTTTATTTGACCCGTTATAATCTCCCTTTTACGGTGTGGTTTATATAATGCATGTGCTTAAAATGATTCTGTTATTGCACAAATGAACTTCCATGTGTGTGATAAATAAAGTATTTTTGATTTGATGTGACAGGGAACGAACCAGAATGTGTGCAATGTCCTCCTGCCCCGTTTCCAGTGCCTGCCACAAGGGGCAGTTACCCTCGCTGTCCAGGACGTCCATGTTGGCTCCTCGCTGACACAGCGTCTCCACGATCACTGGCAGGTGCCGCGTTATCGCTCGCTGCAAGGGGCGTAACTTGTCCGGAGACCTGCATGGGGTGAAAGCAACGGTGGATTCTGATGAAGATGGAGAATGATGATGATGATGATAACTATGATAAAATGCAAGGGGTGTAACTTGTTTAGAGATCTGATGATGAAATGATAATGACGAGCATGATGATGATGGTAATGATGAGAGAGAAGGAAAATGAAAAAAGAATCCAAAACACACCAGTCATTCAATACATGTCCACCCCAGCTCTGTAACTACTACCACCACAACTACTGATGATAATAATGGGCATTTGTAATGCACTTTACCTCCATAGCACAGGGTCCCAGAGTGCGGACAATCAACATCAACATGTAGGGAAAAAATGTCACAAAAACCAACACCACATGGCACTATAATCAAGACTTACAAACAAAACAAATAAAATGTGTCAATGATAAAGTGTTCGGATGCATGCACGCACGCACGCACGCACGCACACACACACACACACACACACACACACACACACACACACACACACATTCACACCACACCACACCACATTCCAACACCTACACATCCACAAAAGCAGATATGTATAGTTGTGTTCTGAGGCCAGATCTGAACCTACACAGACCCCCGAAAACAGAGTGTGGCTGCCAACAAGGCGGGGTGAAAAACGATCATACACATAAAAGCCCACTCATGTACATACAAGTGAACATGGGAGTTGCAGCCCGCAAAAGAAAGAAGAAGAAGAAGAACCTACACAGCATGGATGTCCACAATGCTCAATCAGAAACATGAACCTACACAGCCTAGATGTCCGCATGATGCTCAATCAGAATCATGAACCTACACAGCCTAGATGTCCGCATGATGCTCAATCAGAAACATGAACCTACACAGACTAGATGTCCGCATGATGCTCAATCAGAAACATGAACCTACACAGACGGGTGCAACAGCCGAGCGACAAAAGTGTTGGACTTTTCAATCTAAGGGTCTCGCGTTCGAATCTCAGTAACAGCGCCGGTGGGTAAAGGATGGAGTTTTATCTGATCTCTCAGGTCAACATATGTGCCCAAACCCCCTTCGTGCGCATCCGCAAGCGGAAGATCAAATATGCATTTAAAAGATCCTGTAATCCATGTCAGCGTTCAGTGGGTTATAGAAACAAGAACATACCCAGAATGCACACCCCCGAAAACGGAGTATGGCTGTGTACCTGTCGGGGTAAAAACGGTCATACATGTAAAAGCTCAGTCATGTACATACTAATGAACTAAGGAGTTGCAGCCCACAAACGAAGAAGAAGAACCTACACAGACTCGATGTCGGCATGATGCTCAATCAGAAACAGAGCGCTGACGGTGTCCTGTTTCTCAATGGCCTCATGCAGCAGGGTCATGCCGGCCGAGTTGCGCTCGTTGATGTTGGCCCCAGCCGTCAGAAAGGCCGCGGCCGTTTCGTGCAGCCCTCCCCACAGGGCCAGTCCCAGGACCGTCTGTCCCTCCGAGTCCTTCAGGTTGAAGTTGGGCACCACTCGCATGTTGTCCGCGCTCTGCTGAACGTCCGCTGTGAATGGATTAAACTGTGGTTTAAATGTCTGTTGTGAATGGGTTAAACTGTGTTAAAATGTCCACTCTCAATGAGTTAAACTATGGTATATATGTCCGCTGTAAGAGTTAAACTGTGGTGTGTATTGCAGAATGTCCACCTTCAGAGTTAAACCATGATTTGCATTGCTGAATGTCCGCCTTCAGAGTTAAACCATGATCTGCATTGCTGAATGTCCGCTGACAATGAGTTAAACTGTAGTTAAAATGTCAGCTGTCAATGAGTTAAACTGTGGCTTAAATGTCGCTCTCAATTAGTTAAACTGTGGTTTAAATGTCCGCTATAAGAGCTAAACTGTGGTTAAAATGTCCACTGTCAATGAGTTAAACTGTGGCTTAAATGTTGCTCTCAATTCGTTAAACTGTGGTTTAAATGTCCGCTGTAAGAGCTAAACTATGGTTTAAAATGTCTGCGGTCAATGGGTCGGTTCAAATGTCTGCTGTCAATAGATTAAACTGGTTCAAATGTCCGCCGTCAATGGGTTTAACATGGTTTAAATGTCCAAATGTCCGCTGTCAATGAGTTAAACTGTGGTTTAAATGTCTGCTGTCAATGGGATAAACTGGTTCAGATGTCCGCTGTCCATGGGTTTAACATGGTTTAAATGTCCGCTGTCAATGGGTCAAACTAATTCAAATGTCCGCTGTCAATGGGTTAAACTGTGGTTTAAATGTCCACTGTGAATGGGTTAAACTGTGGTTTAAATGTCCACTGTGAATGGGTTCAACTGTGGTTTAAAATGTCTGTTGTCAATGAGTTAAACTGTCCACTGTCAATGAGTTAAACTGTGGTTTAAATGTCCGCTGGAAATGGGTTAGACTGTGGCTGAAATGTGCCCTGTCAATGAGTTAAACTGTGGTTTAAATGTCTGCTTTTCAACTTCATGTAATCCAGTGTTAGTATGAAGAAAAATGAGATGTTGTTGGAACTGGGTTTTTAATTTCATATGATCTAATGAAAGTATGAAGGAAAATGAGATTTTGTTGGAACTAAGTGTTTAACACATTAGGACCCAGGTTAAGTCTGTACAACTAGCATCAAAACAAGAGTATCTTAACTCAGAAGGCTAGGAAGAGTATACTGAAAAATACTGCTGGACTTTAGTATGTTACATTTTTGGAACAAAAATAACAGACAGAATATGCATAAAGAGCCCTAATCAAACTGTTAAGTACTGGGATTTTTTGTTTGTTTTGTTTTGTGTTTTCCTTTTCTTAACATATCTCTACAGCTGTTTAAACAATAAGAAGCTTTATATAAAACCAACAGCTTAATAAAAAAAATTTTAAAAATCAAAATCAACAAAATTAAACCAATCTTTCAATTCCAACCTTTGTATTTCAGAAACACTCGCACCACAGAGTTGTGGGACTTGGCAAGCGCAAGGTGAAGTGGCGTCTGTTTGCTGATCGGACGACTCTCTTCCCCTCCCAGGGCCGCCAAGTTGCTTTCCAGGGCCGACATCTTCGCCGTGAAGGTCTGAGAGTTGGGGTTTGCTCCTCTGTCCAGAAGAACTTGCACCAGTCGGGTGAGACCAGCGTCACAAGCAAAGTGCAAGGGAGTTTCCCCCTGCAGAGCAAAGTTGCATTTTTATTTATCCAAGACATTAACTCACCTGGTACTTTCCCGACAGATGACCCATTTGTATGGGTAAGAAATGAAATTGTTTAAAAAAAACAAACAAACAAATGTCAGAATTCATTTATTGAAAACTTCCAAATTGATCAATAATATAATGAGTTAGTTGGGTACACAATATAAAACTTCCTCCTTTCTTATGCTATCATACAGTGAGATGATGAAAGTATCCATATTTTTTGTTCAAAATTTGCAAACACTGATGACTTGTAAACAATTCCAGAAGAGCACAAAGAGTTTGATACAGTTTAATTTCAGATTCATCTAATTCTGTGTGTCTGCCTTGTGACCAAAATGAAACTGGGTCAGACACCATTGTTGACACGCACTGTTCACGTGAACCAGTCACTGCGAAAATAAATCTCTTGCTCACAAGCACAGCAACACACACTGTATTTATTGGTCGCAGTGGAGAGTGGAAATGTAATTATGCAAAACAGGTGCCACTCCAAAAATTCAAAACTACCCAAGGTCTCGATTGGGGCCTTTCGTCTGAAACGATTGTAAACAGTATGGCCCCAATCAGGGCCTTTCGTCTGAAACGATTGTAAACAGTATGGCCCCAATCAGGGCCCTTCGTCTGAAACAGTTGTAAACAGTATAGCCCCAATCAGGGCCTTTCGTCTGAAACAGTTGTAAACAGTATAGCCCCAATCAGAGCCCTTCGTCTGAAACGGTTGTAAACAGTATCGCCCCAATCAGTGCCCTTTGTCTGAAACGGTTGTAAACAGTATAGCCCCAATCAGAGCCCTTCGTCTGAAACAGTTGTAAACAATATGGCTTCAATCAGGGCCTTTCGTCTGAAACAGTTGTAAACAGTATGGCCCCAATCAGAGCCCTTCGTCTGAAACGGTTGTAAACAATATGGCTTCAATCAGGGCCTTTCGTCTGAAACGGTTGTAAACAGTATGGCCCCAATCAGAGCCCTTCGTCTGAAACGGTTGTAAACAGTATAGCCCCAATCAGAGCCCTTTGTCTGAAACAGTTGTAAACAGTATAGCCCCAATCAGTGCCCTTCGTCTGAAACAGTTGTAAACAGTATAGCCCCAATCAGTGCCCTTCGTCTGAAACAGTTGTAAACAGTATGGCCCCAATCAGTGCCCTTCGTCTGAAACGGTTGTAAACAGTATAGCCCCAATCAGTGCCCTTCGTCTGAAACAGTTGTAAACAGTATGGCCCCAATCAGTGCCCTTCGTCTGAAACAGTTGTAAACAGTATGGCCCCAATCAGTGCCCTTCGTCTGAAACAGTTGTAAACAGTATGGCCCCAATCAGAGCCCTTCATCTGAAACGGTTGTAAACAGTATGGCCCCAATCAGTGCCCTTCGTCTGAAACAGTTGTAAACAGTATGGCCCCAATCAGTGCCCTTCGTCTGAAACGGTTGTAAACAGTATCGCCCCAATCAGAGCCATTCGTCCATAGTAAGCTGGGGGGAAAAAAAACGGAGTGTGAATGAAAGGGAAGGGCCACTGTTTCACGCTACTGTTGGTTATTCAACACAGTCCAAGAGAGCCTGTTCTGATTCAGAATGCACATAAGTTTCTTAGTTTCTTCTCCACACTCTACAAGCAACCAATCTCACATATCCGTGTTATCTGCTTTTCCATGTTTAGACATTTCAGTTCTTCTACAGTCATAACACACACACACACACCACACACATGCACAAAAACACACACACACACACACACACAAACACACATGCACAAACACCACACCACACACACACACACACATCACACCACAACCCCCCTCACCCACCAACCCCAACATGCACATCCCCCACACATGCATAAAACGCACACACACACACACAAACACACACACACACAGAGAACCACACACACACACACCTACACACACACACACACACACACACACACACACACACACACACATACCTACACACATACCCACACACAGCTCTCACCCTGTTGTTGGCATGGCTGACGGACGCTCCGTGCTCAGCCAGGAAAATACCAGCGGCCTGGTTCACACTTTTCGCTGCAAGGTGCAGCAGACTGTTCCCTGCCAGAACACACAGACAGTGACACCTTTTTTTTTTCCCTACTGTACTGTATTGTATTGTACTGTATTACTCTTTTTTATCACAACAGATTTCTCTGTGTGAAATTCGGGCTGCTCTCCCCAGGGAGAGCGCGTCGCTACACTGACAGCGCCACCCTTTTTTTGTATTTTTTTCTGCCTGCGAGTTTGTTTTCCTTTCGATGTGGATTTTTCTACAGAATTTTGCCAGGGTCAACCCTTTTGTTGCTGTGGGTTCTTTAATGTGCACTAAGTGCATGCTGCACACGGGACCTCGATTTATCGTCTTATCCGAATGACTGGCGTCCAGACCACCACTCAAGGTCTAGTGGAGGGGGAGAAAATACTGGCAACTATGGGATCCGATACTGTTTTGTTTCTTCTTTAGACAAAGGGCTCCCCTTGAAAATTACTGCCTTCATGGTGGAGGTAAAAACAGTCACTTAGGTAAAAGCCTACTCATGCATACATATGAATGAACGTGGAAGTCAAAGCCCATGAAGCAGAGGAAGAAGATGAAGAAAAAGGGCTGATAAAAAGTGAAAGTTGGATGTGGGCGTTGATTCTACTGTGTGGCATTCTATTGTGTTGTGTTGTATTATACCGTACTGCATTGCATTGCGTTGCATTGCACGGAGTTGTGTTGTGTAGTGTTGCGTTGCACTGCACTGCACTGTGTTGAGTTAGCTTGCACTGCACTGTGCTGCATTGTGTAGTGTTGCACTGCACTGTGTTGAGTCTGGTTGCATAGCACTGCACTGTGTTGTGTTGTGTTGTGTTGTGTTGCATAGCACTGCAGTGTGTTGAGTTGTGTTGCATCACATTGCACTGTGCTGTGTTGCACTGTCCTGTTGTGTTGCGATGCACTGCACTGTGTTGAGTAGTGCTGCGTTGCACTGCACGGTGTTGTATTGCGTTGCACTGTGTTGTGTTGTGTTGTGTTGGACTGCATTGCACTGTGTTGTGTTGAATTGCATTGCACTGTGTTGAGTTGCATTGGTATGTGGTCTCTGTGTGAAACTCAGGCTGCTTTCCCTATGGAGGGCATGTCGCCACAGTGCAGCACCACCCATACACCCTTTTTTTTTTTCTTTTTTTTCTGTCTGCAGGTTTATTTGCTTTACTATCAAAGTGAATTCTTCTGTAGAATTTTGTCATGTTGCCGTGGCTTTTTTCTATGAGTGCTAAACGCATGCTACAGAGGGGACCTCAGCTCATCGTCTCATCTGGAAGACAAGTACCCAGGCCACCAATCACGGTCTAGTGAGGGGAGAGTCAAAATCGTGGTAGGTATATGTATCAACATCATTATCATTCCTGGGACCCCAAGTCTTATACTGTCTTGTACTGAGTTGGATGAGTAAGGATGTACTGTATTGTACTGTGTGCCGTAGTATTACTCTTGTGTCACAACAGATGTCTCTGTGAAATCCAGGCTACTCTTCCCAGAAGAGAGCGCTAAAGTAAAGCGCTAAAGTGCAGCACCACCCTTTTTTCCTGCCTAAAATTTTCCTTTTCCTGTCAATGTGGATTTTTGGACTATTTTGCATGCCGCACAAGGGAACTCAAGTTATAGTCTCATCCAAATGACTAGCGTCCAAACCGCTACTTACTAGCGGAGGGGACGACAAAAGCAGTGAGTGAGTGTGAGATTTGATCCCGTGCACTCTCATGCTTCCTAGGCAGGAATGTTACCACCAGGCCACCACTCCACACTTCAGGACTACAGCTGTTTGTTTTTTGCTGCCCCATCATCTGCACCATTTCAGAGGCATTACTCCCACGCTGCTCATTCCGAGTCCCCCATACGGGCTCATCTGCCACAGTCCCAGTGCTGGCAGTCCACAGGGAATCATCGATGTTAGGTCACCAGGAGGCCACACACCAGAGGAGACCCTCATCAATCTGCCAACACTGAAGACCCTGACAAGACTCATCCCAAGCACCGAAGTGGAGGGGTATCGAAAATGAGGCCACCATGAGAGCAGGGCATGAAAAGCCACATAATCTGGGGCTTTTTCAAATGCTGATGAAGGAGGAGGACTACTGTTTACCTGACTCAGGCTCTACGGCATCAGGAGAGCTGCCGGCTTTGATCAGCAGCTGGGCAAAACTGTCCGGGCCATACACCACTTCCGCTTCACTGTCCTCTGCCTCCTTCCCCTGCACACACACACGCACACACACACCCACACACACACACACACACCACACGCATACACACACACACCACACGCACACAACACACACAAACACACACCCACCCCCACACACACATCACACCACCACCACCCACCACGCACACACACACACAAAACCACACACACACACACACACACAAAACCACACACACACACACACAAACACACATCAGTCTATCATTAGAAAACGTCATTAACTCTCTCCATACGAACGGCGAAAGAGACGACGTTAACAGCGTTTCACCCCAATTACCATCATCAAAATATTGCAAGCGGAAGGCTCTTATACTGAAGAGGTGAATGTTGACAAAGAATACCACAATTCTGACGACGGAAGCTAAAGGTTGGGTCATTCAGACACCCACTGGACATCCGAGGGGTCTGTGTAGAGGAGAAGAGAGGACTGGCCGTACTGAGTGAGTTAAGAAACACATCCACACACAAGGCACCACTGTCAACAGACCCAGCACCACTATCAGCAACAGAAGTGAGAAGCTCTGGCACCAACAACTACAGACCAACTGTTTTTGACTAAAACATGGGATGGTGTCTTCATGTCTCATCATCTTTTCAACTCTTGCCTGCGTGTGTGGAGCTCGTACTGTGGGTGTGTGACAGACATACAGACAGACAGACATACAAATAAACATACAGTTGAAAGCACAGAGAGAGAAGCAGCAGCAGCAGCAGCTTCACAAGAAGCTCACAGAAGAGACATGATGGCAGACAGCCCCCCACAACAGCGCCTCACCTGTTGCAATGCCAGCCAGAGGGCCGTGTGGCCATCAGAATTCTTTATCTCCAGGTTGAGGCGGTGCTGCAGCAAGACTCGAACCACCGCATCGTTTCTACAGAACACCGCATTGTGCAGAGGGGTGCTGGAACACATAGCCGATTTTTTTCTTTTTCAGCTGAGGAGGATGTACGGTTTACATGTCCACACACCACCTGACCAAAGTTATCCTTCCTCATAAAACTCATCCTTCCTTTTCTCACATACAAATGATTTAACACTCCCACATATTAGTATCCAGGTGAGCATATGCACGCATGCAATCATACATACAAGCAACTTACACACACATGAACACACAAAGAAACACACACCACCACTATGAAACACTTATGCAAAAGCATCAAATCAACACAAAACACACACCACATTCAAATATCTTTCCCACACATCCACACACACACTCTAACACCAACCCACAACCACACCCATCCCACCTGCCAGCAGTATCCTGAACGTTGGGGTCAGCGGCCGCTTCCAGCAGCAGTTTGGCCACTTCAGCCATGTCGGCCAGCGTGGACGCGGCCGTCACCTCAGGGTTGAAGCAGGCCACCATGTGCAAGGGCGTTTCCTTGTCCAGGAAGGTGGACAGGTTCGGGTCCGCCTTGTGGCCGATCAGAAACTTGGCTGAGAACCCGTCCCCTGAACAGGAAACAGGAGTTTTTGTTTCATTTTCTCAAGGAGGCGTTACTGTGTTCGGACAAATCCCGAAACACTTCAACACATCCTTTTATAAATATATATATATATAGAGAGAGAGAGAGAGAGAACTCAGAACTCAGAACTGTTTTAATGTCAATAGCTTATCAGCCCTAATGACATGGGGGTACAATCAAAACAAAAACAAAATAGTTCTAAAAAAAGATGAAATGACTATTCAAAACATACCATTTTTGAACGTCTATTCAAAACATACCATTTTTGAAATCCATTGATAAGGCATCTACATAATTTCGACCATCCAGTTTACGAAGTCAATTTCTTAAAGAACAACAGTGAGTGATGTTTTTTCTTCGAAAATTATATGCTTCGGCAATATACTTTGCCAGAGACTGGACTGAATTTTCTTGATGTATGTTAAGTACACTGCACAGATCTTCATTCTTTGCAGAACATGTTTTAAAGACAGTACATTTTTCACGAATATCAGCGAACGCTTTGCAATGAAACAAGAAATGTAACTCATCCTCCTTTATAAAACCGCACATCGGACAATATATAGAGAGAGAGAGACAGAGAGACATATAGGTATATATATTCATGTACACCAGTGTGTATCTATGTACCTATCAGAGTGGATTTCTTCTACAGAATTTTGCCCGAGGACAACATTTATGTTGCCATGGGTTATTTTTCAGCGCGCAAAGTACATGCTTCACACGGAACCTAGGTTTATAGTTTCATCTAAAAAAAAAAAATTAAAAAAAAAAAAAAGATTAGACACCAAGTGGAAGTAGTCTCCCTCCCACGCCCTCTTTACCTTTCTTGATACCTCTGGAACTGACTGAGTGAACAAACAAATGAAACTGTATTCCTTGCTAAGAACAGTAAGACTTTTCTTTTTCAGCTTCATTTTTTTGTGAACAGCTGTTTGCATAAAACAAGCATGAAACAGTGAGACTCAGATAACAGGGGGATCCATTCAATGTGGAGAGAAGGGTGTGTGGGGGGTGGTGGTGGTGGTAGGGAGTGGACTGTTGATAGGGGATCATGAGAATGAAGTGGAACATGGGGACAGGAGATAGGTCTGGTGTTATTCTCTGTGAAACATTTATGTTGATGATGATGATGATGATGGTGATGATGGTGACGATAATGTGTGTGTGTATCTTTTGCTTATCTGTTTCAGTTTTTCGTTTGTTTCACTTTGTTTGTTCGGAAGTATGTACTTGTATAATGTTAATGTTAAAAACGTGTTTATTACATAAACAAAAAAGTGGTTAAATCGATAGTATCAAACTGAAGTTAATTCTTCTTCTTCTTCTTCGTTAGTGGGCTGCAATTCTTCGTTAGTGGGCTGCAACTCCCACATTCACTCATATGTACATGAAAGGGCTTTTACGTGAATACCTGTTTTTAACCCACCATGTATGCAGCCATACTCCATTTTCAGGGGGTACTGAAAGTCAATAAAATTTAATGAAAAAAATATCATAAAAAAAATAATAAACTGTCTTCCTTACCCCTCACTTGTATGAATGAACACATATGAAAGGAGGGATAAACATATCTCCTGTATCATACCTTGCAGCACTGCACTGTATTGTATTGCGCTCTGCTGTACTGTACACACTGCCTGAGCGGACGAACATATGAACCCCTCTCCGACGGGCGCAATAGCCGAGTGGTTAAAGCGTTGGACTGTCAATCTGAGGGTCCCGCGTTCGAATCTCGGTGACGGCGCCTGGTGGGTAAAGGGTGGAGATTTTTACGATCTCCCAGGTCAACATATGTGCAGACCTGCTAGTGGCTGAACCCCCTTCGTGTGTATATGCAAGCAGAAGATCAAATACGCACGTTAAAGATCCTGTAATCCATGTCAGCGTTCGGTGGGTTATGGAAACAAGAACATACCCAGCATGCACACCCCCGAAAACAGAGTATGGCTGCCTACATGGCGGGGTAAAAATGGTCATACACGTAAAAGCCCACTTGTGTGCATACGAGTGAACGCAGGAGGAGGAGGAGAGGAGAGGAGAACCCCTCTCCCACCCCCCCACACCCTTCCCACCCACCATCCCCACTTACCTCTTTTGATGGCTTTGTGCAGCAGGCACTTGCCGGCGTTGTCTTTGCGGTTGACGTCAGCGTGGTTCTTGAGGAGGGTCTGGGCCACACTCTTCTGCAGGGACTGCAGGGCCAGGTCCAAGGGGATGTCACCCTTGTTGTCCACTTCGTTCACCTTCACCGGCAGCTGAACCAAACCATGTGGTGCAACATGTGCCCTTCTTAAATTTATTTTTTAGTTTGTTCATGTTTACATATTTGACAATTTGTTTATGTGTGCATGAGCATGAACAGTGAGAGGGAGAGAGGGAGACAGGTGCATATATGCTTGAGTACATTACTGCATCCATGTAAACATGCGCCTTAGTACTTCTGTGCTTGGGTTAAGAAAAAAAAGTGTATTATCATATACATGTATATCTTTTACTTTCAGACACACCCACTTAATCATAATTATTACCACTGGTAGTAACTGGCACTGTCACTTGTTTAACTTCTCAAAATACTGCAAAAAAGCAATCCGAGATAAGCATGTCATTTGTCAGACGTATAAAAGGATTTTTTCTCCCCTTGGTATAGCTCACACTGTCAATTATTTAACGCCTCACAGTACAACAACAACAACAACAGCCGCAAATCCAACACAAGTCATTCATTTGTTAGACTCTTATAAGGACATTTTTTCCCCTAGATCTTAACATACTAACCATTATCCATTGTTCAAATTCCAGCAGGGGTCTGATTTCTGCTGTCAATTGTCAGACTCCTAAAAAGACTCTAAAAAAAAAAAAAAAAAAGAAAAGGCAAGTCCTTTCCATGTGCATCAAAACCCACCCTACCTGTGCGTCAAACTCGATGAGATAGAGGAAGACAACGTCCTCTCTGTATGCCCGGATGGCAGTGTGTAAGGGGAACTCCGTCTTGGCCTTGAACATGTTGTACAGCAGCGGTGCCGGCATTGTCTTGAAATCATCGCTGGTGAACTCATTCTGTAACATGAGGGAATGAAGAAAAAAAAAAGATTAGATTTTTTTAAAAGCAGTGGTAAAAGCAATGTGGGTGGCTGGGCCACGCCCTGAGGATAAATAAAATCAGACATCCTTACAGACAGACGCAACAGCCAAGTGGTTACAGCATTGGACTTTCAATCTGAGGGTCCCCGTTTCCAATCTCAGTAATGGCATCTGGTAGGTAAAGGGTGGAGATTTTTCCGATCTCCCAGGTCAACATATGTGCAGACCTGCTCGTATCTGAACCCCCTTTTTGTATATACACAAGCAGATCAAATACACACGTTAAAGACCCTGTAATCCATGCCAGTGTTCAGTGGATTTTGGAAACAAGAACATACCCAGTATGCACACTCCTGAAAACAGAGTATGGCTGCCTCCATGGCGGGGTAAAAACAGTCATACACGTACATACGAGTAAATGTGGGACTTGCAGCCCCCCATGAACGAAGAAGAAGAAGAGACATCCTTACGCTGCCCTCTGATGGGCGCCACCAGGGAAAAGAAAGGCCGACGACGAAACACATGGAGAAGAAGTGGAAGAGGAGATGGAAATAGCAGGCAAGACCTGAATGAAATCAGCTGGCTCACTCAAGACCTAAACGACAGGAGAAAATTGTTAGAACTTTATGCTCCAGCCAGAGCAAAGAGGATTAAGTAAACTTGTGCAAGTAGGGACAGTACTGTATGTTTCTCCTTCCGTTCATAAAAAAACAACAGTGGTAAAAACAAGGTCGGTAATGTATGCTTTTCTATTTCTGGTCATGAAAGAAAAAGTGGTAAAATCAATCCATTAAAATGTATGATTGTCAATTTCTGGTCATTAAAAAACAAAAACAAATGTAAAATCAAGGCCAGTAACATATATTAATCTATTTCTGGTCATAAAAAAACAACAGTGGTAAAAGCAAGGTACGTAATGCATGTTGATTTTTTTCTTTGTCACATGAAAACAGTAACCTGTTTGACAAATAGTGGCAACTTAAACTGAGATCAATTCAAACTGATTTTATTAACTGGTGAAGAACTTTTATTTGACATGAAATCTATTACTGAAGGGAAAAGGACAAAGAATAACCATTTATTCACACTGTAGCTTAATATGAAAAAATGTGGGCAAAGAATAACCATTCATTCAAACTGTAGCCTAGCTAGCATCCAATAAATGAAGAAGATAGATATGACAGGCATTTCTGTGATTTTTTCCACTATCAATTTGAGCTGTTTTCTGTTCATGGCCGCATGTGTGTATGGCTGAGCGTGGTTATTCATTTTGGGGCTTGGCAGCGTGCGAATGGGAAACTGCCAGAGCACTGAGTCAATTAACTTCAAGAAACATCTAACGTGTTTAACACCAACAGACACACAAACCCCTCTCGACAAAAGTGTCTCACTCACCCAATGGTTAGAGATTAGTTCTGAGCAGTGTTTCTTCAGCACTTCTGCTCCCATCTCCTCCGCTGTTTGGTAAAACTGAATGCAGTTCTTCATGTTCACAAAGGAAATCAGGCCATTCTCACACCTGAACAAAAAAACAAGACACCATGGTTCTTTGGAAAATAAAACCTAGAAACTTATGTTCTTCAGAAAATAAAATGAAACGCACTCTAATGTCCAAAATAGACGAAAGTGTAAATAAATTATTGAGAAAAGAATTAATAAAAATTGTGAACAAAATGTTCACCCAGTTAGGAGCAAAAGGGTGAATGGAAGTTCTGAGCAAATGTTCTTAATGAGCAGAAGCAATGTTAACATTACTGCCATTACGTCAGTCAATCTTTTAAGCCATCAAAGTACAATCATATATCCAACCATTTCCAAGCATCTATCTAAAATCATGTCAGCACTATGGATCCAAAAGCAATAGCATTCAAATGTGATACATGAAACTCTTCTAGTGTAAACACTGTTCACATCTAAACAAGTACTGCACACCTCTTGCGAAGAGCTTCTAGTCGGAATCGAGTGGCAGCTCGAAGTAATTCCAGCAGAAAGGTGTCTTCGGCTTTGATGTTGATCTCATCTGTGTATACCCACCGTAACAATGCTCGGCCCACTTCCAGCTTGATATCTGACAAAGAACAGACTTTGTTCAACAAAGATGTCATGCCTCTCAGGCTGCTATCAAAGATAGGTATCTCACATTAATAATATATATGCATGAGCACAATCAACTTGTGCACAGAAACATCACATATAGGTATACAAATACATCACAAATACTGTTGCTTGGCTGTTTTTCTTTATCTAACTTCCGCATTTGAATGTCCACTTTTGAACTGGATTTTGAATCAGTTGTCTCACAGATTTATGTACCCTCATAAATAATGCAAACTGCACACAACATATGTACACACACATTACCACTCAAGGAAGCACACATGTACTGATATGCACACTTTTTTCTTGAGACACAAACACAATTACATTAAACCAGTATGTACAAAAAAGGCAACTTTCCTCGGAAGCATCATACAGACAGAAAATAAACCTCTCCCGGCTTCCTAACCCATGAAATAACACAGTATACATACCTGACATGTCAAGCTCAGAAACGTGAGCAAGGTCGGAGGATGCCCACTCATCACTGCGAGCCTGGAGGATGAACTTGTGAGCATGAACTTGATGACCTCCTTCCAGCTGCACTCGCAGGTCACTGAAAACACACAGTAAATAATAATGATGATATAAGGAAAATTACTGTATATGCAACCCATGAATGCAGTCTTTGAAAATTCTTTTGAAGCTATTGCAAAGTAAGGATTTTATTGACACAACATGTGGTGCCGATTGCTCTCATCAAAACAGCTTGTATCAGGGGCAGCAAATCAACAGATTTTGCTTGGTCAAAAATGTGTTAAATTTACCTTGTGTACACATCATCACATGAGTTTGAAATAGCATGGAAATGTTCATATTCAGTGCAATCTTAAATCACACACATGCAACCACACTGGGGACGAAATGGACTGACAGTGCCAATGTTACTGCTGTCCAGTTAATTTACCCTATGACTGAGGATGAATAAAACCAATTATTCAACATCCATATATGCCACATTTATTCTACATTCTATTTTTCTCCTTTTCAATCAATTTCAAAAACGTTTATACTTTCAAACAACTAAAAACAGACATCTATTTTCAGAGCTTAAAACATAAATTATACGGACAAACAATATAACAACAAATAAAAAATCTAAAATAAAAACTTATAAACAAATAGTTTTCAGTTTCAGTTTCTTAAGGACAAGTGATAGTATTTGGACAAATATACACTACATCACATCTTCTAGGCAGATGCCTGTCCAGCATCAAAATTAAATGCCAATAATCAGGCCTTGAATACATAGACAGAAATATTTGTGAAATATTTGTGAATCTATCAAGAGTGGATTTCCCTTACAGAATTTTGCAAGAGGACAACACTTTGTTGCCAGGGATTCTTTTTCAGTGCACCAAGCGCATGCTGCAAACAGGACCTTGGTTTATAATCTCCTCCGAATGACTAGACACTTAATTTTCAAGCAAAACATAAGAGAAAGTACTTGACTGAGATTCAAACCCAGACCCTCAAGGACACTGAACTGGCAGATAAGTGTCTTAACCATTCTGCCACCTTCCTCTTAAAAACAAAACACAGACAAGTCGCACACATACCACAGAAACCTCACCTGTACTGCTCCTTGTCGTACAGATCTGAGATGATTCGAAGCAAACGGGTTACAAAGCTCCCCTCGCTGTCTCCTTCCCCACTCCCAGCCACCGCCACCTGGTAGCGGCGCTCGAGGTCCGCAAAGCGATTCTGAAGTTTAACATACTCCTCGCGCAGGAGGCTGAGATGATTCTGAAGTTTTGACACCTCATCTGGAACATTTTTTTTTTTTTAACCCTTTCACTCTCGACACATTTTGCTGCAGTGTGGGCTGAGAACAACAAAAAAGGAAAAGATCCCTTGTTATCTTAGTTCAAACATAAAAAAGCCTATATTCCAAAAGAACTGAAGATAATTGAATTAAAGTACATTATATCACCGTGCTGCATTCCTGAAACACTTCTTTTTTTTTTTTTTTAAATAGTAATTGTTCATAATGGTAATTTCTCCTTTGTTGAAAAGGGGGTTCAGATATATACTTTCAGTTTCAGCACAAAGAAATAACAACCTTTATATTTAATGCAACTTCCACTCGAATGCACATGCACACACATACACACACACAAATATACAAGATATGAATATTCAGTGTGCCCCACACCCTTTCACTCCACTGCACTCCACTCACTTGAATCATAACTCACTTCCCTCTCTACTGCCTTCCATCAATCTATTCACAACACACCCACACTCACATTCCATGTGCCTCACCCCTCTGATGCTCTCTCTCTCTCTCTCTCTCTCTCAGAGAAAATAGGTCACAGTGCACCTCGGCTCTTTCACTCAATGTCACATACCCACAGACACACACCCACTTCACTACCATCTCACAGACTGGTTGATCAAGGGAGCAAGTTCTTCCTGCTTAGCAGATGGCTTTTCTGCTATTATGAGCATTAAGAAAGTGCACGGCTTTTGGATGAACAGTGTGTGTCACATGACGTGTGCTCCATGTCACAGAGAAGAGGTTATTTTCCCAAAGTAAACACCAGAGCTGACTATGTGTGATGCATACTCCATGTGATGCACATCAGAAAGACTTTGCACAAATTACAGAGGGAAGAGAAACTCAGAAACTCTTCCCATGGGCAACTGCTATATCTCTTCACGGAAACATCCTGCATTTTCTTTTTACTTGCATTTCTGTTTGGTTAGTTAATCCTTGTGTGTGTGTGTGTGTGTGTGTGTCAGTGTGTCTGCGTGTCTGTGTGCTAATACTTAAATGTAGCTTTTGGCCTCACAGCTAAGCAGCTGTGGATAAAGTCAAACAAACTTCTATTGATACTGAGCTGATATCAGAAACAATGTTTTGAATCAACACCACCATATATCTACTTGTTGTGTAGTTATGTACAGATGTGCAATGTCCAGATATGCAAAGTGCTAGTAAACATATATAGGTCTACATATTTATCACTAACACACTTATCACATATCCTCATCAGCACACAATTTATTGACACCTCTGAATACAAATACATCACAAGCACACAAATGTATTCAGGTCAGGAATGTGACCAACAGGAGGGTTGTATTTATCATGTGACCTATATACCTGAAGATACCACAAATCAATCTTCTATCTCTCCTCACCCACTAAGATCCTCCTTTCTTCCAAGAGCACATGTCTTTCTTTCTTGTTGTCTGTCAATATAAAAACTTTGGCAAGGCAAAGACCAAATGACGCAATCAGTTACAAGTTTATCACTATAAACTTAAATGTTGTTGTTGGGTTTTTTTGGGGGGGGTTCTTTCTTTTCTTTTTTCTTTTTTTTATTTTTATACATGCTGCTCCATATTGGTTTCACTACACATGCCTCAGTATTCCTTGAATGAAGCAGACAGGATTTAGATTTCATACTGAGCTATAAATACAATAAGTGGTTGCACTACTGTTGGCAGGCATTCAAATGCTCCTGTCTTGTAAAATTGATAGTTACATGCACGTTTGTGTGATATAAGTGTTGAGCTTGTGTTTCACTGTTTAATACCATACATTTCGTTACGTTGAGTTGTTTTGGTTTTGAGTGTGTGTGTGTGTGTGTGTGTGTGTGTGTGTGTGTGTATCTGTGTGTGTGTGTGTGTGTGTGCGCGCGCGCATGTGTGTGTGTGTGTGTGTGTGTGTGTGTGTGCATGTATGTGTGCAAATGTCCATGTGTATGCGTGTGTGTGTGTGTGTGTGTGTTTGCGCGCATATCATATGTGTGTGTTGTGAGAGAAAGAGACACAAACTGACTGTGTGCATGTGCGCATGTGGTATGGTAATTTTCATGGACGTGTGTAATCTTGGTGGGTGGATTACTGGTAGGTATTCATGGTTGTATA
>NC_134887.1:32506356-32606356 GCF_041734735.1 Babylonia areolata | reverse complement strand
CAGCCTCATAGCTTCATTTTGAACTCTTTCTAATTTTAGGAGGTTGTCTTTGAGATGGTGTTGTTAGCCCAAGTCCGTAGTCAATCACACTGAGGACGAGTGATTGGTATAGCAGGAAGAGGTGGCGTTGTTCAATACCTTTGGTTGCCATTGCTTTTAAGACTGAAAGGCCCTTTTTGCATTTGAGAACAGTATTTTCCGTATGTTTTCTGAAGGTCAGCATCCTGTCAAAGTGTATTCCTAGGTAGCGTAGGCATTCAGTTTTCTCGATCTGAATCCCGTCGAATGACACAGGTGGTGGTGATTTGCTCGCGGTTCTGTTGTTGAGGGTGCGTTTGGGCTTTCGCTGGATTGATGGAAGATCCTGTGTCTTTGCACCATTGAGCAATATCGTTTAGTTGTTTCTGGACGGCTTTAGTTCTTTTCTGAGAATCTTTCGAAGTTTTGAAGACCAGGCCATCATCCGCAAGAGTAAGAACCCGAGCTATTCAGTGTTTCAGGTTAGCCTCAGTTCCCCAACCGAAGTCGTCACGTGTAGACAACTGAGTTACCTAATAACTCCTGTCAGTGGTTGGGGTGAGGAAATGAAATCCGCCGGCGGAGAAGAGCCTTTCCGAAGTCGACACAATAATATTAATAATATTGATATTATATTATAATACCCTGCCAACGGAAACGGGGCTTCGAACCATGTGATCACCGTCTGATGAAAACTGGATTCGAAGTCTAACGCCTAACCGGCTGATTCTGACACGTAAGGCGCCTCTTGTTCAGTTACAACAACTGAAACAACTGAAAATTTAGCCTATCTTGACCGGCATTATAAAAATCAGGCTGTTCTCGAAGGCAAAAAATAGGACACTTAGGAAATCTTTCGTTAGACAGCGGTTGACGAAACTGGGTGTGGCTGTGCATTTGCCCGGCCGGGATGCACGGAATAAATGGGCTGTGACACTGATGTGCAGCAAAAATTAAAGCCTTGATAATCATACAACTTGAATAAATGAATATGAACATGAGGTGGTGCGCGCCAGTTTATGCTCTTTTCCAACTTAGGCCTACGTCATCAGTGGTAATGCTCTGTAAATTAAATGACTGATGATCAAACAATAAACGAAAACTGACGAACATGAGATGGTGCGCAACAGTTTATGCCCCGCTTTTTCCAACTTAGGCCAACGTCATGTTCATGCTCTGTGTACAATGCACTCTCGCCACATATCAGTGTGTGCATGTACGTTCCGTGTCAAGAAATAGCCTAAAAACGACCGAGATGTCTAGGCAGACGGATGACTGCCAGTCCCTATACTACTACTACTACTACGTGTGCATGTTTGCAGATGGACTGACGTCCGCTGTATGTAGGCCTATGCATGTATGCTGAGCTGGTTTAGGCTATGTTTGCCAGTTTGAGCCGGCGCGTGTGCGTGTATGTCTGCCTGTCTGTAATTAATAACTGATTTTTTGTTGTTGTCTGAATAATGTCCGAGGTTATTAGTCCCACCAGTAGTCTTGTGTAAGTTTGTGTGTGTGTGTGTGTGTGTGTGTGTGTGTGTGTGTGTCGCAACTTGACTCGAAGCACAGCATATAAGTGCGTGTTTTATACTGATGGGTGTGCGTCAGTACAGTACGTGCTTGCGTATGTCACGAACACAGTTAATAGCCGGGAAGCTAACGTACCACACACTTCACAGACACACACGCGCGCACAGAGAGAGAGAGAGAGATACAAAGACGTACAAAAATTTGGTGGTGACGGTTATTTCAAAATGCAGTTTTGGATGTGCCTCTGAGTTCATGTTTGGGTACATATGTGTGTTAAGCGTGCATGTTTAAATCACATAACTATATTGGTTGGGTGATTTATTCTCCCCTTCCCGTGTGTGCGTGCGTGCGTGCGTGCGTGTGTGTGTGTGTGTGTGTGTGTGTGTGTGTGTGGAGAGGGAGTCGTCCGCGCGCGTGCGAACTGAAGAGAGAGAGAACGCAGACGTATCACACAGAATTGGTATTTCAGTGATCTGGTGTTTTGTGTCACGTTACTGATCTGTATGTGTACACTGAGTACTTTTATCCGCAGTCGTAAAGTGCTTTGATCATATTTCACGGAAAAAAAGTACTTTACAAAATTCCGATAATGCATTAATTATTAATCTCTCTTATTTTTCTTCATTATCGTTATTAGGCCGACTGAGCACTGAAAAGGGATCGAATTCAGTTGACACATGTTTCAGCTTTACTTACACGGTCTTATTTCTAGTCGTGCGACTCAGTCGTTGTCACTTGTTAAATCTCTGCTCGTAGTGTTATCATCCTGCTCAGTATTCAGTGGTGATTGTTCGGCTGCAGACTAGTAACGTCTGAGGAATGTTCGCCCACTGGCAATCAATGTGCTATGATTGATTTTGCCGGCGGAGAAACTGAAGCCGCCACCCGGCCGCGGGGTGCCGTGTGCCGGCCGTGACTAAAGCCGATCACCTGTTGGAGACAGGTCTTCAGTTTTAGGGGTAACACTGTATTAACTGGTGTCAGTTGGGGAAGGATCCCGAGTGTAAACAAAGTGCTTCGCCACTTATAGTTCAGCCAGTGAAAAAACTACATGATTTACTTCTCAAGTTGCGGAAGACGAGGAATACCTGAAACTATATCCGGCGACCGTGAGGAACACACACACACACACTGACACTGACACACACATTCACCGTGCACACACACACACACACACATTCACACACACTTAGTGACACACACTAATTAACTTTTATCAAAAGTAAAAATGAGACGAGAGAGAGTTTTCTCAAAAACTGACGCAACTCGCCCATGCACCGCCGCGGCCGACTTCGAGGCAACTGATGATAACATTTATCATGACTGAAGAGAGAGAGAGACAGAGACAGAGAGACAGAGAGAGATGGGGGAGAGGGGGTAGGGGAGTTGCCCGTCCGTATTGTTGTCGTTTTCTTGAAACAGTCAAAATTATTATCATGACTGAGTACCGGGCTGAGTTTGATTGTCTGCGACTATGTAAGTTGCCAACCGTGACACGGCACCGGCTCAGTGCTGAACAGGACTGCGCAATTTCGAACACTGCACAAACTGAAAACAGCGCAGGCAGAAAACTGCGCAGCGTTATTGATGTTTTATTTGAGATTATGTTTATGCGATCTCAGTAGCACGTGATCACGCAACATGAGATTGTGCACGTCTCACTCGTCAGAATCGGTGGTCTGTCGGCAAAGCCGGCGTTCCACCGAAAACTGAACCAATTAACTTGATGATCTAAAAATAAATCGACTGACTGCTCATCGCTGGTTTTCGGGCATCTATTTTAAGAGCAGTCACATGAAGCAAACCGCACCGCGCGGCGTTCCGAAATAATAAAAGGACACTTTACGTCACGTCTAGACAGTGCGTCAGTTGACTACGGCGTAATAAGCCCTCACAAGACGTACACTTTTCAAGTGTCGATAAGTAAATCAGTGTTGTTGACAGTAAGATGTCCCGAAACGGCTAAGAAACCGGCACGGAATTTGATAAAATAACTGAGCTTATTCCAACCCCAATTCAACTATCAAATTAACGGCCAACAATAATTAATTATGTGACAGTAGAAAAAAAAATCACAATGCACATATGCGTGGTATGACATCTTAATTTTAAAATCAGTACTGTACACAGTGATAATTATGCTCGCGTCGTGCTGTACTGGTAGCCGGACAGAGCAAGCTCGATCATGCACTACAGTAAAGTCCCGTGCTCTCACACGGCACATTCGAGATAATTGTGGCGTGGTGTTCTTGGACTATAACAGTATGTCATTAAAAAAAAAAAGAAAAAGAAAAGAAAAGTCATTATAATACGAAGAAAAAAAAGAGCAAATATAATCAAACAGATATAAAAGGGGAAAACTGAGAATGAGGCTAGAAATTTAAAAGTTTTCGTAAGAAAACTAGACTACATAATTCAACTGTTTAGAAAGCCGGAAAGCCATTTACTTGGCATCCACGTCACACTGCAAAAACGGAAAACGCGTCCTGCTGACGGACATAACCATGAACATCGTTTCCGCGTAATTTGAAAATAAGGAAGTTTTAGTCACTCAGTCTTCGTGCAAACACACTGACACACACACACACACACACACACACACACACACACACCGTGCACATACACGCACAGAAAGAGAGGTTCATTCTTGCAACGGACAGTTGTTGTTTTTTTATTTTATTTTTTTAAGACAGAAAGAGCTAGAGGGGTTGAGGTTCACACTTTCAACAGAGAGAGCGCAAATGTCGTGTGGTGTGTGTGTGTGTGTGTGTGCGCGCGCGCACGCGTCCCAGTCCGAGGCGAGAGAGAATGTAGAGAAAGGGATCTGTTGAGGAAATCAACCTGCTGACGGACATAACCATGAACATCGTTTCCGCGTAATTTGAAAATAAGGAAGTTTTAGTCACTCAGTCTTCGTGCAAACACACTGACACACACACACACACACACACACACACACACACACACACACACCGTGCACATACACGCACAGAAAGAGAGGTTCATTCTTGCAACGGACAGTTGTTGTTTTTTTATTATTTTTTTTTAAGACAGAAAGAGCTAGAGGGGTTGAGGTTCACACTTTCAACAGAGAGAGCGCAAATGTCGTGTTGTGTGTGTGTGTGTGTGTGTGTGTGTGCGCGCGCGCGCGCGCACGCGTCCCAGTCCGAGGCGAGAGAGAATGTAGAGAAAGGGATCTGTTGAGGAAATCAAGGAACTGATAAGCACTTGTGTTGTTAGTTGATCTCTCTCTCTATATATATATAAAGAGGAGAGAGAGAGAATGTCGTGAGAGACAGAGAGATTGTTTGTCGCGGAAAAAAAGGGAAAAAGCACTTAAGTTGGTCCCTCTCTCTATCAAGAGTTTCTTTTAGTGTCATGTGGATTATCACCCTTCGTTACTGCTCCACCAACATGCCAATTGTCTGAAAATAGTATTTTGAAAAAGACTCATGTTTTATTAACAATTCATTTATTTCTCTCCAGTTGATGTTAATATTAGTTTTTCAGAGATATTCTTGCCTTCCTTAAAAACAAAAAAGCAAAACAAAAACAAACAAACAAACAAAATTCATTGACGAATTATGGGGGATAACTCTTTGCTGAAAACGAAAATACTTCCAGAGAGTAACAAACTAAAAACAACAACAAAATACAAAACAAAACAAAAAACCAATGCGAAAAACAACAACAAAAAAGTCCTAAAAAAACAACAACAAAAAACAAAACAAACAAGACACGACAAAAACAACAACACATAAACAAAAAATCACACACACAACAGAACTAAGCATTGTTTGGTGTCATTTACTGTACCATGTCAAACTTATGCAAACTAGGTTTGCCCTGCTTGGCCAAATTTCGCGCGGCTAACAGTGAAAAGACGACCCGTCTCTAAGCATTGTTTGCTGTGCATGCAAACCTCTATTTTGAGGTAAAAAATAAATAGCATAAGTTTACTAATGCAAGCACAAAATATTTGAATTAGTATACAAAGTTGAAAATAAGACAATGACAAGATGCTTCTTTTCCTTTCCATATGAAACTTTAAGACCTGGATTCACTGACAATGAATAAGAGAAACAGAGAATAATGCACTCCAAAATTCTTATAATTTTACCACTCGTGATCACACCCCTTGTGATCACACCCTGTGGGATATACACACCCACATACATCATCAAATATACTGATTACTCAGCCATGTAATCAATATATAAATATTTTTTTCCCTATCATTAAGACTGAGCATCAGTGCAATTTGTTCATTCAGTCACAAACTGTGTATCTTTATCTACCCAATCAGGTAGACATGTTCTTGACATTTCAAAATCAATGTCCATGCAAATGCAGATCCATGTATCTTTAGTACAACTGCCCTCTGTTACACTGATGTTGAGAAAAGAAAAAGCAACAACAAAGAACCCCACCCCACCCCCCATGTAACTGTGTCAGAAAAGTCACTGGTAATTCAGCTTCGTTGTAAAACTCAGAACCTGCTGATGAAACATTATAAAAACGAAAAAACACAAGGTCACCAGCTGCCGTGGTGAAGTGGTTAGTGTCACGGACTGACAGCTGGGAGGAGATGGGTTTGAATCTCAGCAGAGGTGGGTTTTTCAGCCCGTGGCCGGCTCCTACCCAGAATTGAGTGTGCTGTGGGCTTAAATGGGGAGACTGGGACCACAGTTGAGTGTCATCCACTTCAAGGATGCATCACTGGGTGTGTTGCTCTAATTACCTGACCAACACTGCAAGTGTCTGTATCTCTTGGGCCTGGTTAACGCTGGGGTATCATTACGACAGGAAGCGTAGAGTACAGCCTTGTCATGCAGTCCGAAACCAAAATGGACCTCCATAGCAATGTCGTCATCGTCATCGTCCTTCATCATCATCAATATAAACAAAACAGTCTCAAGGTCTGTAGCCTTTCATGCCCTGCTCTCATGATGACCTCAGTTTTGATACCCCTCCACTTCTGTGCCTGGGGCGAGTCCTGTCAATATCTTCAGTATCGGCACATTCATGGGGCCTGTTGTTTGAGGGACGTGGTGGCGGTCTCCACTCTGGGAGGGCTCACTCAGTCTGGCTCCGCGACTAAGCTATTATTGTCGTTAGTAGGGGGCTTAGTAGGTGGTGTCCAAAGTACATTGAATCAGAACAGGCACCACTGAACACCACCAAAGTGACTCAGCAGCAGTGCAGGGTCTCCTCTGGTGAGTGGCCTCCTGGTGACCTAACATTGATGGTTTCCTGCGGACTGCCGACGATGGAACTGTGACATACGAACCCAGGTGTGGTCGTGTTTAGGGGAATCTAAATGAGCAGCATGGGAGTAATGCCACTGAAATGGTGCAGATGATGGGGCAGCAAAAAAACAAAACAAACAAAAACAAAACCCCCCACAAAAACAACAACAACCAAAAACAAACAACAAAAAATACCAAAAAACCCCCACAAGTTCATCCTGAGAACAGATGTCATGAGATAAGTAATGTGGAAAAGTTCAGGTTTTAAAAGTTATTCAGCTAAAACCACAAAGCTTACGGTCTGAGGTGGGTGGTGTGTCCATCGAGATCGATGATGACCATCGTTGTCATCCAGCTGGGGGATGGGGGGAGGGTGGTGGTGGGGTGGGGGGGAGGATGCTCATGAATCTATCTGTGAATGCGCAGACGGCTGAATAGTCCAATCTGCGCACGAAATGTTCGCTGACAGTTGGGGCAGACAAAGACAGGCATATCATTGTCAGGGAGCTTGTTTGCCCGTGACATTCTGGCCTGCCTCTTCTGAACAGCTGCTGCAGTCCTGTTGGCCTCGCACAACTTGGCGCCTTTCTGCACAGCAGCGCGCCATTTGTCACGGTCCACTGCAGATTCCTCCCAGGAGTCAGGGTTGATATCAAACGCTTTAAGAGAGACTTTCAGAGTATCTGTGAAGCGCTTCTTCTGACCTCCGTGTGATCTCTTCCCTTGTTGCAGCTCGCCATAGAAGAGCCTTTTGGGCAGCCGATGGTCTGGCATGCGCGCCACGTGTCCAGCCCAGCGAAGCTGGGACTGCATCAGGATGGTGAAGATGCTGGGAAGGGTGGCTTTTGCGAGCACCTCTGTGTCTGGGGTCCTGTCTTGCCACTTGATGTTCAGTAGCTTCCTGAGGCATGTTGTGTGGAAGTGGTTCAGCTTCTTGGCATGTCGTTGGTACACTATCCAAGTTTCGCAGGCGTACAGTAGTGTGGGGAGAACTACTGCTCTGTAGACCTTTAGCTTGGTCTCAAGACTAATGCCTCTTCTGTTCCAGACATTTGCACTGAGTCTGCCAAAAGTTGCGCTTGCTCTTGCAATCCTGACGTTCACTTCATCGTCGATGGTTGCATTTCGTGACAGTGTGCTGCCAAGGTATGTGAACCGCTCCACCGCACTGAGTCTCTGACCGTTGACTGTGATGTTGGGCTCAACGTAGGGTTTCCCTGGGGCTGGCTGATGTAGAACTTCAGTTTTCCTCGTAAGGCCGAAGTTCCTGCTGGCAGTGGCAAACTTGTCGACGCTGAGTTGCATGTCAGCTTCAGATCCAGCGTTGAGGGCACAATCATCAGCAAACAAAAAGTCTCTGATGATGTCTGTCATGACCTTCGTTTTTGCTTGAAGCCTTCTGAGGTTAAACAACTTGCCATCTGTTCGGTACTTTAGGCCGATTCCAACATCGCCATCTCTGAAGGCATCAGTAAGCATTGCAGAGAACATGAGGCTGAACAGCGTTGGAGCCAGGACGCAGCCTTGCTTGACACCATTTGTGACAGCAAAAGGAGCAGATGTTTCACCATTATCCTGGACTCGAGCTTGCATGCCTTCATGGAATTGGCTGACCAAGGAAATAAATTTCCGAGGGCATCCATACTTGGCCATGATCTTCCACAGTCCCTCTCTACTCATGGTGTCGAAGGCCTTAGTGAGGTCGACATAGGTGGAGAACAGATCAGCATTTTGCTCCTGACATTTCTCTTGCAGCTGCCTTGCAGCAAACACCATGTCGGTGGTTCCGCGCTCTTTCCGGAATCCACATTGGCTCTCAGGCAAATGACCTTGGTCAAGGTGTGCTGTGAGGCGGTTTAGTAGGATCCTGGCAAGTATCTTGCCTGCGATGGAGAGCAAGGAAATGCCCCGATGGTTATCACAGGCTTGCCGGTTCCCCTTTCGCTTGTACAAGTGAATGATAGATGCATCTTTGAAATCCTGGGGGATCGTCTCTTCTTTCCACATGAGTGAGTACAGCTGATGGAGCTTCTCAGTCAGCACAGTGCCTCCATCCTTGTAGACCTCTGCTGGTATGGAGTCTGAGCCAGGTGCTTTGCCACTGGATAGCAGACGGATTGCTTTCTGGGTCTCAAGAAGTGTTGGCGGATCGTCCAGTGCTTCGTTGATGGGGACTTGTGGGAGACGGTCTATGGCTTCATCATTTATGGAGGAAGGGCGATTTAAGACACTGTTGAAGTGCTCAGCCCAGCGTTCGAGAATTTTCTCCTTTTTGGTGATCAAGGTATTCCCATCTGCACTGAGGAGGGGGGATGATCCTGAGAATGTGGGGCCATAGACTTCTTTTAAGGCATCATAGAACCTCTTCATATCGTGCCTGTCAGCATATCCCTGGATCTCATCAGCTTTGTCACTCAGCCACTTATCCTGCATCTGGCGTAACTTTTGCTGAACAGTCCTGCGGATGGCATCGTACGCATCCTTTTTTGATGTGGACTTTGGGTTGCTCAGGTAGGCTTGATGCAGACGGCGTTTCTCATCCAGAAGCTGCTTGATTTCATCACAGTTTTCATCAAACCAGTCTTTGTGCTTTCTGGTCATGGGTCCCAGGGTCTCTGAAGCTGTACTATAGATCAGCTCACGCAGGGTCCTCCAGTCAGACTCCACATTCTGGTTGTCCAGAGAGGCAGATTCCAGACGATCTTCCAGCAGCTCCACAAAGGACTGTTTGATGGTGATGTTATTCAGCTTAGCGATGTTGAGCCGTTTTGGAGCCTTCTGGCCTTGGGGGCGTCTCTTGGGCTGGATTCGAATATTCAGCTTCGAGACTACAAGGCGATGGTCTGTCCAACACTCGGCGCCGCACATGGTCTTTGTTACACGTACATCTTGCCTATCCCTTTTCCTGACAATGACGTAATCGATGAGATGCCAATGCTTTGAGCGAGGGTGCATCCATGACGTCCTGTTACGGGTAGGGAGGCAGAAAACTGTGTTGGTTATCAGCAGTTTGTGCTCTGCACAAGTCTGAAGCAAAAGCAATCCATTTGGGTTGCAGTGGCCCACACCGTGCTTTCCAATCACTCCATCCCAGGAGATGTAGTCAGAGCCAACTCTAGCATTGAAGTCCTCAAGAATGATGAGCTTGTCTGCTTTAGGGATAGCAGCAATGACAGAGTGAAGGTCCTCGTAGAACTTCGCCTTCACTTCATCCGGGTTGGTCATGGTTGGGGCGTAGGCACTGACAATGGTGAGGTGCTTCTGGCCCGATGCCAGTGGGAGTTTCATGGTCATAAGCCTATCGTTGACTCCCTTTGGGATTCCAGCTAGCTTGCTGACAAGTGCTGTTTTTACTGCAAAACCAACGCCAGCCTCACGTCGCTCTTCGCTTCCTCGTCCACTCCAGAAGAAGGTGTAACCAGATCCCCGTTCACAGAGCTTGCCTTCGCCTGCAAGCCGAGTCTCACTCAAGGCTGCGATGTCAATGTTGTATCTGGCAAGTTCGGATGCAACTAGTGCCGTTCTCCTTTGGGGTCTGTCCGCGTTATCTCTGTCCAGGAGAGTCCTTATGTTCCAAGCACCAATGGTGAGAGGAACGATCCTTGTTTTTTTTCTTTTCTTTCTTTTTGTTTCGACTGCTGATGTAGGGTCCCCGCCAGCCGCGGTATGCTGGCCAGGGTGATATGGAGCAGGCAATTTTTAGGGCACCTTTTCTAGCTCCTTCCTCATGCCAGGGAGGTGAGCGGTGCATTCCTAAAGAGGGCTGCTCAGACGGCTGCCGAGCTCCATCGCTGCTCCTGTCGACGAAGAACGACCCTATAGCCTGAGCCGCCTGTGTGCAGGTCTGCGGCTGCGACTGCCAGTGTACCCACACCTGTCGTTTCGTCGCTCGCCTGTCACCACAGGACTTGGGGGTGATGAAGTGATGAAGGATGAAAGGTCATTTTGGATGACTGATGACTTGCGCAATGAGTTTGTTTAAAGTGAAGAGGAGTTGCGCAACGTCGACCTCACTCTCTCGTCCGGGTCCACCAATTTCCAGTGGCAAGACTAAGTCGAGACGACTGGAGGATGAGCACGGATGCAGTGGATGACCAAGATATCCTTTCGGTGTCTCATCTTGCTCTCTGCACTCCACAGTGCGTTGCTGTAACCGCCTTCCTCTCCGTTGAACCGATAGGTTTCTTCCGCAGATTCTGCCGGATCCAGACTTCGCATGCATGGGTAGACACACCCCGGGGGCCGACTGCGTGTGGAATGCACACAGCACAGTGGAGCTAGATGGCCGTCGGTGGCTCTCCTGAGCCAACGCCCTTTTATGGATCTCCATAAGGGTGTCTAGCCACCCGCCTCACCAGTCCCGGAAGGGAGCAGTGGGAGTGCCGGTTTAGTCGCCGGCAACCCGACCCTGAACAGGTTGTACTGGATTACAGGTTACCAGTAGCAGATCTAATGACCTGACCTGACCTCGGTCTGAGGTACAAAATAGCTGAACTGCAAAACACGGCCACACTCAAAATTTGATGATGAACCACTTGTCCAAGAACTATGACAACTCGTTTTACGCATGGCACACACACACACAAATGATCTGTATCTAAAGGTGTCTGGTCAACATGAAGTGGATTAACCAATCACACAGAATTCAGTCAACAAAGGTTTCCTGTCCCATCTTCTGTGCTGTTCCAGTAGAACTGCATTCATATCTCCTCCCTTCCCTGCACCAAATCCTTCATATGTTCCTGTTTTCACAGCAAAATATGTTGAATAAATAAACGTATGAAAAGTGCTATCTGTCTCCTTCCTCAATTTTTTTCTTTGAAAGGAGAAATCAAAGGATGCTTGAAAGTTCTGGGAATGAGCAGGACAGACTCTGGAAGTCTTTCTTTTCTCCTCCCCCCTCCCCTTTTTTTTCTTCCATCGTTACTTTCCTGCTCTCTTTCTGTTGACTTTTTCTTTTTTCTTGTGTGTCTTTTTTTCATTTTCATTTCCCCCCTTTTTTTTTTCACTTTCTTATAATCTATCCTCCTCTTTCCTCAATAATTCAAACATTTTTCTTTCTTAATATTTTGCATGAAACAAAGTTTAAAGTTGATACCAGTTTAGCAAAGACAATATACATACTGACATATATCTAAAATAACATGGTATACAATACATGATGGTCAAACACTTGGTATGTTTTCATCCAATTAACTTCATTATATTGTAGCTAAATTCCATACCTTCGGTGTCATAGGAACATTTGTATACAATTAACTTAAAGGTGTTGCATTATTTGTCAAGTGCCTTTTTAGTGTTTTTTTCTTTCTTTCTTTCAAATAAGAATTCACCCAGCCCCTTTTAGGGGTCTTATTTACAGGTCTCTTGCTCTGTCAAGCCACACACAAACACTAATATTTTTCAAATATGTTTCAGTGCAAATTTTGTTAGTTTATTTGTTGATATATTTGCAATCCTTCGGTGTAGTATGATATAATAAGACATTTCTTCCAAGAATCACAAAGTCACAGTGTTGAAAAACATACTTATAATAAAATCTTAATGACAGTAGGACTGGTCTGACCATTTCATTAGTCAAGTACCACAGGTTGCACAACTATTTTGGATAGTTTAGTCTTGTGTGAGTGCAAAGGATTCTGCATTTGAAAAATCCACATTTTAAATCTCCTTCCTCTCTGTCAAAAGTATTCATCCCTTGCTGTTTATCCTAGCTCTTTTAACAGAATCCTATCCAGACTTGTTTTGTTGCAGTCCAAGGAATGTCATTAGTCCAGTTTTTTGGTGTGTGTGAATACAGCAAATGAATGGAAATGTGGGACCAGAAGGTTGGAACAAATGTTGACCTGGGAGACCGTGAAATTCTCCACACTGACTTTACCCACATGGCACTGCTAAGGTTTGAACAGCTGTAGACCCAGCAGACGTGCATCCAGAGCATGGCAAACCAAGCCACCTACTGACTGTAATTATTGCTTCTTTTGTTAGTTATAGATCTGTGTCTGCACAAAGATACACACATACTCCAAATCTAAGAATCGTATCATGGAAGAAATAATTGAAAAATACTGACAATTTCTGGTGACATTTTGTGACCACTGCTAAAACTAGGCTAGAGTCATAAGTGTTAGATTTTCAATCTGACGGTCTGAATCCTGGTCATGGCACCTAGTGGGTAAAGGGTTAACAGATTTTTCCAATCTCCCAAGGTAACAGCTCTGCAGATTTGCTAGTGCCTGAACCCCCTTCATGTATATAAGATCAAATATGCATATTAAAGAACCCGCGTCAGTGTTCGGTGGGTAATGGAAACAAGAATATACCTGACATACCCTGACCCCCTGAAAACTGAGGACAGAGGAAAAATAGTCATACATGCGACAGCTCATTTGTGTACACAGTGAACGAGGGAGCTGCAGCCCTTGAATGAAGAAGAAATCAGTGACTGGTGGGTTAAGGTATTTTTTCTGTCTTCCAAGACAATATTTGCAGACCTGCCAAAGCTTTAACCATCTTCACCTGTGTGTATACACATGCAGAATATGAAAGATTCAATCACATACAAGTTTTTTTGCTTGATTGATATGGATACTTATATAGCGCCTGTCCTTGGTCAGAAACCAAGCTCTAAGTGCTTTACAAACACGGGGTCATTTTCACAACAGGCTGCCTACCTGGGTAGAGCCGACTGATGGTTGCCACTGGGTGCTTATCATTTGTTTCCTGTGTCATTCAATCAGATTTCAGGCACGCACACATACACAATCATGCAGGCATGTAACATTTTATGTGTATGACTGTTTTGTTTATTTCCCCTGCCATGTTGGCAGCCATACTCCATTTTCGGGGGTGCGGGGGGGTGCATGCTGTGTATGTTCTTGTTTCCATAACCCACCAAACGCTGACATGGATTACAGGATCTTTAACATGCATATTTGATCTCCTGCGTGTGTATACACACGAAGGGGGTTCAGGCACTAGCAAGTCTGCACATGTTGACCTGAGAGATGGGAAAAATCTCCACCCTTTACCCACCAGGTGCCGTCACCGTGATTCGAACCCGGGACCCTTAGACTGAAAGTTCAATGCTTTAACCATTCGGCTATTGCACCTGCAAATTCCTATAATCTGTCAGTTTTCATTTGATTTTGGAAATATAAAACAATCTAACAATCACATCCTTCAAAATGGAGAATGGTTGCCTGAATGGTGGTGGTAAAATTGATAAAGATGGTGACACACTTAAAAGCCCACTTGTTTCTTTTACTGGTGAAGACAACTGCTCGACAAATCTTCTGATTTTTTCTTGCTTAAAGTGAATAATTATGTATTTATGTGCCGTCTCAGTCTGTCCTGATTATGTATGATGTACATGGTGGAGGGGAAAGTGAAGATAGAGTCCTACCGGATGACGTGGTGGTGCCTTCCGATTTTTCCACATTTTGAATAATGCCATTTGAAAAATAATGACAATTCAAAACCAATGAAAAGCGTGCTTGACTCCCGCGTGAGCTGTAACAAAACGGGAGCCTCAACAAGACTGGGTAGTAGAAATTAGAGTAAGTTGGAGAAGAATCTCTGTCTGAAACTAATGAAAGCATCTTTGTTCTTGATGATCGCATTTCGTGTAAATGCAGAGAGATAAGCCTAATGCTTCATTGCTAGTTGTTTTTTTTGTGGCCAGAATAAAAGAATCAAACAAACCATCGGGATGTCTAAACAGTTATTCATACTAATACAAACAAGGACGAGGCGGTTTCCCTTCCATCTTTTCAATCGATGTCATGTCCATCTGATGTCAGCTATCGAAACAAAGGAAAAGGAGAACATGCCTGAAAACCGGAAAATATAACCGGAAGTCTGACCAAAACAAAAATGCAGATTCTGATTGGACAATTGAAGTGACACTAGAAATCTCTACGTAACGGTATTTCGGTTATTTTTTAAAATAAGATTTTTAACAATTATTATTACTTCCTTTCGTCTCATTTATGTCCGCAAATAGACCATAATATTTGTAAACAATTTTTCTTCAAATGAATGTGTGAACGAAGAACACGAGTCCATGGTCCCATTGACTCATGGGTAATTATAGTAATGGCTGATGCCACCGTTCGAAGGAAAGACGTGTTGGAGCTCTGAGGAAAAATGGACAGTGCAGCGACTGTAAGTCTTTACTTGCCTTGAGTTGACTATAAATTTTTATTTAAGAAGTTAATGGACGACAGAACAGATTTCATTAGCTTATTTTTCCCTTATATTCCATTTCCAAATGGATTGGAATTACATTGGATGTCAGCCTTTTGAGTCGATCACTCGATCCCGTCGTACCATTGGACACTTTCTGACTTTGCTGCACGAACAGTTCATTTCGGGTTTCATTTTGTGATGCTCTTTTCAAAGGTTAGGGAAAATTGGATATGTTTTTCTCTTTCTTCTTTTCTTGAATAGGTGGAGTATGAATGCAATTTAATTGACGAATTATAATTTAATTTCTATCACAAAGAATGATTAATCTGCTCACAGTGTTTACATCGCCACGTGTTTTTAAATCACAATGTCATTATTGCGTTCTCCATCATCATCATCCTGATGGTGGATTCCATCAACCAGAAGTTTATGTCAGCCGCAAGAGTGTTACATGATGCTTTCAAAAGATAAAAGAGGAAAAAAAAACCCTCAAAATTTAGACAGATTCTACCTATTTGAAGAATTCAGGAAATGCCACTGCATTAGTACATGTGTACCTTGGCTTACAAAACGTGTGTTTGGACTGGATACCACATTTCTTGTGAGATGACCTTATACTAACAAGCTTATATCATGCCAAGTATATGAAAAATACATACTCTATGAGCCTTAACGAAAAGTTTGCACAAGGTCAAATGTTTTTCAAGTTTTCTTTTTGTCTCTTGGTTGTCTTACAGTTTCAGTCTTTCTCTCTGACTTTCTCTCTGTCCCTCGCTTCCTCTCTGCCTCTGACTTTGTGTCTCTGTTTCTCAGCACATTCAGAAATACTAGTGATTAAATTTCTGTCATTTCTTTTATGATTATCTCATACAAACATATTAACTCACTGGGGACGACAAGTTTTCTTCCTTGCTTTTCCCCAGAGATGGCGCATTTGTAAGGGTTTGGAAAAAAATTACAAAAAATACAAAATACAGAGTAAGAAAAGGAAACTTTCAGAACTGGTTTATTACGTGTTGAGCTATTACATTAAAAAAAAAAATCAAAATTTTCATGTTATTTTTACAGTTTTGCCATATGTAGAAAATATTGCCAATTTTTCACCCTGAATCACCATACCCATGCTCGCTTTCTGCATTAAATTCACTCTCTTCGTCATCATCATCCACCTCTTCAGTGTCTGACCCTTCAGTTTGTAGCATTTCAAGTACTTCGGCAACACTGAAATGTTGCCTTTGCTGCCTTGTTCACTCCAAAACATTTTGAGAAGAGCCCGCTTTGCTAACAGGCTGGCACACGAGCAGTGTGTGTGCGATACAGGCCACACATGGCAGGCTGGCCAATCGTACCATTCAGTTGTGGAGTGACCCAGAATAGCGCACTCGGCTTGGCTTATCACAAAATCATGTATACAGAGTGTGATGGATTTTTATTTTTTGAAAATGCTATTCCATTCCGTTGCCTGACACAGAATACATTTTATGTAGGAATGCTCACGCATTTCTTGTCCTGTGTAGTTTACATCTGAGAAGTCACTTGTCCTTTCTACACCAGAAAAAAAAGGGAAATTTTATAGTGAAATTCAGAATTATTCTAATGCTCTTCTGTAGTGCTGTTCCCTCACAGAGAGGTTCATGGCACTTCACAAATTGAATATAGCAAGCAAGAAACAACAATTCTCAAGAAAATTCAAATAACTATCAATTATGGTGCTTCACAAATTACATGTTACAAAAGAGAAATAACAATCAAGAAAAAGAATCAACCACGAAGAAACAGTCAGAATCCACGCAACATTAACGTCACACACTCATGCATGCGCGCGCGCGCACACACACACACACACATACATATTACAAAAGAGAAGCATCAATCAAGAAAAAGAATCATTCATGAAGAAACAGGCACCATCCTGGCAACAGAACAACACACACACAGTAACACACACACAGTGACACACACACACACTACACACACACACACACACACACACACACACACATACACACTCACTAGACATACACACACATATACACACAGACACACTCACTAGACATACACACACATATACACACAGACACAGTAATACACACTTACACAACACACATCACAATCACACACACACACACATACACACACACACACAGAGTACTTCCACTCACACATAAAGACACAACACTGGAAAATGTACATCCCTCATATAACGGCAGTTATTCTATAGTGACATGGTTTTTCTTTTCAACTTCTGTCAGATGTCAGTAAATTAGTAATGGATCAATAATACTGCATGTTGAATATTGTTGAAAAGGGAATCTGTCTACTTATATTATGAAACCATACAACCCTTCAGTACAAAGAAATACTGTCAGTAATAAGTCTGGAAAAAAAAAAAGAGATCACAACAGAATCTGTTGAACTAGCAGAGCTACACGGATACACATAAATGTACTTTTCCACTGAAAAAAAAACAAAACAAAACCCAGTTGGGCATGACTGTGACAGAAAAGCCCCAGAGGCCATACCTAAAATCTTTGCATAGCCAGAGATAAAATGGGGGAGGGGGAAAAAAAACAAACTCTTTGTTCTGTGTGGATGGAACGAACTCTTGTGTGTAACGTAATGTATTACTTAGATCTGGCTGAGGGTCAGTGGACCGCTGGAGAGTTACGTGCTTACATGACTTATAAAGGCATGTCACATGATCTGTGCTGTAAAAGTTGATTTGCTTTCTAAAACTGCAAGTAACAAAGGCAATTGAGAGGCAGAACATGTGAAACAGCAGGCTTCTTTTCTGGACTTTTTGCTTGATATTTGGGTTTTCTTAATTTGCATACAGTGAAACATCATTAAACATCATTATACAGTGTTGGGTTATAACGATGGTCATGGTATCTATCAATTGAAGAAATAGAGGACAGTACATGTGTTGTGTTTATCTGTGTCACTTGCTTTTGGCATTCTTGGAAATTTTGATGAAAGTTAGAATTACATGCTTTGCTTATGCTTATTCCTCTTGATTCCGTGGGGAACATAGGGCCGCAACAACACTCCTCCAACGCACCCGGCTCTGGCTGGTCTTCTTCAGTTCGGCCCACGTCATTCCGGCCGCCCTTGTCTCTGCCTCAATGCTTCTCCGCCAGGTCTGCTTCGGACGGCCAACTTTCCTTTTCCCCTGTGGGTTCCAATCAAGAGCCTGTCTTGTGATGTTTGTTGCAGGCTTGCGTAGTGTATGGCCTATCCATCCCCATTTCCGTTTCTTGATTTCCGTCTCCAGTGGGGCCTGTTTTGTCATGTTCCAAAGTTCTTCATTGGAGACAACCTCTGGCCATCTGATGTTCAGGATGTTTCTTAGACATCTGTTGGTGAATGTCTGAAGCTTGTGGGTGCTGGTCTTTGTCACTCTCCACGTCTCTGAGCCATAGAGTAGAACCGACTTCACGTTGGTGTTAAAAATCCGTATCTTGTTGCGGATTGAGAGGGCTGTCGATCTCCAGATTGGTCGAAGGGTGTTGAAGGCGTGTCTTGCTTTGTTGATACGGCTCTTGATGTCTTCGTCCGTCCCCCCGTCTTTGCTGACAACACTGCCTAAGTAGACAAACTTGTCAACCTCCTTGATGTTCTCTTGGTGTAGTTGCACTGGATCTTGCTTCTTGTTGTTGACCCTCATGACCTCTGTTTTCCCAATGTTGATTTGGAGTCCAGTCTTCTCAGCTTCTTCTGCCACACGACATAGTTTCTCCTGCGCATCTTGCTGCCTGTGGGAGAGAAGACTTATGTCATCTGCGAAGTCTAGGTCCTCCAGCTGTTTAGTGAAAGTCCACTGGATGCCTGTCCTCCGATCTGCTGTAGACTGCCTCATGACCCAGTCGACCACCATCAGGAAAATGGTCGGTGAGAGCAAACAACCCTGACGGACGCCGGTTTTAGAATTACATGCATATGCGCAAAATCCATGATTAGTCATTTTGATGAAATCTAGCATGCTTTGATTCAAAATCAACAAACAGATGAATTCGCTTTGGATTGAAAACAACAAACAAGTAAACAAAAAATGATTCTCTCGTGTCCTTGGGAGTGTACTGTGGCCCAATGTGCTGCTTTCCCGCTAACCCTAATTTTTTAACAGGGAAGAACACACACACACACACAATATCTGTCCCTGTCTAGTCACTTGGGCAGTTCTTCACTCGAAGCAACAAAAACCACAACATTTGACAACACTTTATAAAAAAGAAGAAGGTTGGTATACAAATTATTAGCCAATGATGTAGTGATACACTTGATGTGTGCAGTCAGTATGCTGTTTTGATATGGGCACTATTGCTGAAGTACCAAAGATTCATCTTCACTACGTCCAGAAAATAAACGTTTTATAACATAAGTTAGTTTTTGGAAAGACTATTTCTTTTGTGTACTCATGTGTCATTTAAGAAAAAAGTTCATTTTGAAGCCAGCAGAACAATGAAACATTTGTGATTCCTGCACTGTTATTGGGGTTTGTGAACATTTTTCCACCAGCTTCTGGGGTGCTTCACTTCTCAGACCCCCCCCCCCCCCTCCCCCAGTGAGATGTCACTTTTCCATTACACCAGGGGCTTTTGCAGCCCCCACAACTTACTCCCCAACCCCTGGCCCCCTCCTTCTCTCCCAGCTAAAGTATGCTTTTTTTAAAATTCAGTCTCTCTTACATCCTTGAACTGAAGGAATTTGGAAACTCGAGTATCTTGAAGATATTTATTGTATTCCTGTGTATTTGTATTATGTAAGTTTGTGTTGATGCATCATGTTGGGCATTTTTGTGTGGACGAGTTTTAACTGGGGGAAAAGTTAGGATTTCTGGTATGATCACTTTTTCTAGAATGTTATCAGTTTCTTATCTTTTTCTTTTTGATGTCCTGATAATGATTGATGTGGATATATAGAGATCAAGGAAGGGTGTGTAGATTATTAATTTATTTTTTATTTGTTATTTCACTGTCTTATAATGCTGATGAGCACTTGAATGAGCCTGAAGAAAAAATTATGTTTTAATTTTTTGAAGCAAAGTCTTATGAATTGCATTGAATTGAATCATTGCCTCTGTTATTTAGTTGATTTTGAAGGTGAATTTTGGAGTAAGGTTTATAAACATTAATGTTAACGGTTTAGTTTTATGTCCTGTTATTTTAGTTGAAACAAATGTTAAATGTTGTTTCAGATAAATAGTACTGATCTTTTCTTGTGTTTGGCAAAGGCATTCTCTTGTGGACTTACCATTCATGGTCCATATGGATATGATTCTAATTTTTCTGCCTTCTTTGAAAACATTTATTACAGATTGCTTACTTTGAAAATCAAGGTATCAGCTTTGAAGATGACGAGGAAGAAGAAACCAGCATACAATTGCACAATGTACCAGCTGGAGTAAGTAAAGATACTCTTAGATATTGAGGTATGAATCCTCCAGGAGCTGGAACAATGCTCTGTGAGAACATGGAAAGGTATCTTTTTATTTTATTTTTAGTTATAGAAGAGGCTTTGAGAGTCTTTAATCCTTAAAAGAGACAATACATATGGTGTTGGGCAATTTATTATACACAACAAAGTTGTTTAGAGAACTCTTTAATTTCAGAACACTTGATGTTCAGAATGAAAAATACATTCTGGAAATTTAACTGTGCTCAACTGAAAGATATGAATTATGCTGAGAATTAAAAAATCATGAGAGAAGAATGGACTTGTATTATTTATATAGTATTAAAAAAATTCAAACAATCAAGATCAGTGTGTGAAAATGTGAATGTACCACATGAAGGTTTACTGTTGGGATGAACTTATAAGAAAAAAAAAAGCTACGTATGGATGTAAGTGGTAAAGAGAAGAAGAAAAGAAGAAAATCAAAAGTGAAATATCTTCACTTAAAATAGTTTTGATGAAAACAGTATCGTGTTTAAAAATGAAAAGGGGATAACTACTGACCTAAAAAAATCTGAATACAGGGTTTGATTAATTGTCCGGTCAAGGGCAAAGTGAAATCAAGAAGGTGAAAATAGTGCCAAATATTTCTGCAGTCTTGAAAAAATAATTATGTGAAGATTTTTTTTTTTCCCCCAGTATTCATCAACAGTAATCAGTGTATGGAAAACATATCAGAAGACATTGAAATCACCATTATTGATTTTTTCTTCAGTAAGATAAATATGTGTTTTCATTTTGGTGTATGTGTGTGTGTGTGTGTATCAAAGAAATGACCTTAAATGCAAGGGGAAGAGGAAAACAATAGATTTGTGATTAATGATAATATGGGGAGAAGTGACATGACTGACAACCTCTGACCATTTTTTTATTTATTTATTTATTTTTTTAAATCCTGTCATGATGTTAAAGTTTGTTTGTTTCCCGCCCCCTTCTTTTTTCTAAAAAAAAATGTGCGAAAACAGCAACAATAAAACAAATAAAATAATAATATATTAAGTATTACACATGTGTTTGGAACTCCCTTTTTTTTTTTTTTTTTTTTGTATCTGTTCTTATTTGGTTTTTAGTAATATTAGTTTTGGCTGCTTCATTTTCACTCCTTGGGCTTGCTGAAGGACTCTACCTACATTCCAGAGGGTGAGAATTTGGTAGACTAATTCTGCCAAAATGAAAATTTTTTTTCCCGGTGTTTTGAAATATTGAATTTTCTTTAACATTTTCTGTCTTTTAAAACAAACTTTTAATGTTGTATTGAACTGAAGATGTTTATTTTTTTGTGTGTGTGTGCTTCAGGGTGGAGGTCATTTTGACCTCTTAGAATCAGCTTTAACATCTTGTGGACTAGATGACTTGATGCAACATGGCGATTCTGAGCAACCACAGGAGCAGCAACCTTCAGAGGTATTGACTGAGTGACTGTTGTTTTAATCAGCATGTCTCATATGTTTCATTCATGAAGATACTCTTCCTGTCTCTCTCATCATCCCATTCCTTGCACACAAATTCCTTTAAAAAAGTGTAATTGCCATTCTATATGTAAAGTTAAAAAAAAAATTCATCAGGTTCTTTTCTGAGATAACAGTTGTTTTCATAGTAGTATCTTTCTTTTGATTACTGAATGATTATTCATGAAAAGCAACATCATAACAAAAATGACGCACAGAGCACTGCGTGTAAAGTGGCATATCATTTGGAGTTTTTCAGGAAAGTAAGATTACAGAACTATTATCAATGCTATGTGATTATATGGACATGAGGCACATTCCACCATACCAAAAATGGTCATACACACATGCATATCTTCTTTTTTCTCCCCAGTTCCGCTCTTGGAAAGATAAAAAGTTACCAGTCAGAATGATATGTGCCACATTTGTAGTCTTGTAAGTTGTATGTTATGTAACAGTAATGACAGAGAAAAATGAGATTTTATATACATGTATATATTTTGTGGTGTAATAGATTGACACAGCTAGAGAGGAAAACAAGGTGCTGAATTGATTTTCACTGTATTTATATACATGTTATATATTATGGTGTA
Organism: Babylonia areolata; assembly: GCF_041734735.1. Lineage (NCBI taxonomy): Eukaryota > Metazoa > Mollusca > Gastropoda > Neogastropoda > Buccinidae > Babylonia > Babylonia areolata. The sequence continues at coordinate 32,583,877 of NC_134887.1, read as the reverse complement.
GCAGGTTGACACCGAAGCAGTGGTACCCCAGCCCACACCAGTGATACCAAGACCCTCTGTGCAGACACAGCCACTGGCACAGCGCACTACAGTTCAGCCTGGCCCCTCTCAGTTCTTCAGAGTTGAAACAGCAGGGTCTGGTGATGGCCCAACTCGGGTCATCAGCGCCTTGTCCAAACCAACCAACACACCTGTCAAGGTGATCCCAAGCAGCCACACACCTGCCAAGATTATCAGATTGACGTCCGGGAATGTGCCCACATCAGGGCAGCTGACAAATGGAGAGCAACGCATTTTGCAGCAGCTGGTTCCAGGGCTTCCTGGAAACAGCCGTGTCATCATTACTGGGGTGCGTAGCGGCAGCAACACCCCAGGAACACAGGGTATCCTGGTGAACACCCCGTCCAGGACAGGGACCCCACAGAGTTCCCAGGGCATCATTGTGACTCCTCAGGGCCCCAAAACGGGCGCATCACGACGGATTTTGATGGCTCAGAATGGGCAGCCCACCACCTCCGCCATCACCACAGTGGGTGGTCAGGTGGTGTTGGCCAACATTCAGTCCCCGCAACAGGTGCGAGCAAGTTCACCCCAGATACTGCAGGCAACAGGTGTGGAGACCAAAACGGTAATTACTCGAGGCAATGGACGAGTTGTGCATGTGAGGTCTCAAACTCCTCTGTCCACTGGCACTCTGTCTCAAACATCCCGGACCATTCGAGTGGCTAGTCCTACAGTTCAGCCTCAGGCTATTCGCTCCGTTCCCAACGGTCAGTCTCACACAGTGGTCCAAGCAGCTGGTGCATCCTCTTCTCTCCCCGAGTCCTGCATTATACAGCCGTCCCCTGGACAGTTCAGAACCATCGGTCAGTCAAAGACCGGATCACAGGTGATAATCAGTCAGTCAGGTCTGGCAGGAGCCAAGGTGATTTCTGCTTCCCCTGCCCCCTCCCCCGGTCCTTCCCTCGGTACCCTCCATCATTCATTCAGTCGGCCCGCATTGAGCAAGGAGGGATCTCGATCACGCAGCAACTCGCCCGTGATGAACTTGGGCAACATTCCCAACATCGTGACCCAGAAGGTCAGCGTGAAGAACCTAGCTGGTGGCAGCGGCAGCAGCAAGGACATCTGGTCCAAAGAGGAAATGACTCAAAGAGCCTTCTTCAGTGCCTCGATGACAAGGGTAATTATTGCTGTCCTCTCTGCTGTGGTTCAAAGCACATTACAATGAGACATATTCAAACAAGCAAAACAAAATGCAACAAAATTACTTGAACATTCAGAACACTCCTATTGCAATATAGCAAAAATTCACACATCAAGATCAAGGTCATTATTTGGAAAAATAAAAAAAAACCCTCATGTCTTGTGTACAATTTTCATCAAACTTGATACAGGAAGTGGCCATGGTGAGACCCTTATTGAAATCATAATGAAAATCTTGTGTCACTCACATGGTATTTAAATGATAATTGGACAAGTGATTGCTTTTGACAATATGAGAACAAATAATTTATGGCCAAGTGATTACATATATGCCTATTTTAGCTTTAAACCTTCATTTTGGGGTTTTCATCTTCTATGAAACCCTCCAGACTGAAAGCTTCAAGTCAAAATATTGTTTACAATTACAGTCAGTTTTTGTGTTGGAATATTTTGTGATAGTGTTTGTGGATGGGAGAGTGTATGTGGGGGTGTATGTGAGTGGTTATGTTTATGTTTAAAACAGTATGATTGTTGTGTCTTATACATTTGCTAATATTTTAGCGCTATTTTCACCCGTGAAAAAACTTGAATTAGCTTTTTTTTTCTTTTTTTTTTTTTTTTTTTTTTCAAAATAGTCTGTGTGTTTTCTTTCTGAAAATCCGAGTTATCTTCATCTGATTGAGAGTTATCTCATCCTGTCAATATTGAAGTTTTGATAATTCTCCATTCATTTTCATTCTTTGAGCTTTTTTTATTTTTTGAATTTTTTATTAATTTTTTTTAGAGGTTGGTGATCATTTTGCAAAAATCACAAATAGTTCTGGAAGTGAAAGGTTAAACAGCCAGTAGAAATAAAAGGTAATTTGTGTGTATCTGTATGATACAGTTCAAATTTCAATGAGGGATAACTTTTCATGGAAGTATTGATTTTGCTTGGAGTGTGTTGTACATGATTTGATTTTGATTAAGAAAATCAGAGGTGCTAGATTTCATTTCTACTAGTAAATGGTGTGTGAGGGTGTGGGGAAAGGCCTGGAGCTTAAGATAGTCATGCCAGTGCTGAAGGGTTGATTTCCTATAATGCATGTTGAGTCTTCACTCTTTTTGATTTCTTGCTTTGCAGTAAGTTTTCACTTCATTCTGTCAATATGATATACTCTAGGCGCATTTTTAGTGTTGTTGCTTTTGTGCAAATCGACCCTTAATCTTTTCTTCTCTGCTTGGAGTGCCTTGCTTGTGGTCTAAAAAAGAAATTGTGTGTTTGCTGTAGAAGTACAATTCCACTATTTTTCCCTGAACCAACCAAGGAAAGAAAAAAAAAAAAAGGGGGAATTTCTGCTCAGTCGAAATTATTCTGTCAAGTAAATCTGTCTATACTTGCGGAGCCACAGGTGACTTCTCCTTGTGGCACAACAATGATGTCTGAGTCTGTTCGCAGACTTTGTCAGGCTTTGTAGTAAATCAGCAAATGACAAAAAGTGCCAGCGTAAGGAAAATAGAAAGATGAGGGCTCATTGGACCTCTTTAAGATGTTATAAGTCTGTGCTGATGCTGGTATGGACAATCCGTTTTCATGAATATCTCAAACTTTGTTAGAAGTTGTTATGTTTCAACTGCATGGTGGACAGTTCAGGCCCGATAAAACAAGCAGTGTAAGTTGAACATCAAATTGAAGCAAATGCATACAAATGGGGGTGACAAGATGCCTTCACCCGTATCTCCTCACCCCTCCACCCCTCTCAAAATGCAAAGTAGTGCCGGTCCTGTTTTTTCAGCAAACACACAAGTTCTTAGTATTTTGTTTTCATTTTTATAATTAAAAAAAAAAAAAGAAAAAAAAAAACCCAAACAGGCTTGCTTTGAAATTTCTAATAACATTACTCTTTTTTATTCAAAGAAAATTGTTTGCTACTCTTGTAGTCAGTGAAAGAAAAAGCATGTCAACTTTAATTTTGTTATTAAAATGGTTTAAGTCAATAGTATAGATGCCCTTGTTGTTCTGTTTAACATTTTTTCTACTTGTTCTTCACGTAACATGTAACATGAAACGGTCACCTGTGCATGGCTGCATCATTTTGATTGGCTAGACATAATATATTTTAATGTTGGCATGTTTCTTGCTTGTTTGCCATTACTAACTCATTTTTGTGTGTGTGGTCTTTTTCTTTTTCTTCCCGTCTTGACTTGATCATGGTGTGGTAGAAGAGGCAAATTTACAGGGATCTTCCTGCAGATCAACAGGAAATTATCTGGAGTAAGCTCCAGGAGTCAGAGAAAGAATTGTTTTTAAAGGCTACTAGAGGAGTAAGGGGTACAAACAAATTGCTGCAGCGAAAGAAGGTGGAGGATGTGGCTGACGAAGCTGAGGAGGAATCGGAGGAGCTGGGACATGCTGAGACCTACGCAGAATACAAGCCAAGGAAGGGTGGGTTTTCATGATAATACTTATCTGTGTTTTAGTTCCTTATTTTTGCTTGTTATCCAGCTTATTTATTGCCAGCACTTGAGCTGAACAATGCATATTCAAGAGGATCTGGGTTTTAATGATGATTCTCGATAATTTTTTAGTTCCTTATTTTCACTTAATGCACTGGTTATTTATTGCCAGCACTTTGGCTGAACCGTACTTATTCAAGAGGATCTGAGTTATAATTGTGATGATTGATTATTTTGAGTTCCATATTTTACTTATTGTGATTGATTATTTTGAGTTCCATATATTACTTATTGCACAGATGATATATTGCCAGCTCTGTGGCTCAACCATACATACACAAGAGGATCTGTGTATAGATACACTTACATCGTTACATGTGTCATTGTGTGAATTTAGTATGAACACTGCTTTCAGTTAGCTGAGATAAAATTTCCGCCAAAGACTATCTGTGACTGAATGATGGGCTGATATGGCCTTCAGTAGTATTGCACTAAGAGCAGTGATTGTCTGTGGACCATGTCGATAAAGAAGTTTCAATAGATGTTAGATGTCATAAAATCAGTGATAGTGACTGTGTTCTGAAGATATTATAGTGAGGTTTTGGCTTTTTGTTGGTCTGTTCAGATGTATAAAATGAAATTCAGTGTTTTAAATGAGGCACAACAGCAGCAGGGTTCAATTTCCTGTTTTTGGTTGCCATTTTTGCATGACACTTTGCATTTTAGTTTGCAACATCATACTTTTTTGACTCACTTGTGTAAGCAAAGTGAGTCTATGTTATAATGTGGTGTTCAGTTGTGTGTGTGTGTGTGTGTGTGTGTGTGCCTGTCTGTCTGTATGTATGTATGTATGTCTGTGTGACGTGGTAAACTTTAACTTTGCCATTTTCTCTGGAAATACTTTGTCAATACCAAATTTGGCTTAAAAATCGTAGGAAAAAATCTTCACAGTCATACCAATAAGAGTTTGAGCTGTGTTTCTAATATCAATTATCATAAACAGTTTATTTTGTTGAGGCCATTTCTGGGATTCCGAAAACATCCTTTTAATTACACATACTTAACCGTAAACCCACTATTACAGAATCCCAGTTGCAGTGGCATTGGCAATGTTTCATGAGTGGATGGCGTGACCTCGGATTTTCTTCTTCGCAATTAAATGGAAAGAAATACAAATTCTGGACAGAACACATACAGTGACACAGACAACATCATCGACATGTTTACTGCATATGAATCTTTTAAAGTGGATACTCAATTAACTAGAATGAACATAAAAGAGAAATTGAATCGACCGTGTCGTACTTTACTGGTGGGTGTAACTGAATTTGTACATCTATCTAGATCCAGACAAAAACGGCTGAATGTTGCAGTGTGATTGCAGTGATAGCCACGTCTCCTTTACCACGGACTTTAAAGAATTCTTAATTGGCTTTAAACAAAGATGTTTTAAATGCCCGAAATACACCAAAATGATATGATTTAAACAGCGTTATCACCGCAATTGATTTATCACCCTTAAAAAAAGAATGCTTAAATGTTAATTTTTGAATGTCATTCATGGATCCGCAGTTGTGCAGTTAGACAATTTCTTCCTTCCTGAACATGCTGGGTTCAAATCTGCGCTTGGGCCTTTTTTTTTTTCTTCTTTTTTTTTAACCCGAAGTTTTATGATAACAAATATATATATATTTGTGTGTGTGTGTGTGTGTGTGTATTTTATTATTATTATTTTTTTAACTGTATCACAAGTGAGTCTTGAACAGTTTGCTTGGGGTTGAAAGTCTTTGTCAGAGCAATAAAAAGCTCTTGACAAATAAGGACTCAAATTCATTTAATCCCAGAAGAACTGGTGATACAAACATTATGTTTAAAGCATGTCCAATGACTGCGTGTTGCCAGTTGACCTAGGCCAGAAACACCCGGACCAGGTGGTGGAGTCCAGCTCCCTGTCTAGCGTGGAGCCGCCCAATGTGTGCTATACGCTGAGCATCCCTGAGGAAGTGATGGACCAGGGGTTGCTGTCGGCCCTGCAGCTTGAGGCCATCACTTACGCCTGCCAGCGCCACGAGGTCATCTTGCTCAGTGGGGATCGTGCTGGCTACCTCATTGGTGAGAGGGAGACAGGGAGAGTGTGTGTGTGTGTGGAAAGTGTAAGGCAAAGGCATTGGTGGATAGGTGAAGGCTGCTGAGCATGGTAATGCCAAATGGTGCCTTTAAAAAAATCAAAAAAATCTTAATGATAACATAAACTGTCAACAGTATTGCATTCAATAACCTTCACTTCTTAAAAAGTAGGGCAAGGAAGGTACAAAGGCACTTTACTTTCAAATTAATGATGCAGAGTGTCCTCATGTGTAGGCAGTGGTGAAAAACACGACAAAAGTACAGGTGAACAGTTTATTTCGTAGATCTATAAAGATTCAGTTGTACAACTAGACAAGGGTATATGCTATTCACCAATTCAGTATTTGAGAGAGAAGAAAAAACCCAATAGACTTTAAGATTGATCAATCTTCAGTCATTAAGTGATTAATCAAATGTCGTTGTGTTAATAATTGTGATTATAAAATGTGATCAGTACGCAATGTTTACTGCTGCTTTTTTTTATCTTTTTATTTTTTATACTCCCACTTGAAGTTATAATCTGGAGCATCTCTGTCACTGTATAAACTGTTCAAATTTGTTATACATAGCTTAAACAGGTGTATATTACTTCCTTGTTGAATGAGAAGATTGTGTGGCTGATTTGTGCTTTGCATTCTGTTTAGCATTTAGCATTTAAATATTACTATCTTGCAAATCCTTGTTATTATTGGGTCAGTGCTGTTGTTACAGCTGGGTTTAGACTTTTCATGCTTAGTATGAAACCCAATATTGTTTTGTGTTGAACACATTTTTGAGACAGTTTGTTACTGGTTTTAGTTTCCGAGAGTTATATGATTAAAGAAACAGGGTGTGGAGCAGAAAGAAACGTTACTGCTTTTTGATCCCATGCCAAGTGGTTCCTGATTGATATGACACATTTGCCCGAGTTCTGGGTGGGATGTGGACTTTAAAGGTTGGCTACAGGTGAAATAGTTTTATTTTACATTGACTACATAAGAGTACTTTGGTTGCAAGAATGTGTAAAGCCATCCTATTGATGTATCACTTGATTTCACACCAGTGCCTTTTGCACCATCTGGGACAAGCGGTTTGTGATATGTATGCATTCAGGGATCTATTTCTTGTCATATATATATAATATATGATATGAGTGTGTGTTATATGTGTATGTAATATCATCTTATTAATTTTTTTTTTTAATCAATTATGTGTATATTTGTTCTTCTGAAGAAGGAGGTTATAAGTTAGTCATTGCCTTGGTTCAGGTGATGGCGCTGGTGTGGGCAAAGGCAGGACTGTGGCAGGCATCATATATGAGAATTACCTACAGGGACGCAAGAGGGCACTTTGGTGAGTGACAGAAGGAAGTGGAGGGAGGGGGTGGAGAGGAAGATGGTGATGTCAGGGAACATGTCGGAGAGGGAAGGGGTTTTTGTTTGTGTGTTGTCGCTTCCAGTACTATTGTTGTTACTATGTTATTATGTTGTTTGTATTATAGAATGGCTTTCATTTCACAGAAACATTGTCTTGATGCCTGCCATGTTCAGTTATGACCATCAGCACAGCTGAGGAGGTATTTGCTGTCTTGGCCATTTGGGGTAGAATTTGATTATAGTTGAGAGTGTTTTGCCCAAGTTACTGTCAAGTTGTCAGCCAAGCTACAGAATACAAGTAACAAAATAACTTTGTGATCAGTTGTACTTAGTGTATTGTATACCTACATGTACTTAAATTATCGATTTTGGTAAATGTGTTTCTGTATAATGATCCTGTTTGTATTGCCCATTAATTCTCTAAAGGTATTCATGATAAGAGAAATGAAAAAAAGTTTCATTTTAATAGGGTGATGAATCATGAGATAAATGCTTTTTCCTTCCCTGCCCTGAGTGGTGACAAAACAAAAAGAGTGAGCATGCTTGTTAGTGTGTGGGTGTGTGAATGTTTTTGAATTTGGACTTAGTACTTATGTAGACTTCATACTTACATATGTGTGGTTTGTGTGTGTCCAGATGTGATCTTGTGTGCATGCACACCATAGTTTTGAGTGTAGGTGGGAATGCATAAGAGGAAAATTGATGTTAGTTTGTGGAAACGAAAACTGGCACTGTTTGGGTTTATTAAGCAGCCTACAGAAATCTTGGCAGGTGTGGTGAAAAGAAAATAGCCTAACTTTATATACGAAACATAATGCCTTATGAGTTCCATCAGTACTGACTTCTCATATTTGGTTACAGACACCACTGTTATCCACTTTTCCCTCCCTGAAAATTGGGTGTAGCTGCCTACATGTTGGAGTAAAAATGGTCATAGTACTCATACACATAAAAGCCCACTAGTGCATGCAGGTTATTGTGAGTTGTAGCCCATGATTGAAGAAGAAATCCCTTTTCCTCCTTAGTTTATGGTTCTCTGCTCTTGGCCGTTTTCGTTTGTTCATTGATTTAATAAACATTTGCAATGTGTTGACAGGTTGAGTGTGTCAAACGATCTGAAAGTGGATGCAGAAAGAGACTTGGAAGACATTGGAGCAAAGAATATCAAAGTGTACGCTCTGAACAAGGTAAAAACCATTGGAGACTGGACATGTGCTTGACTATGGCTTTTGAGGGGTTGATGATATTCAGTATGTTTTGTGTATATGTGTGCATGACTATGCCTTGGACAGTTTGAGTGATTGACAGTATTTGATATCTGTTTTGTGTATAATATGTGTGTCAGTGTATATGTGTGCTTGACTGCGCCTTGAGTGGTTAATTATAATCAGTATCTGTTCTGTGTATATATGTCACTATGCATGACTATGCCTTTGAGAGGTTGATGATATTCAACATATGTTTCCCCCACTTTTTTTTTTCAGTTTCGTTACGCGAAGCTTTCCTCCAAAGAAAATGGCAGTGTGAAGAAGGGAGTGATCTTTGTGACGTACTCTTCTCTCATCGGAGAGAGCAGTCAGTCGCAGAACAAGTACCGCACCCGCATCAAACAGCTGATCAAGTGGTGTGGAAAAGACTTTGATGGCCCAGTATCCTTTCTTTCTTCTGTGTTCATTTTTTAAATTTTATTTTTCATTTTTTATTATTTATTTTTTAAGGGGTGGGGGTGTTGTTTGTGGCGTTGATGTACAAGGGATTAGTGAGATGTGTGGAGAGAAAGGTTTGAAATCTCTTAAGGAGTCGTGTTATCCATTTCATGGCTCTCTGAATGATTGTTATTGACTTCAGTATTCTTTGAAATTAGAAATTGATCTTTAGATTCAAAATGATTTGGGTTTGTTTTGGGGTTTTATAGATAGTACATTCATGAAATGAAAGATATTTTATTCCGTGGAGGATTGTAGGTGGTTTGATATATGGGTGTAAATAAGTCTTTGCAGTGCTGTTCACTTTGTTCCTGGTATCATCGACATGGGTCTGGGTCTAAAGTGGGATATTTTTCTCAAGAAAAGGTCTCTCTTGATGTTTCCACAAGTGTCCGAGTAGGTTGGTTTGTCTTTGTTATGCTGTTTGTTGTTGTGTTCCTACCACTAGTTGGGACAGCTCTGGTACTAAAGATGGTTATCTTTTTCAAGAAAAAGATCTCTTGACATTTCCACAAATGTCCGAGGAGGAGGTTGGCTCCTTAACATGGCTCAGATAATTTTTGATGAGTGCCACAAGGCGAAGAACCTGTGTCCCACCGGCTCCAGCAAGCCCACCAAGACGGGCATGGCAGTCCTGGACCTGCAGAAGTATCTGCCCATGGCGCGCATCGTCTATGCCAGTGCCACCGGCGCCACAGAGCCAAAGAACATGGCGTACATGACGCGTCTGGGACTATGGGGCAAGGGCACCACATTCCCCGAATTCAATGATTTTATCACCAGCGTCGAGAAGAGGTGAGAGAGAGAGGGGAAAGAGGAAAGGGGTGTGGTAAGGTTGACATTGACTGTCAATTAAAAAAAATAATTCTGTTTTTTGAACTGTGTTTGATTGCCCTCAAGACAAGGGACCAGTAGATCAAATTATGAGAACTTGTCCAGAAAATTTAACATTAAATCCATTCCACCTAAAGAGACAGGAAAAGTTTGAGTGTGAGTTTGCTGAACTCAGAAAGTGACTGCGGCATTTATGAAAATACCACTCTGAGCAATGAAAAAAAATAAGGAATGCACAGTACTTTTAACCTGAAAAGATCCTAACTGGTTTTACATTCTAGCAAGGCAGTTAAACCCTTGCTAGTTGTTGGATGTATTATGTACGCCCATTTTGTTCAGCTGTCATTCACCTGTTGGGTAGTTATCGTGCATCTGACTTTTGAACATTGATTGACGATCGATAGTGAAAGGGAAAATACCTTCTCTGTTTCTCCTTGCCTTTTGGACAGTATGAGGATTGTTTACATCATTCACAACTATCTCTTGCATGCCATTTTGTGTGTGGTGTGCTTGACAAGAAAGGCGTTGAAGTCACTCACTCACACCCAGGCCATCATGCCCTCTGGGCAGCAATGAAGTCAGGAAAAGATGAAAACATTGACAGACAGACAGTTTTCAGTGAGTGGCCCCTCAGAGTGATGGGTAGTTTTCAGTGAGTGTGATAGATAGTTTTCAGTGAGTGTGTCAGACAGTTTTCAGTGAGTGGCCCCTCACGGTGATGTTTCACGTTGCAGGGGTGTGGGAGCCATGGAGCTGGTGGCCATGGACATGAAGCTGCGTGGGATGTACATTGCCCGCCAGCTCAGCTTCAAGGGTGTGTCCTTCCACATTGAGGAGGTGCCCTTGGAGGACAGCTTTAAGAGGATGTACAATCGCTCTGTGGAAGTGGTGAGTTGTTCGGGGCTTTTTCTCCATCCCCCACCTCTCCACACACACACACACACACCTTCCCCCTCCCTTATACTTTCTTTCTTTCTTTGAGCCTGTTTGAATCTGATGGTGAGGTGGTTGACTTTGAACGAACAGAAATTTTGTTTTGCAGGAGGGAAATTTGTCTCATTACGATTACGAATACGCTTCAGATGGGCGCAATAGCCGAGTGGTTGAAACATTGGGACTTTCAGTCTGAGGGTCCTGGGTTTGAATTTTGGTAACGGTGCCTGCTGGGGAAAGGGTGGAGATTTTTCGGATCTCCCAGGTCAAATTTGTGCAGACCCGCTTGTGCCTGAACCCTGTTTGTGTGTATACGCAAGCAGAAGATCAAATCCGCACGTTAAAGGTCCTGTAATCCATGTCAGCGTTTGGTGGGTTATGGAAACGAGAACATACCCAGCATGCACACCCCCAAAAACGGAGTATGGCTGCCGACATCGTGGGGTAAATAACCAAAACGATCGTACATGTAAAATGTTACATGTCTGTCAGAGTGTGTGTGTGTGTGTGCCTGAAATCTGATTGAATAACACAGCAAAGGAATGATGAGCGCCCAGCGGCAGCTGTCAGTTGGCTTTACCCAGATAGACGACCTCTTGTGCAAATGACCCCGTGACGAGTGAATGTGGGGGTTGCAGCCCATGAATGAAGAAGAAGAAGAATACACTTCAGGGTAGTTGAGGGACAGAGCAGTAAAATGAATTACAACTAGAAAGAGTACCTCTTATTTAGACAAGAAAATGAACAACACTAACAAATGCATATATGCACACACACACACACACACACACACACCTGTTGTTTGGTGTAAAGTGTGTTTTAATCACACATACTTGCAGAGACTTATCAAAGTGCTTTCGCACAGTCATTCAAACGCATGCATAATTCTAAAACTGGAAAAAAATGAAGACAAGGAAGAGGCAGGGAAGTGAGGTTATTTTGGGAAGAGGTGGGTTTTAAGGCCAGACTTGAAAGAGCTGAGTGGAGACCTGACGAAGCGAAAGAGGAAGTTCATTCCAATTACAAGGTTCAGAGTCAGAAAGAATGGTGGCCAACAGTCGAGTTTTTGAATCTGGGTATGCGTAAACAGAGTGGATCCGAAGCCGATCGTAGAGAGGGAGATGGAGTGTAGAGGTGATAAATGATAAACACAGACTGCACTTGGCAATCAGTTGATATACATTGCAGATGATAAACATGAACGGCGCTTGAAGACATTTGATGATGTGTACACTGCATTTTGAGACAGATGATAAATGGAACACTGCGCTTGGAGTCATTTGATAATGTGTACACTGCATTCAGACACACTTGATAGACATACACTGCATTTAGAGTGGTTTGTCTACACTTGGAGAGACAGATAACTGATTGATCCAACAACTTGTGCAGAATGGTGTTAAGAAAATTGTCACTATTTCTTTCCCCCTTGTGATTTTCAGTGGATGGAGGCGAGAGCAATGTTCCAGAAAGCAGCTGACCTGATCAAGGCGGATCACCGCATGCGCAAGAGCATGTGGGGTCAGTTCTGGTCAGCACACCAACGGTTCTTCAAGTATTTGTGCATCTCGGCCAAGGTGCCTCACTGTGTAAATCTGGCGCGTGAGGCCTTCAAAGTTGGAAAGGTGAGGAGAAGTGGTTGTGTGCCTTCACCCTTTAGACTTTGGTTTTGGATGTTGTCATTTTCCCTGTGTCGCTCTGTTTTTGTTGTTGTTGTTTGTTTTTTGCTGTTTTTTTATAATATTTTAAACAGCTTAGATTATATCATGCGATTTTTGAATAGTGTGAAAACTGAACTAATGGCAAGCGAAAAACCCTTGATCTGAGTGGTTGGGCTTTGTAAAGACAGACAAAGAATGAGGTAGTGTATTATGATTTTTGTTTTGTTTTTTGTAAAGATCAGTTAGGCTTGTACTTCCCTTGGTTTGTTAAAAAACAAGAACAAAAAAAGCCTCAAAAAGCTGTCCCTGCCCCACCCATCTGAGGAGAAAGGTATGATGGCCTGGAGAGGATAAGGGGAGTGGTGGTGGTGGTGGTGGTGGAGGAAAGCTCAACATCCTGAATTACAGCCTGGCTGAAAGATTGTAGAACTCAAATCTCCAACTTTATTCCCAGTTTTCATGTGTGTGTGTGCACCTATGCATATGTGTGAAAGAATAATATTGATATTATTGTCATCAGTAGGGGGTGGGGGTTAGATGGTGTAATTACGTTGAATCAGAACAGGCACTATTCAACACCACCACAGTGACTCAGCAGTAGTATAGGGTCTCCTCCGGTGTGTGGCCTTCCTGGTGACCTGATGCCAATGGTTCCCAGTGAAATGCTGATGCTGAGACTTTGTCAGATGAACCCAGATGTGGCTGTGTACGGACTTGGAATGAACAGTGTGGGAGGGGAATACCGTTGAAATGGTGCAGATGGTTGGGCAGAGGAAAAAAGAAAGAATTTTGTGTTGATGAGATTGTGTTTTGTTTCAGTGTGTGGTGATCGGCCTGCAGTCGACAGGGGAGGCCAGAACGCAGGAGCTGGTGGAGCAGGAAGGGGGGGATCTCAATGACTTTGTCTCCACCGCCAAGTGAGTGCTTATGCTACAGTCACGGTTCACCTGTCTGTCAACAGCAAGTGTAGATGTTCCTCCTGTACATAATTCTCCTTGTCCCGCGTTGCTATTCACACACAAGAAATGCTTTGTTGTTTTTTTTAAGTTTCTAAACCATTCCCACTCATAAGACTGCTGCATTTTGGCCTTGAGAATCGCGGAAAACCTGCTAGAACCAGCTGAAACTGGATTCGGTTCACCATTTTTTTTTTAGTTCAGTAACCTATTAACCTTTACTTAACGCAGATGAGCGATATTCTATGCAAGCCTTCCGTTCTCAAGCTGCCATTTGCAATTTACAGTGTGTTGATAGGTGCAGCAGTTTTTGAGAGAGGATTTTTTGAAAATCGTGAAAATTTTGGTCAGTCGACCACAGAAAATGGAAGGTGAGATAGTTTTAACAGTTGCGAGATACACAGATGAGGAATAAAGAAATTTTGAACAGTTTGAACTGAATGAGGTGATGAAATAAACTGTCATCTTGACCTCATGGTCAACAACGAAGAACTTTCAGTTTCAATCAGGCTCATCATTGAAAGATTTGGAATTTATCACTGTGCAGGGATGGAGCTTTGTACACTTTTATCAGGAAGTCAGTCAAAAAGTGCAGACAGACACAAAGTAACATGCTCACACAACAGATAACACTGATTAAAGTTGAAATATATTCATATTTTATCATCTTTGGATGAAAAGAAAACCATGGTCCACACACATCCACAAAAAAAGGTAATCTTACCTTTTTTCCCCCCCCAGTTTTTAATTATGCATGAAATATCGCTCTGGACTTGTATTATTCTTACAAAGTAATGGATGTGTTAAATTCTGTGTATGTAATGATGAGTGAAAACTTATTTTTCTTTCTTTTCTTTTCTTATAAAGTGAGTGTAAATCTTGAGTGGAGTTCCCTTACAGTGGGATTTTAGTGGGCAGTGGCCGGCTGCAAGACAGTCTGAGTGGGAATGGGATAGTCTTAAGGCCATCAGGGCAGTGAATTCATGTCCACTGTATCAAGGGCTCGGCATAGAAGGGCAGGGGATTGATGCTCTCCTCTCACCGTTTCAACTTTCCTTAGCCCAAGTTGGGAACCAATTCACGCCTGGGTAGAGTGAGGAAAATGCGTTGTCTTTCTCAAGGACCTAATGCCATCCAAAATGGGGCTTTGAAGTCTTGAATTGGTGAACACTGGATCAGAAGTCCCAACACCTAACCAGTTCTGCCACGGCACCTCTTATAAAAAAAAGAAAAAGAAAAAGATTTAATGAAAATAATAAATTAAGAAAAATAAGAAAAAAATTCCTTTTGTTTGGAAGGACTGCTTCATGCCATTGGAACAAAAATCACATATCTGCTTAACATTTGAACCAGACTGAAACAATAAGCAACCAGTTTTTGAATATTTTTGTTCGAAATACGTTTTTAACAAGATGTGCTCACAAAGTGTCTGTGTGAGTGGAGGGAAGCATATAATGATTTGAATGTTTTTGTTTGCCTTTCTATTTCTGGAAACCTCAGTGGGTTTTGTGTGTGTGTTTTCAGGGGAGTGTTGCAGACTTTGGTGGAGAAACACTTCCCTGCAGCCGACAGAAACAAGACATTGGACCTTCTGGGCCTGGGAGGTTTGTTCCAGAAGTCTGACCTGGGCATGAAGAGGAAACGAGGTGAGTTGGCTGTGATGGGGTGCAGGAGGATGAAGACACTTGTGATGCTGCTGCTGAGGGTGGTGTGGTGACCTAGTGGTAGCGAGAGAATTTGGGCGCACGGGATCATATCCCACACTTGCCTGTGTTTTCTTCCCCTCCACTAGACCTTGAGTGGCTGGTCTGGACACTAGTCATTTGGATGAGATGAGAAATCAAGGTCCTGCGGGCAGCCTGCGCTTAGCATACAGAAATGATTCCATGGCAACAAAAGGGTTGTCCCTAGCAAAATTTCTGTAGAAATAGCCATTGTTTAGAAAACAAATACACTCATAGTCAAGAAAGACAAAAAAAGGGTGGCGCTGCACTGTAGCAACTGCTCTGCCAGGGGAAAGCAGCCTGAACTTGACACAGAGAAAATTGTTGTCAAAAAGAGCAGCACTGTACAATATAGTACAATACAGTACGGTACAATTCAGGACACCACAATACGATACTCAATTCAAGCAGGGTTTGACTGTCTAAACAGTTTTCTCCTGCTTTCTCAAGACTTCATTTTGATTTCTTTCGAGCATTTGTAATTTGGATGTAAAATAGAACTGTAAATGTCTTCTTTTTGTGTTGTTTTTTTAAAATTTTTTGTTGCAGACTTGCTGAAGGAGAGAAAAATAGGAAAAAATATAAGCAGTTTAGTTTTTGTGAAGCTGAAGTTTCTGTTTCAGAGTTTGAATGGGAAAAAGAAATGGTCAGAGAAAGAATGCTTCATAGCATGAGAGAAAAGTGTCCTGAATGTAGACGTGAAGTTTTGCCTCTCGTTACTATTATCTTGAATAATTATTCCTTTTCCCTGTTTTTGTGTGTGATTTTTTTCCACTGTCATGTTGTGTTTAGTTAGTTTGAAAAAACACTGTTGTTGTTGATGTTGATATTCTTTCTTCTGTGATTATTTTTGTCGTTTTTCATCATTTCCTTCTTTTCTTCAAGCATTTTCCTCTTTCATCTTTATTCTTTCAAGATGAAGGACTTGAGCAATCAAGCTGACAGCCTTCCATCAATGAAAAGCAAACTTCTTTGTACCTTTATGAATGTCTTTTAAAGAAACGTCTGAATGAGTTGGATATAATTTGTTTGTTTCCTAGATGAACCATCAGGTTCAGGAGTGAACAAACGTGCAAGGATGGAGGACAGCAGTGATGACGACGATGATGACGACAGCGACATTGACTCCATTTCCTCTCCGGACTTCGATGACAGTAGTGATGACGACAGTGATGCGGACAGTGACCGCAATCCTTTTCAAAATTTCAGTGATGACGGGGATTCCGGTACGTATTGTGGGGTGATAGTGTGTGTGCCAAGTGCTTTGATTTGATGTAGCATGGCTGTGTGCTGTTTTTGCCAGTGTGTACTGTCGTGTGTGTGTGTGTGCGTGTGTGTGTGTGTGAGGAGGGGGGTGTAATTGGGTATGCATGTGAGTGGATGAGTTTCTGTGATGACGGAAATTGATGTTTGTAGTCAATGACATGTTGTTTTTTCTTCCCTAGTCAACATTAATTCAGTTACTGAAGTTACTGTGTTAAAAATACCTATTTTATCGAATGTTCATGTTTTAAAAATTACTGTGCCTTATTTCTTTAATGTTACATGTACTTGAGCCAGCGAACAAATTTAAAGACAATAAAGTAGTGTGTTAGAAAGCGTTGTTAAACCATTCTGTATTCACATATTATATGTGAGAGGGTGGTGAAGGGACAGACAGATTGAGAGAGTAATGAAAATGGTGGCTGCCATTATTGAGGGAGAAAATGGCTGTCATGGAACTTCAGTTTTAGACAGATTTCTGCCACTTATATGTTAATTAGCTGTTGGAACAAGAAAATAACTCGTTTATATCATGCACAGGAGTGCAAGTACATCCTGATGTTCTGGAAATCCAGTTTAATTACACATACTTAACCGTGACCCAACTAGTGCAGACTCCGGCAGACAAATGGAGGGGTAAAGGTCATCGTAAGAAACAACCTGAATAACTGTTCTTATTCATGTGTATATTTTGAATTCCCACAGACCCCTGGGTGAAGAAACCCAAGAAGAAGACTGACAAAGGGAAGAAGAAGAAGGAGGAGAAGAAGAAGAAAAAGAAGAAGAAGAAGGTGGATTCAGACGAAGAACAGGACATGCTTCTTGATCGTACCATGAACAACATTGAAATGATGAAAAGGAGCACCTCCCTGGCTGCGCTGAGAGGCAGCAGTAAGGATGACGACGACCCCGACAACCAGAACGGTGAGAGAGACAGTGGTGCGGTGGCCAAGTGATAGTGCCGCCCAGGTGGAAAGCGAGCGTCCTTGGGTTTGAGTCCTGTGTATGGACTGGGATTTTTACCCCACCTGCCTCGCCTCCTCATCCCCCAACTCCCTCCTTCATTAGTCCGTGAGTGGTGGCCTAGGTTCTAGTCCGTCGCAGAGGTCCTGTATGCAGCATGCGCTTTGAGCATGTAGAACTCATGGCAGCAAAAGGGCTTTTCTTGGCAAAAATCTGTGGAAAAATCCACTTTGTAAGAAAAAAAAATTTACTTGCAGACAGAGAGAGAGAGAGAAATGTCTGTGTTGCACTGGGAACACACATATTCTAACAAATGACAATGCTCTTCTGGGAAGAGAACCAAAAAACCCCCCAAAAGTGCAATAAATGTTTCTGCTGTTGGTTTGTTGTTTTGTTTTAATGTCTTTTTTTTGTACAGAAGTATAGATTTTTCATGTCATATATTGACATATTGACTTATTGCAGTTGTTATATCATTCCCAGTTAAAACGGCAATTTCTTCTGCAGAGCATAAAAGTTACAATAATGCCTACATCTGCAAGAAGCATCATTATTCTGCCATGAAATGGGACATGAGTGTGAAAATACTGGATAGGAAAAATAGCACTTGATTTTCCTCTGGAGCCTAGACCCACAACCTCCCAGTCTGTGAAGTCTTGGACCCCTTCGACAGATTAGCCGGTTGCAGATAAAAACTGAGTTGCACTGCTTAATCTATGTGTGTGTGTGGTTGGATGAGTGAGTGGATATGTATGTGTGTGTGTGGGAAAGGTTGCAGAATAGTTAAGACACTTACCTGCCATTACAGTGTCTGTGAGGGTCAGGGTTTGAATCCTGGTCTTGCCCTTTCTCCCAAGTTTGACAGGAAAATAAAATGAAGCGTATAGTCATTTGGATGAGGCAATAAACCGAGGTCCTGTGTACAGCATGTATTTTTGCGCATTCAAAAAGAACTCAAGGCAACATAAATGTTTCCTCTGGCAAAATTCAGAAAGAAACCCACTCTGATAAGTACACAAATATATATGATACACACATGGCCCGACTAAGCGCGCTGTGTTATTCTGCTGGTTAGCCATGTACCTTGCAGATGTGGTGTAGAATATATTAATTTGTCTGAACACAGTGATGCCTCCTTGAGAAAGTAAAACTCTGTGTGTGTGTGTGTGTGTTGCAGGGATGCACCTGGCTCTGCAGATCAAGGGGGAGCTGATGAACCTGGTGGAACAGCTGGGGGACAGTCTTCCCCCAAACACTCTGGACCAGCTCATTGACGAGCTGGGAGGGCCCGAAATGGTGGCTGAGGTAGGGAGGCTGATGGCTGTCATACACACACACATACATGCACACACAACACACAACACGTCACACCGTGCCACACCACTACACAACACACCATGCAGCTTCATAGCATGCAGCATTGCATGCATGCATTGGCACCCCACCCCACCCGACCTAATGCCACACATCACAGAAAAACACAATACACAGCACAGAAACAACATCTTTCCATCAACAGGCAAACAGACAGCATAAAACCCACCCACACAAACATTGCACACACAAACATCGTATGCTCACACACTAGCGTGCACTGCGTACACACACACACATACACATATGCAAGAACACCATCATAAAACCCACACACAACACAATACAATACAACACAACACAACACAACACAACACAACACAACACACAGAGGGAGAGTCATTGTATAGAAAAACTGTGGACTGTGCGTGAAGTGGACAAGTGTTGTTGCAGATGACAGGACGGAAGGGGAGGGTGGTGCAGGGCAGTGACGGGATCCAGTACGAGTCACGCTCAGAGTCTGATGTGCCGCTGGAGATCCTGAACCTCAAGGAGAAGGAACGCTTCATGGATGGTGAAAAGGTGAGACAACCATGTGTGGCAGCGATTGATTGGTATTTTGAAATAAGGGGGAAATTGGAGGTGTTCTTTTTTTGTTGTTGTTATATTATTGTTATTTTTTTTTTTTTAACCCGTTTAACCCTGGAGAGTTTACAGCCTCAACAGGCTTCCATGCCATACTGGTGCAAAAAAAAAAGACCCAAAAAATCAACTGCAGAAAATTGTTTTACCTCCAAATTATGTGTGGACACACCCGGAAATACTGTAGAAGTTAGTTTCCTTCCCTTGTGGTCAGTGCATAAGTAGGAAGTTGAGAACTGTTTTAATGAGATTAATTTTGATGCCAGAGCAATGCTAGGGCTCAGAGTTCAGTGAGTTCAACAATCACAGTTTGTTATTGGTAGTTTTGCAATGCCTGGATTTATCTATCTTTTTTTGATTACACATACTAGACTGTGATCTGCTGGTGCAGACTATGGCAGGGGTCTGATTCCCTGTCCTGTGCAAACTACTACCCCTGAGAAGCAGAGAAAACGAAAGTATAAGTGGCTATTTGGTGTCATATACTGTACCATGTCAAACTGATGCAAACTAGGCCTATTGGTTTGCTCTGCTTGGCCAAATTTCGCGCGGCTAACAGTGAAAAGACGGGCCCGCCCGCTCTCAGCCAATCAAACGCCTCTAAAAACTATAAGCGCTTAATCATTCCTTTGGCCAAGGCTCTCCACGCCATCTTGTCAGGTTTACGCTCTGTCTCGTCTTACGCTTTTTTCGGAGTGGCTAGTTACCTCCCCATAATAGGTTACCTATGTACCTTTTCCCTTTTATTCTTGTGTGTGACACCATTGCCATCACATAAGTGGTATAGCATTATGAACACGCGCAGAGAGCATATAAATGTTAAAAGTGTTCTATCAACACGTGTGTACTGATTGGTGTGCTTGTGGTCAGGACGTTGCCATCATTTCGGAAGCAGCCAGCTCCGGGATTTCCCTTCAGGCAGACCGCAGGGCGGCGAATCAGAAACGCAGGGTGCACATCACGCTGGAACTGCCGTGGAGTGCTGACCGCGCCATCCAGCAGTTTGGTAAGGCGCTTTTGGATTTGTTTGGCTTTTGGCTTGGTTGTTTGTTTTATATGTTGTTTATACACACACACACACACACACACACACACACACACACACACACACAGATAGTGTATATTCATTGAAAAATATATGAAATTGTGTGCGCATCTGTTTACATGATCTTCAGTCTACTTTGCTATGCTTGTTTTGTTTGTTATTTCTGTTTTGTTTTAATGGTTGTGCTATACCTGATTAAATATCCAGATATGACACCAAATTTAAATGCATTTTCTGTCTTCTCTTTTGGTTTCCCAAGTTTTTCTCTTATGGGGGGTGGGGGGGGGGGGGGGGGGGAGAGAGCAGGACATGTTTTCTGTGATTAATTTGTCTGCTTTTTATCCTAAATATCTTGATTTCTTCTCTTCAGTTTTCCCTTAATATCTTTATTTCAAATATGTTGGTTTAGACCAGGAAAAATTAGCGCTTTTTATGTTGTTTGTATGCACATATCTAAAAGTGTGTGTGTGTGTGTGTACAGGTCGTACCCATCGTTCAAATCAAGTTAGTGCCCCAGAGTACATTTTCCTCATATCTGATCTGGCTGGAGAGCGGCGTTTCGCATCCACTGTGGCCAAGCGATTGGAGAGTCTGGTGGGTTCTTTTTTTCAGTGTGTGTGAATGTTGACAGACAATATTGTCTTTGTGTTTTTTTCTCTGTGTATGTATGTTGATAGGAAATACTATCTTCTGTGTCTTATATGCTGTGTGCGATGAAATACAGTATTGTCTTCTGTGTCTTTTGTTCTGTGTATGTTGACAGTATTGTCACGAGTTGCGTGCGAATGTTCAGTGGTCACTTTACCTGTTTTTGGTTTCTTGTCTTTCCCAGTCTATTTTTATTGAGGAATGTCACAGATGTGTGTCTGGGTGCATGCAGAACGTTGTGTGTGGTAAGGGGGTGGGTGTCTCAGTAATTCTCACTGTGTCTGGGGCTGTGCTTTTTTTCCCCCTGTCCATCACACATTTCTCAGTTGTAATAGAGAAGAAATAAACCGTGTCATTTGGTGAGGGAGCAGGGAGTTGGGGGTGCGGGGGGTAGGAAGCGGGGAGTGTGATAGGAAGAATATGCATAAGAAATTGAAGCAGCAGGAAGATTCTTTTCCCCCAGATTCTGACTGTCATCAGTAATGATTTTTTTTGGTTTGGTTATGGTATTTGGTACTTGTCATTTATATATTGTATCTGTTGAGAAATTGGATGAGTGAGGGGCGTTGTGTTGTGTGGATGGACTCGGTAAGGCAAGCGGACTCACAGACTTGTCATTGCATAACAGTATTACTGAAGGTCCTGGTTGTTTTGATCATTGATCTGACAGCATGCCCAGGCGTGTGTATTGCTTGGATAGTGAAAAACAGTTTTTATACAGAGAGAGAAGTGCAAAATAAATGCAGAAAAGAAAAAGAAAAAAGAATTTGTGAAGAAAGGAAAATAATAAAGAAGAAAAACTAAAACCTGTGCAACAAATAGTATTCATTCTGGTAGCATGTAGATGTAGCTGACATTATTGAACAAAAGTAAGTAGTATGAATTTTTAAAAGGAGGTAGTATGAATTTCCACAGATGTTTGTGTGTGCTTTTTCATTTGTTAGTCTGTGTAAACAATCTGCATGAATGTCCCTGTGTGTGTGTGTGTGTGTGTAGATTATGCTTCAATCTTGAGGGCAAGATAAATACAGTGGCTGAAGACTATGCCAGGGCATTCATGTTTTGCCCCGTAAGCAGTCGCTTGAAGAATACAGCGGTGTGTTTTCCTCCTCAGGGCGCTTTGACCCATGGAGACAGAAGAGCGACAGAGAGTCGTGACCTGAGTCGCTTCAACATCGACAACCGCTTTGGTCGCACTGCTCTGGAAACAGTGATGAAGTCTGTTCTGGGCTTGGGTGACGCCATTGTAGACCCTCCGGCCAGCTACACCAAGGAGAAGTTCTTTGAAGGTATGTGTGTGTGTATGTGTGTGCGTGTGTGCGAGCGCGCATGTGTGAGAGAGAATTTGTGTGTGGGTGTGTGAATGCATGTGTCAAATGTGTGTGTGTGTGTGTGATAGAACCTCTAACGCTTGTTTCAGTTCTCCTCCACAGATGTTCACTTTGCCTTTCGCTGAAGCTTTAGCAGCTCCTGTCCTTCTGTTTTCATGTTGTTCATTGTTGTTGAAGTGTGTGTTGATGTGTGTATGTGAGAGTCGGTGTGTAACGTATGGTGGGAAAGATAACAGCTTTGCATTTGAATGAATGTTTGGTTCATATATATATGTGTGTGTCTTGTGTTGTCTGCAGAGGTGAAGAAGGCCTTGGAAGGAGTTGGTCTGATCACCATCGATCGTAGCAACGTTGCCAGCCTGGAGAAGGGTATGTTGACTATTTTGAACATTTCACACACAAGGCAAGAAACAGTTACCATGAAAATATGAACATTTTGTGGGTCATTCTCTGAGCCACCGTGTCACAAAACATTGTTTCTGCTTGCTGTGTGCTGGTTTACAGTCTGCTGTGAATTTTATGAAAAAACTTTGCTGTGAATTTTATGGAAAAAAAATTTTGTCTCCTGATTCATCATTTGTGTTGGTGACAGATTTTCAGATGTTCAGTATTCTAAAGAGAAGTCTTCACTGTGCCATCTTTTGAATCTTGGCAGTTAGTTAGGAGCAGATCATCTCATGGTTTTCATGTGTATGCATCTCTTTGTCAAGCAGGTCTGCTGTAAGTTTTACTTTGATGGCATTCACGCCAGCTTTCCAGCTTTTTTCTTTTTCTTTTTTCCTCTCTCTCTCTCTCTCTCTTGTCTTGCCTTCTCTCTTCCTCAGGATGAAATGGTCAAGTTGGAGAAACAAAAATTCCAGTTTGTCGTGGAAGGTGAAGAGAATAGAAACCAGGCTTTCAGTTTTATTTTATGACTTTGCAGCACATGTGATATTCAACCTAAAAAACCCATACACATCATGAGCTAAGTGACCAGTGGAACAAACGTTCAAGTGTGAAAACATGATTTATGGATACTTTATTTTTATGTGAGGTCTATTAAATTTTTCTCTCTCTCAGTTTGTCTTTCTCTCCTGTCTTAGCCTTTATATGTGTGCGGGTCTCTCTCTGCATGAGTCAACACATTTTGTGTCTGAATATGCATGCATGCATGTGTATTGTTTGGAATAGGCTACATTTTAGTGTTGTTGTTTTTTTTCTCATGCTTTTAAGTGGTCAGTGTTTTATTTAAGCAGTAACTTGGTGTGATAGTATTGTGCACAGCGATGTGTGTGGAGGGGTGGGGTGGGGGTTGGGCATTAGCAAGTATATGCGTGTGAGTGCATGTGCGCCAGCAAGTATGCTGTATGCTTAAGCATTGGGAGAGATTGGGGTGGAAGTGGGGAGTGAATGTTCGAGTATGTCTTCGTGCTTTTATTTTGTGTTTGTGCTTACATTTACAAGGGAGTTTTCCTTATTTTATGAGGAGTCTGATGTCTGAAGTCATGATTCAGCATCCTTGGGGGGGAAACAGCAAACAAAAACGAAAAACTATACATAGAGAAAAATGGCAAATCCGCTAGACTTTTCAACAAAAATTTGAAAATGTGAATGCATTAACACGCAGGTGAGTGACAGAGTTGCGTGTGGTGTTGTTCCAGAGTATAACAACATCAGCAAGTTCCTGAACCGACTGCTGGGCATGCCGACTGATTTGCAGAACGCCCTGTTTGACTATTTCAACAGCTCTCTGTCCGCCATTATTCTGGAAGCCAAGCGCTCAGGCCGCTGGGACATGGGCATTCTGGGTAAGTGCCAGCGGTGTGAAAGTTTGTGCAGGGTAAATGCTAGTGAGGAAAACAGATGCCAACTGTTAAAATTTTGCCATATTTTGTTACAGTTGATCGCAGTTTGTTCCAACGTTATGCCAATGTCAGAATTGTTCCAACTACATAGCATGGTCAACAATTCTGCCACATTTCTTCTCGTGCTATCAAACTGTGTTGTACATTGTGCAGTGGTCCTCCCTGTTGTACATTGTACAGTGGTCCTCCCTGTTGTACAGAGGTCCTCCCTGTTGTACATTGTACACTGGTCCTTCCCTGTTGTACAGTTGTACAGTGGTCCTCCCTGCTGTACATTGTACAGTGGTCCTCCCTGTTGTACAGAGGTCCTCCCTGCTGTACATTGTACAGTGGTCCTCCCTGTTGTACAGTGGTCCTCCCTGTTGTACATTGTGCAGTGGTCCTCCCTGTTGTACAGAGGTCCTCCCTGTTGTACATTGTACACTGGTCCTTCCCTGTTGTACAGTTGTACAGTGGTCCTCCCTGCTGTACATTGTACAGTGGTCCTCCCTGTTGTACAGAGGTCCTCCCTGTTGTACATTGTACACTGGTCCTTCCCTGTTGTACAGTGGTCCTCCCTGTTGTACATTGTACAGTTGTACAGTGGTCCTCCCTGCTGTACATTGTACAGTGGTCCTCCCAGTTGTACAGTGGTCCTCCCTGTTGTACAGAGGTCCTCCCTGTTGTACATTGTACACTGGTCCTTCCCTGTTGTACAGTTGTACAGTGGTCCTCCCTGTTGTACAGTGGTCCTCCCTGTTGTACAGAGGTCCTCCCTGTTGTACATTGTACACTGGTCCTTCCCTGTTGTACAGTTGTACAGTGGTCCTCCCTGTTGTACAGTTGTACAGTGGTCCTCACTGTTGTACAGTTGTACAGTGGTCCTCCCTGTTGTACATTGTACAGTTGTACAGTGGTCCTCCCTGTTGTACATTGTACAGTGGTCCTCCCTGTTGTACATTGTACAGTTGTACAGTGGTCCTCCCTGTTGTACATTGTACAGTGGTCCTCCCTGTTGTACATTGTACAGTTGTACAGTAGTCCTCCCTGTTGTACATTGTACAGTGGTCCTCCCTGTTGTACATTGTACAGTTGTACAGTGGTCCTCCCTGTTGTACATTGTACAGTGGTCCTCCCTGTTGTACATTGTACAGTTGTACAGTGGTCCTCCCTGTTGTACATTGTACAGAGGTCCTCCCTGTTGTACATTGTACAGTGGCCCTCTGTGTTGCACGTGTCCTCACACAATGTGTGTTGCTTCAGATGTGGGGTCAGGCCAGGAGGTGGTGCAGCGAATGGAGACCCAGGTGTTTGTGGACACCGCCATCAACAACAGGGCCAAGACGGAGCTGAGCACAGTGAGTGGCTGTCCTTCCACGACTCTGTCCATGGACACAACAATATGTTGTCTGTTTGTCTGTCTGTCTCTTTAACAGAAACTAGATTGAACTAATTGTCCTGATTTACTGTTGTTGTTGTTGTTGGTAATTGTTAAAATTTGAGAAAGTGAGAAAACTAGAGAAAGAAACAGAAAATGACAATAAACAAATAAGCTGTTGCCATACCGCCATGTCAAGTTTGACCTGTGTAAATAGTGGGTTCTATGAAGTGTATAAAGGGGGCAGAGTTGACAAGATACGTTTTTACCTGGCGCTGTTCTGTACATGCTTTTTCACTGTATTGCTCTACAGAGTCCAGTGACAAAGAGTTTGAAGAAAGTATCAAATAAATAATGAACTGCACTAGTACAAGAGTTTGAAGAAAGTATCAAAAAAAAAATAATGAACTGCACTAGTACAAGAGTTTGAAGAAAGTATCCCCCCCCCCCCCCTGAAAAAAAAAGTGTATAGGACACTGCACTGTTTTACACCTGTCACAGATCCAAGTGGAGAGGGGAATGTCCTGGGACGATGCCATGAACATCTGGCGCAGGTGCAACACCCCCGAGGAGGGATTCTACCTGTCGACTCAGGTAAGGAACTTTTGTGTGCCATACATCAAAGATTTGTCAATGCTGGGGATGGCTGTAGGCACACACACACATACACACGAAAACGCATGCACATACACTCACACACATGCATATGCACACACACACAAAAACCCCAACAGTCCAAAAAAGCATATGCACACACAGTCACACGCAACACATACATACGCATGCGCGCGCGCACACACACACACACACACACACACACACACAGATCAATAGAAACATGCACACACACATGCGCACCACCCCTCCCCTCGGCCACATGCGCTGACACCACCCCCCTTCCCCTCCATACACACACACACACACACATACCCATCCATCCATAAACACACACACACACAAAACACAGCACAATGCTACGCAGCCAGATCATGACTGACTGCCGTGTTGTAGGAGCGCAACATGAAGCGCACAGCCACGCTGGTGACCCTCCAGGGCCGCAACAAGAAGAAGGAGAAGGTGTACAATGTGTACCGGCCCAACACAGGCCTGCAGACACGTGCAGAGACCTTGGAGGAGGTGAAGAAGAAGTACAAAAAGGTGAGGGCTCTTGTGTCTGTCTGGGTGTCGGTTTTCACCTTGGTTTTCATGTGTCATGCAAGATAACAAGGCGAGGGCTTTGTGTGTGTGTGGGTCTGTCTGTCTGTCTGTCTTGGTGTCGGTTTTCACCTTGGTTTTCATGTGTCATGCAAGATAACAAGGCGAAGGCTCGTGTGTGTGTCTGGGTGTTGATTTATGTTATGTTGATTTTCGTATTGGATTTTAATAATAATAATAATGGTATTTATATAGCGCTGAATCTTGTGCATAGACAAATCAAAACGCTTTCGCACCAGTCATTCTCATGCACGCATAAATCTAAAACTGGAGAAACTGAAGACAAGGAAGAGGCAGGGAAGGGAGGCTATTTTGGGAAGAGGTGGGTCTTAAGGCCAGACTTGAAAGAGCTGAGTGTGGAGACTTGACGAAGCGAAAGAGGAAGTTCATTCCAATTGCAAGGTCCAGAGACAGAGAAAGAACGGCGGCCAACAGTCGAGTGTTTGAATCTGGGTATGCGTAAATGGAGTGGATCTGAAGCTGATCGTAGTGAGCGAGATGGAGTGTAGAGGTGAAGGCAGCCACAGAGATAAGAAGGGACTGATTTGTGGATACATTTGTAGCATAGAGTGCTGATCTTGTACTTTATTTGGTGTGAGACAGGGAGCCAGTGAAGATGTTGCAAAAGAGGAGTGATGTGCTCAGATCTTTTCTTTCTGAGGACGAGTTGGGCAGCAGAGTTTTGTATGCACTGAAGGGACTGAATGGATGAAGCAGGCAAACCAGACAATAGAGAGTTACAGTAGTCAAGGCGAGAGAGAATGAGAGAAACAAGTGTAGATGTTGCGTCAATGGACAGATATATCCGGATGGAACTGATGTGCTGCAGTTGACAGTAGCAGGATTGACATTTTCATGTGTCATGCAAGATGACTTGCTAGACGTTCATGACTTGGCAGCTCCAAGTGCTTTATTCTTCTGCATGAGTGGTTATTTTTTCTGAATGGCAATTATGACTTATTATTTTGAGGGATGGCCTTCCTGCATGTTAACCCTTTCGCTGCCAGGAAAATAAGATTTAAGTGAAATCTATTTGCCAGGGTTTTTTCACAAAAAACGGGTATAAATTTTCAAAAAATTCTGTGCTCTTTGTTATTGGAGAAAGACCCATAAAAGTATATATTTTCTGAAAGGGAAATGAATAAAGAATACAAAACACATGATGTTTTCCCATTTTATGCATTTTAAGTGACATGCTGTTGTTTTGAAATCAGTGTTTTGTTTTTTGTCACATTTTCAACTTGTTCATTACAAACATTAGTCTGGTAATTTGCACAAAAATATCATTTTCTGGACAAATGGATATCTGCACACACAAAATCATACTAGAACAACCACAATATAAAAAAACTGAAAAAGAAATAGATGTATTGTGACTTCTGCAAGTGATAATATGGATGTGAGGCCACGCCCCCTCAGTCTCCACCCCCCTCCTCTTCACCCCTCTCACACCGTCACTTTATCAGACCGCGTTGGCTGAGTGCCAAGAAAATAGCTCATACGGTGCCCTGCTAAAAATTTGGTGACCTGTTGTCTGCTAGAGTTGAACAGCCTGCATCACTCACTGATAGTTGGCCACTCTCTTGATTGCTCCCTTTCTTTTCTATCAAATCGTCCTATAAATGTTCACCACTGTCTTCTCCTTCGAATTTATGCTCCAATTCTTTCTGAGCATCAGCTAAAGAAAGTAATCTTGGTTGATTTAGTTCGCCACGAGCGCATGTCTTGAGCACGGAGTCAGTCCGACATTTTGTTGAGCGAGCGAGGAGAGGAGCCAGGCAAAGACTGCGGCCAGTAACCCAACCAAAACGTTCAAATAAAGGACTGCCTTATGACGCAGATGGTGTTTCTAGCTATGAATAGAATCCAGAAAGATTCCCCAAGCTAAAGCTACCAGCATTTTTGTCAATGAACTGAATGCAAAGCAGGGAAAAGTCAGAATATTTCGATGACGAGTTATCTCGTCATTGTGGCAGCGAAGCATACATGCTTGCCATGACGAGTTATCTCGTCATGCAGGCAGCCTAGGGGTTAAGTATGTAACTTAGTATTAAAAGAAAGAACAGCAAGTTTTTGTGTGTGTCTCTTTCATGGCAAGGTGGGAAGCATTAACTCACTCCATGCCAAGAGTTTCTGCCCTTGCCAATCCCTGAAAACCCAGGGTTTGCATAGGATGGGGGAAAAATTGTAAAAAAAAAACCCAAATAAACACCCAGAAAATTGATATTTAGTATATGTATGCAAGGAATGTTGTTCCATATGTGTGCAAAAAATCAAAGTATTTACTCACCATCTTGATGTTGATCGCGGTATTCATATTTTGTGTATTTTTTAGCATTTTTGCACCCATCAGAAAGGTACACCAACATGTTTCACATCACATTCTAACACTATTTGAGGAACTGAAGACCTAGTGCATGCAATGAAGTATGAACAGGTGGTGAAGAAAGTTGAAATTCACACATACAAAAAAAAATATTGTCTCTACATAATGAAATCAAAGAACAAAGAAAAAAAACTCAACCGGCTGGGTGTTGACTGGCCAGTCAGCTGACAAACCTTGTATGCCAGTGAAGGGATGTGCAAGAGGGAAAAAGGAAAAATTGTCAGTCCAATCACTGGTGAAAACACTTGCAAAATCGTCTGTTTCCTCAGTGGTTTCGTCGTCTGTGTCTGTCTCATCTGCTGGCACATGTTCCTCACTTTCCTCTCCATTGTAAACACTCTCTTCAGCGGCCGAATCTATTTCTAGTTCATCGGGATCTGGTTCAAATTCACTGTCCGAAGAATCAACATTATCTCCTTCGACATCAGAGCCTTCAGTTTGGATCATTTCCAAAGCATCTTCGACGCTGGGTAACATTTCACCTCTCCGACCGTGACGAACACTTCGCCGTGACGCCATCTTGTCAAACAACTTACAAAGCTGACAGGGGGCACGCTTTGTTATCAACTGTGGTTGAGCTTATCGCGACACACACGCAGCGTGTGTGAATGAAAAGCTGACCAGAGGTGACGTAAGATATCACATCTGCTATTGATTTTCGCATCCGACGCGTCACTCCGACAGCACGACTTTTTAAAATCCAAGTCCGCATATGCGGACATTGGCATCCAACGCTTTCTCCGACGATGTCCGCATATGCGGACAATGGCAGCGAGTGAGTTAATGTCCATGTCTCATTGGTGATACTTTGTGAAGTTTGGTCGACTCCTCAGTGGGACAGGGGGATGGGTGTCCACGTAGTAAGAGCACCGTTTGCTTCAGTTGTTTTCTTCCATGAGACGATGCTGTGGGGAGAAGAGAGGGAGTGGGCAGCTTGATTGGAGGTTGTATTCTACGACAGGTTTGGTTGTGTTGTGGCGTTGTGGTCAGTTGTGGCTGAGTAGCGCCACCCTTTTGCTGCCAGCTGCCTCAGGACCTTGTCCTGACACGTTCCTCTGGACACTGCTCTTTTCCGTTCCTGAAGGGAAAAAAATTACTTAACTTGATTTTTAAAGTGTGGGGACAGGACAAGATGTGAGTGAACAGGTCTTTTCATTGTTGTTTCAGTTGAGTTTGACATCAGTTTGGTTTCTGTTTGACTGATGTTTAATACCTGGCTGTGCATTCAGCCCGGAACTGGCCCCCTTTCTGTTTGAGTGGTGTTTAAGCCGTGGCTGTTTATTCAGCCCTGAACTGGCCCCTTTGTGTTTGGTGTTTAAGACCTGGCTGTTTATTCAGCCCTGAACTGGCCCCCTTTCTGTTTGAGTGGTGTATAAGCCCTGGCTGGTTATTCAGCCCT
The DNA here is from genome assembly GCF_041734735.1 of Babylonia areolata. NCBI lineage: Eukaryota > Metazoa > Mollusca > Gastropoda > Neogastropoda > Buccinidae > Babylonia > Babylonia areolata. The sequence continues at coordinate 32,553,532 of NC_134887.1, read as the reverse complement.
GAACTGGCCCCTTTGTGTTTGGTGTTTAAGACCTGGCTGTTTATTCAGCCCTGAACTGGCCCCCTTTCTGTTTGAGTGGTGTATAAGCCCTGGCTGGTTATTCAGCCCTGAACTGGCCCCTTTGTGTTTGGTGTTTAAGACCTGGCTGTTTATTCAGCCCTGAACTGGCCCCCTTTCTGTTTGAGTGGTGTATAAGCCCTGGCTGGTTATTCAGCCCTGAACTGGCCCCTTTGTGTTTGGTGTTTAAGACCTGGCTGTTTATTCAGCCCAGAACTGCCCCCCTTTCTGTTTGAGTGGTGTTTAAGCCATGGCTGGTTATTCAGCCCTGAACTGGCCCCTTTGTGTTTGACTGGTGTTTAAGCCCTGACTGTATATTCAACCCAGAACGGGCCCCCTTTGTGATTGATGTTACACTTTGCTGGGTATTCAGCCCTGAACAGGCCCCCTGGTGGGCTTGGCTTAAGGTGCGTAATGTGATTTGAACAGGGCCCTGGAGTGGGGTCCAGGCAGAAGGTAAGGCAGACAGGTGAAACAGGTGGTGTGTCTGTCACAGGTGCTGCCAGATAATGCGGAGAAGTGGTGGGCAGACCAGTACCTGGCCTCTGCCAAAAGCTGTACACACGCGTACTGGTGAGTGTGGATGTTTTTGTTGGTTGTGTGCCGTCTGGTTTCTCTGTCTTCATGTCTGTGGCTGTTGTGTGCTGTCTGTTTCTCTGTGTCTTCTTGTCTGTTGCTGTTATGTGCTGTCTGTTTCTCTGTGTCTTTATGTCTGTGGCTGTTGTGTGCTGTCTGTTTCTCTGTGTCTTCTTGTCTGTTGCTGTTATGTGCTGTCTGTTTCTCTGTGTCTTTATGTCTGTGGCTGTTATGTGCCGTCTGTTTCTCTGTGTCTTTATGTCTGTGGCTGTTGTGTGCTGTCTGTTTCTCTGTGTCTTTATGTCTGTGGCTGTTGTGTGCCGTCTGTTTCTGTCTTCATGTCTGTTTCTCTGTGTCTTCATGTCTGTGGCTGTTGTGTGCTGTTTCTCTGTGTCTTCATGTCTGTGGCTGTTGTGTGCTGTCTGTTTCTCTGTGTCTTCATGCCTGTGGCTGTTGTGTGCTGTCTATTTCTCTGTGTCTTTATGTCTGTGGCTGTTGTGTGCTGTCTGTTTCTCTGTGTCTTCATGTCTGTGGCTGTTGTGTGCTGTCTGTTTCTCTGTGTCTTCATGTCTGTGGCTGTTGTGTGCTGTCTGTTTCTCTGTGTCTTTATGTCTGTGGCTGTTATGTGCCGTCTGTTTCTCTGTGTCTTCATGTCTGTGGCTGTTGTGTGCTGTCTGTTTCTCTGTGTCTTCATGCCTGTGGCTGTTGTGTGCTGTCTGTTTCTCTGTGTCTTCATGTCTGTGGCTGTTGTGTGCTGTCTGTTTCTCTGTGTCTTCATGTCTGTGGCTGTTGCGTGCTGTCTGTTTCTCTGTCTTCTTGTCTGTGGCTGTCATCTTGTTCGTACTGTCACTGTCTGTTTCTTTCCCGATCAGTCTCACTGTTTTTGTCACCTGAGAGTAAGACTGCCCCCACCACCTCTCGGCATTCCTGTGTCTGTTCTTTCTTTTTATTGGTTGTCGGTATCTCTGTAATCTTTTTCCTTCTCTTTTGTGATGTGCTTTTACCCCAGATTGTCTTTCTGTGTGTTTGTGTGGATGTGTGTATGAACATGGGTTTGTGTACGTGCTTTATTTTTGTAGATGCTTTATTTTTGTTCCCATTTACATGTCTCCTTGTTTTGATGTGTCTCTGAAAATCATGTATTTTTTTAAAAATTAGAATTTGATCTTGTCCTGTGACAGAGAAATGGAGCTCTATCTTGTGAAATTACCTTTCCTTTTTTTTCTTTTTCTTTTTTTTCAGTCCCATCCTCCTTTCTGTCTCTCTCTCCATCCATCACACCCTGCCCTCCTCCTCCTCCCCCTCCCTCTCTCGTCACTCTAAACCAGTGACAGATGAATGGTCTGTTAGTTGGTTTTTCTTTCTCCATTTGTGGGTTGCTACTCCCACATTCACACGCATGTGGCAGTGTGTGACCATTTTCACCATTCCACACAGGCAGCTGTACTGTTGTTTTTGGGGGGTGTTCGCCGTGGATGAGTGTACGTTCACATGTGAAGATGAAGATAGTGGGTTTGCTGTGTCCGGTGAAGGGTGCAACAGCTGAGTGGTTAAAAGCAATGGACTTTCAATCTGAGGGTCCCAGTTTGAATCCCAGTCACTTTGTTTGGTGGTAAAGGGGTGGATGTATTTCAGATCTCCCAGGTCAACAGATGTGCAGACCTGCGAGTGCCTGAACCCCCTTTGTCTGTATACATATGCAGAAGATGAAATGTTCATGTTAAAGATCCCCTAATCCATGTTTGCCTTTTGTGGCTTATGGAACCCTGGTTTGCACCCTCCTGAAAATGGAGTACAGCTGCCTAAATTGGGGGGGGGGGGGGGTTATAAAAACAGTCATACACTTTAAAGCCCACTTGTGTGCATGAGTGAACAAGGGAGTCGCAGACCACGAACCGAACGAAGAAGAAGAAGCGGTGTGTTGTGAATGATGCTGAACCTGTCTGTGATCCTTCTCCCCTCCAGGAATGGTAACTGCCGCAAGGTCAGCGTGGGCCTGCCCTGTGAGGTTGGCCTGCGCACACGTCGCTACCATGTGCTGTCGGGTTCGGTGCTGTCGGTGTGGAGTGCTGTGGAGGGTGTCATGACCTCCATGCCCGGCGGCAGTACCTCCAAGATGCAGATTGTGCGTCTGAAGACAGGCGATGGGCAGAAGATTGTGGGTGAGTGGCACACGGGGAAAGGCTGGCAGGCAGTCGGCTTGTTGGGTGAACTTTCTTTGATAGTTTGCTGAGAATGTTGGGTGAGCTTTTTTGTCTGCTGAGAATGTTGGGTGAGCTTTTTTTTTTTTTTAAAGTTTGCTGAGAATGTTGGGTGTTGGATGAGCTTTTTAGTTTGCCGAGAATTTTGGGTGAGCATTTTAGTTTGCTTAGAATTTTTGGTGAGTTTTTTAGTCTGCTGAGAATGTTGGATGAACTTTTTAGTCAGCTGATCAACTGAGAATGTTGCCTGTGGAGGGGTGTTGAATTTTAATGTTGGGGGTGGGTGGGGGGAGGGATGTTGACATGTGCATGTCAAGGGTGAGTTGGGTGTTTGTTTTTTTTTAATTGAAATTTTGAAGAATTTATTTAAACAAAATATTTACATTGTTCCATAATTGTATCACATAAAAAAACTTGCTCATAACATGTTTCCAGGAACAATCTTAAGGAGTACTCAGTAGAGGCTCCGAAGAAGGTACTTTGCCTTTGATTGTCTTATTGTGTGCATGTGTGTATGCATGAGAGAAAGGGTAGAGAATGACAAATGAAGCTGATGACTATCTTTGTGATAACAGGAAGCCTGATCCCCTCCAACTTTGTGCCCCCCTTGGTGAACACACTGAAGAAGAACACCACAAAATATTACACAGAATCACACAACCAGACCCTGAGCTCTGCCATCAGCGGCCTCCAGAGCTCCGCCTTCCCTTCCACCTCCTCTTCCTCCTCCTCGGCCGGGTCATTGTATAACTCTGCCATCACCATGGGAACGGACAGTGGGTCGTCGGAACAGGCAGCGGCGGCTTCACCCAGGCCTGCCGCGGAGCTGCTTTTGAGCATGCCTCTCATCGAATGAGGAACAACTTTGGTCAACTCTCATTGATCGTGGAAGCCCTGGAAAAGTGTCAGTGGAGATGTGTGGAGATTCAGTCAGTCAGAAGACAGAACGATTGAGTTTTCCTGCCAGTGTCTGTGAGAGTTTGGAAAAGAGTGGTTTTGAATCGGAGGTGAGAAAAGGATTGTGTGTGAACTGTGTTGAGTTGAGCAGTGCGTGGCCTGTGGCTGGGCCACTTGGACACGGTTGTCACTTCACGGTGGAAGTGTGAGAGTGTCTGTGTTCGGAAAGTGACGAGACAGTGAAACGAAGATTGAAAACTAGTCCAGTTGGGCTTGACAAATGGAAGCTGAAAACTGTTGCTTGCTGATTATTTGTTCAGCAGGGGTGAAAGAATTTTTGTGTATCCACAGAGCAGCTGTGAGGAAAGAGAGTGGTGGACTTTAATTCCTGCAGCATGAAACACGGAATGTTATCATTAAAACTGTGTGCATCTTGCCAAAGGGAAGGTGGGTGTGGGGTTCTACTGTGCTGTTGTGGGTCCAAACAACACATCAATTCCAGAGTCTTCATTTGGACATACAGGAGGAAGCAAAACTGGTGTTGGCTTGGAAAATAATGTCTTTATATATTTTGAGTCTGAACATCTGTGTGAGTGTGTGTGTGTGTGTGATACATCATTCAGAACATCTTTTTTTTTTCCTCAAAGTTTCCACATGTGACACATCACCATGGCAAGCCAGCTGTGCATACAGTTGCAACATGTTAGGAAAATTCCTTCCTGCAGAACAAAAGCCGAAGATGATGAAAAATGTGTGTGTGTGTTTAAAGAAGTACCTGTGTGTAGAATGTGACAAAGTGCTGACAGAAGAGTGTGATGAATTGGTATCAGCCGATGTGTGAGGAGGGTGCGAGTGTTTCTACAGGACTTCGTTTGTGCCCTGCCTTCATCTGTACCACGCTTTCGCAGACCCCCTCCCCACCCCCCCACACCCCCTACACGTACTCACACCAGCACGTGTTGGGGACTCCAGAGGGGATCAGTGTTCAAGACAGTCACTGTGGTGGCATTGAAGCCAGATCACCGTTTTTTTTTATTTTAATAATGTTGTTTCCAAGTGGGATTGTGTGGCTGGATGTTTTACCGACGAGTGTACAGCAGTGCCAATCAGCAGCTAGAGGCCGGTCACAAGTTGAGGAAGCAGCAGTGGGAAATGTGTGTGTGTGGGGTCAGCCTGTGACGGCCCCTCCCCCTGCCTTTCTTCTTCTCGGATACCTTCTGGTGCGGACAGCGTTTAACATGGGTGGACCCTGTGTGGCACTGGACACCCGATGTGCCTGTTGTGGTCAGACGTCAGCGTGTGGATGTGCTGCATTGATCACATGGAGTGCCTGTTGTGGTCAGACGTCAGCGTGTGGATGTGCTGCATTGATCACATGGAGTGCCTGTTGTGGTCAGAATTCAGCGTGTGGATGTGCTGCGTTGATCACATGGAGTGCCTGTTGTGGTCAGACGTCAGCGTGTGGATGTGCTGCGTTGATCACATGGAGTGCCTGTTGTGGTCAGAATTCAGCGTGTGGATGTGCTGCGTTGATCACATGGAGTGCCTGTTGTGGTCAGAATTCAGCGTGTGGATGTGCTGCGTTGATCACATGGAGTGCCTGTTGTGGTCAGACGTCAGCGTGTGGATGTGCTGCGTTGATCACATGGAGTGCCTGTTGTGGTCAGAATTCAGCGTGTGGATGTGCTGCATTAATCACATGGAGTGCCTGTTGTGGTCAGACGTCAGCGTGTGGATGTGCTGCGTTGATCACATGGAGTGCCTGTTGTGGTCAGACGTCAGCGTGTGGATGTGCTGCGTTGATCACATGGAGTGCCTGTTGTGGTCAGACGTCAGCGTGTGGATGTGCTGCGTTGATCACATGGAGTGCCTGTTGTGGTCAGAATTCAGCGTGTGGATGTGCTGCGTTGATCACATGGAGTGGTGAGTGATTGTGGACTGTTCTTATTTTTCTTTTCAATCCTTGAAACGTGCTGGAGTTGCTGCTCCTAAATGAAACTGGTCATAATTTCCTGGCTGTGACTTCAGCCAGTCCTGCATTTATTACAGACTAGAGCTGTGTTGAAAGATTGGGACTGTGTGGTGGAAGCTCTGTGAAAACCAAAGACTTCTTGTCATTGCTGGTTTTTTGGGGTTTTTTTTTCCTTAAATTTTTTTTTCTGTGCATCTGTTTGTGTGCATTTAACTAGAAATGAAACCAAAACAGTGGTAATACCAAGAAACTGTTGGTCCTGATAAGTTGGTGCCTTGGGGAGTGGACCTTGACACGATCCAAAATGGACTGTAGCGGGGGGTTGAACTCCTGTCACCACTGTGCCTATGGGCAGAACTTGAGCACAGCTGGTGTGTTTTGCCTGTGATGGTGACGGACAGCAGTGTGAATGAACCCGCCCCCACCCCACCCCACCCCACCTGTCTGGCATCTGTGTGTGTGTGTGTGTGTGTGTGTGGTCTTGTCTCCCAGCCTGCAGGTCCATCAGGTCCCCACAGCTGGCTGGATGTTCTGATCTCAATGTGAACTTTGGAGAGGAGAGAGACGTGTGACCAGCACCCAGTGTTGTGTTTTCGTCTTTGCAGCCGTTGTTTTGTTTCTGCCATAATATGCGATGGATGAGTCTGCTGCTGTTGCTGAAACATTGTGTGTGGTCTGTGTGAAGTTAACATAATTTATGTTTGGTGAAGGGGTTGTGTTGAATACTAGGTGTGGTGTGATTGACTGAAGGGCTGTATCATTGAAAGAGGTTTGAACGTTTTGTTTCAGTGTTGGTTGAAAGTCAGTGACACGCTGTGTGAGGGGGTGATATGAAATCCATGTTTGGCTGATTGTGAATATTTCTTTTTTGACATCTGTTTGGTGTGTTGAATGTGTATTGCCTGAAAAACGATTAACGTTTTGACTTACAGAAGATGAGTGTCGTATGTATCACCCATTCTCAGTTGGTGACAAATGGTGGAAGCAAAAAAAGAAAACGCATGTTCTCCTGCATCCACTTGTTCTTCTAATCACTCTCTGTGATCACTCATCTGTTTGACCTACAAGTTGAAACATCTTGACACATTCCTCCCAGGCTTTGGTCAAGCAACAATTGTTGGGATCTAACTTGTGGGTCATGATCGTAAAGTTAAAAAAAAGAAGAAATAATAGTTTGGATCTTAATTGCAGGTCACGTTCAGAAAGGATTTAAAAAAGAAGAAATAATCAGTTGGATCTTTAATTGTGTGTCAAGGTTACAAAGTTTCACACAAAAAAGGGAAATGATCATTTGGATCTTAATTGTGGATCAGGGTTGCAAGGTGCAAAAGAAAAGAAATAAACATTTGGATCTTAATTAAGGGTCAAGGTCTCAAGGTTAAAATTATTTAAAAGTTTGAAAAAGAAATTATTTGAACATTCAGATTGTGCTCTTCCTGTGAATGTTTCTTACTTAAAACTGGACAGGTGGGAGAGGGAGAACATTCAGAAGGCAGAGTTGGTAAAAAAAAAAAAAATCACCTTTAATTTTAAGACCTCAGGGTCACACACTGGGGAGACATTTTTTCTTTCTGTTTCCATTATTTTCTTTTTTCTTTCTTTCCTTATTTTATATATATATATATATATATATATATATATTTTTTTTTTTTTTTTTTTTTTTTTAATTTGATATGAGCATTGGTAAGTATAATATCTAACAAAAAGAACAAGTGTTTTAACAGTTGGAGTATGTAATCAAGGGGTATCCTGAGCAAGCAATCCAGAAGAAAGGACAAATACACAGGATCCACACAGGTAGTGTGTGCATCATTTAAAAGATGTTTTTATGTGGGTGGGTGTCAGTTAATTGAGCACAAGCGTAACTGAGATTTGTGGAGATACTTCAGTGAATGGGATTTTGAGTTGAAGTGGGTGGGTGTAAGTTCAGTTGAGCACAAGTGTAACTAAGATTTGTGGAGATGCTTCAGTGAATGTGATTTTGAGTTGAAGTGGGTGGGTGTCTGTTCAATTGAGCACAAGTGTAACTAAGATTTGTGGAGATGCTTCAGTGAATGTGATTTTGAGTTGAAGTGGGTGGGTGTAAGTTCAGTTGAGCACAAGTGTAACTAAGATTTGTGGAGATACTTTAGTGAGTGTGATTTTGAGTTGAAGTTGGTGGGTGTCTGTTCAATTGAGCAGAAGTGTAACTAAGATTTGTGGACATATTTCAGTGAATGCGATTTTGAGTTGAAGAATGGAAGTACACACTATTTAATGTTTTGAGTGGATCTTCTGCTTTTATGGTTGCTTGGTACATGTCTGTGTGTGTTTTGAGTATTCACAGTATACAAAACGTGTACAAACGTAAACCTTGAGATTTATGTAAATCTTGTTTTGTCAGTGATCACACATGTACAAGTTGTGTGTACAGATGTGTAGACACTTGATCCGTTTTTCAGTCTTTCATCTCATGACGTGTGTTGCATTCACCTGCAGGTGTTCCAGATCAGTTGCAGGTCAGATTGACATTGAGAAGGAATGCTGTGTGTGTGTGTGTGTGTGTGTGTGTGTGTGTGTGTGTCTGGTGTAGTGTAGTGTATGCTGACTTGGACTCGCTACCATGTTCTCCACTTGAGTGTAGAATCTGCGTCTTTGGGACAAACATATCCTGGATTAGCTGTGCGTGTGTGTGTGTGTGTGTGTGTGAAGATGTGTTGAAGGAAGAGATCCATACGTTTGGGGGGTGGAGGGGGGGGGGGTAGAGTGTGAGAATTGTTACGTGTAGACTGTGCCCCTCTCCTTCCTTTGTCAAACTGCAGGCCATGACAGATAGGTGTGCACCCACCTGTAGGGCAAACGAATGGCTACGTAGGCCAGGGCACAGAGCTTTGTTGTTTGATGTGCTGACTCTGGGAGCAGCATTCTGTTGTGGTGGGATGATGGGGCATTGCCAGGCACTGGTGTGTGGCAGCTGGAGGCCTCGTGACCAGATCCCACTGGTGATGTTGATAGTCATTATGGTGACAGTCTGCAGCGTGCGCAGTGTTGGTGCTGTTATTCAGGAACTGACACTACGATTGATTACTGGTGCATACTTAATATTTCTTTTTTAGGTGGGAGAGAGAGCTGACTGACTTGGTGTGTGTGTGTGTGAGAGAGAGGGGGGAGGGGGGGAGAGAGTGTGTATTTTAAGTGAGATGAAGGACTTAGTATGGCTGGTACAAAAAGCCCACTCACAGAACAAAATATGAAACGGGTGTTTACTCCTGTGTGAGAGTACATATTGCATCAGTAGACTACTCATTCTAGCCTCTCTTTAAAAAAATTTGTGTGTGTGTGGTCACCAGTGCCTTGTCACTAATTCATATAGTGTTCATCCATTCCATACTTGTACTATGTGTTTTACTGGCCACTGTGTTTACCTGCTTAGATGAGAACAATTACTTTTCTGGGCATCACTGTTTAGATCTGTTTTTGCACCTGAGAGATTGGTTTCCTGAGAATGTGAGTGTGGGAGTGAGGATTGATAGCTTAAAGGATGGCGAGTCTGATGGAGTGATGTTAGGAAATCTTGAGAAAAACACTTGATCATTTTTTGGGGGTGGGGGTGGGGGGTGGAGGGGATGCAGCGTGTTAAGGTAGATAGTGTGTCACTGACTCTGTGTGTGTGTGTGTGTGTGTGTGTGTGTACTGGGTCACCAGACTCTTATACTGATAGACAACCATTGCTGTGTGTGAACTGAACTAAAGGTACATTCAGATATCATATGCTTGTGGATTTGCCGATGGAAGTATTACATTACTGTTGTTTTTGTGTGTCACAGAGCGTGTGTGTGATGTGACATTCTTTGATCCATTCCAATGGTAGTTGTAGTTGATAATCTGGATCGTTTGTTTGGGACATGACCTCTGCTGTCTTACCGTCCTGTTTTAAATTGGTTTTATCTTGTAGTTGTGTGTATTTTGTGTATCATTTACTTCCATTTATCATTTTTTATAATAATTTTATTACTTTTTCTTCTTATTGTTCTTTCCCTGTGTATCTCATTCAGCCCTCTGACTGAGCACTGGCATCGAAATTTGTTCCATAAAAATGGTGCGCATGTCCCATGGTACACAGACATGCAAACAAAGGGAACTAACTTCTGCAGTAATTCCAGCTGTTGCCATTTTGGTCTGTGAGGCAGTTAGCAATATCTCTGGACTGCATCCTAAGGATCCAGTGTTTTGTTCATTGTGGCAACAGAAACTCACCGAAGACGCTTAAAAAAAAAAAGAAAAAAAAGAAGAAGAAAAAAAAAAGGAGGTTGAGTAATGTAGTGGGTATTAAAACAGCTCAACTTTAGGGCAAGTTGTTTTATCCTCTGCCGTCATCTCTTAACCCATTATAAAAGGGCAGGCCACCTTGCCTGGAACGGCGACAACGCCTCACTTCCAGGGCAGGGGCTGTGGGGGAGAGAAAAAAAAAAAGGGTGGGGAGGGATTGTTCATTTCGCTTTGGCAGGTCCACCAGCTCCAGACGTAAATTACACTGCTTCATCTTCTGTCAGGTTCTGTCCGGCAAGTTTGTGGCTGCAGGAGTCGTTTTCACTCACACTGGAGCACACTGATGTCAGCTGGTTCAGTCTGCACAGATAGTCTTTAGTGGGAGAAAAAAGAGGCGTTGGAGCATGCGGAACAGTTCAGTTCAGTTTCAGGGTGGTATCAGAGCGTGCAGACTGATCCATATACGTCCCACCACATCTGCTGTATATATTTTATAATAGTAAAATAGTAAAAATTATATTTATAAAAGGGGGGCAGGGGGAGGAGATGCCTGACCTTTGCATGAACCCAACGTGCTATCAGGCATTGAGATTCACATCATTTGACAGGTATGGGCCCCCCGCACAACTGGGCTGTTACAGGATAGATCCAAGTTTCAACCTGAGCGATAAACACCTGGGAGCTGTTTCCAAGGTTGTGCTTTGCTAGGGGCTGTGGTGGGCTGTGGTCTTTGTTAGGGGCTGTGGCGGGCTGGGGTTTCTGTTAGGGGCTGTGGTCTTTGCTAGGGGCTGTGGTCTGGGCTGTGGTCTTTGCTAGGGGCTGTGGCGGGCTGGGGTTTCTGTTAGGGGCTGTGGTGGGCTGTGGTCTTTGCTAGGGGCTGTGGTCTTTGCTAGGGGCTGGGGTTTTTGTTAGGGGCTGGGGTCTTTGTTAGGGGCTGGGGTCTTTGTTAGGGGTGGCATGATAGTGGAAGGAAGGGACGTTCACTGTGATTGTGAAGCAAGCTGATGTGCCTCACACACAGACACAGGCATAGTGTTGATGTCACAGCCCAAGGGAGGTGATCGATACCTCACAGAAAAAGCAAGGGTTGGAGTGGTGTGCCTTGGGGGACTCCTGATGCTGCTGCCTCCACCTTTATATCTCTTGGTCATCCACTACCAGCTGTCTGATATTCTGTGTGATAGTTTTTGGAGAGGTCTGGAAATTATCTGTTTTCCCTTCCCACCTTTAAAAAAAAAAAAAAAAGATAAAAAAAAAAAAAAATTAAAAAAAAAAAAAAAAAATCGTTTTCATGATCATTCTGTGTTTGTATTTGTTCTTTGGTTACATGGAAACATTGATTTGGTGATGGCGGAAGCGTCTTTGCTGCACAACTGAACAATATGAATTTAATTAAACTTCAACCTTTATTTTTGGTTTCTTTAAAATTGTTAATATTTGGTTCCAAGATGAGTATGTCAGATGGATAATCAAATCAGCTGCTGCTTCTTTCGAGAGCGACAGCTTCTTTGCTTCCTCGGTTCTGTGAGTGGACTTGTCCGGTGTTCCCTGAACCAGTGTTCCTCTGCTGTATTAGTGCTGCTGGGATTCGAACCATGTTTGCTAGACATATGCTCCCTTTTTTTTTTTTTCTTTGTCAAAGTAATACTTTAGGGTTTCGGGAACATGAGTTTGTAGTTTTTAATGGGCTGAACTGCATGGTGAAGTGTCAGTTTCTGAACTAAAAATTTATTTGCAACTATTGTCAGGTGTGCTTTATTTTGGTTCATGTTTTGATTTTTTTGTTTTGAAAATACTTTTTTTTTTTTTTTTTTGGCAGTGGGTTAAAAAAAAAAGGGGGTGGGGTGGGGTGGGGGGTTGGGGGGATCAGCCGCCAAAGAGTTCCAAATTAATATTTCCTGTTCCTCTCAGATATAAAAAAGAAAAAGGCTCAGTGTAGTACAGTTTGTTAATTAAGTATGATATGAAATAGGTTCAGCATAATTTACAGCATGTTAAGTCAGTATGATATGAAATAGGTTCAGCATAATACAGCACGTTAATTCAGTATATGAAATAGGTTTTTGTTTGTTTGGGTTTTTTTTTTTACTGAGGGGCAGGACTTTTAAACTGTACTTCAGTTTTTGTAGTTTTAGTGCTTCACTCATGAAATCATCCCTTGCTCGTTTCAGCTGAAAATTTCATACTTGTTTTCTAAATTTGTTTCTGTATTTTATGTCTGTGCCCTTTCCCCTCTCAGTTAGTATTGCTCATGGTTGTCCTACCTGAACCACAAGTACCTTTTTTAGCAACTTCTTCCTCCATCACCACCATGAAGCACTGTTTTATATTTAGAAATGAAAATAGGTGAAGTTTTTATACAGAATGTTGTCTGCATGTGTATAGATGTGTGCCGCTTCAGTGTTAAAGCAAGTCCGGAACGTATGTGATATGATCATGCAGTGGTTCGTTCGCATGTGATTTGAATGTACAGTTTCCATTACCAGAGTTACAAGCGAATAAAATGCTCATGAAAGAAATGGTTTTTTTGTTTTGTTTGTTTGTTCTCAATGTGTTTGTGCATGGTATGTCATTGTTTGGAAAAATTGTCATTGTCCTGAATTGTTCAGAAACATTTGGAGACCTGTAGGCTGTATAAGTGTATCAGTGAGCAGCAGAATGAATCCACCGCATGTGCATGTACACATCAAAACAAAGACTTGTTTCACAGTCACATGCAAGCATGCACACACACACATTGCATGTCTTGTATCACTCAAAGTGAAGAGATGTTAAGTGAAGAAAACAAAGACCTATGAACAGAACAAATCAGCCTCGGTCTCAAGATATGTCCACATCCCCCCAAAAAAACACGCTCACACAAAGCGCGTCCAATTCAACATTGCTCACTTAGGTGTATTTATAAATGTCAGTAAATAAGGAAATCACACATCCTTACATTAGCACACAAAACATACACATTCGCACACAAACATGCACAGAATCACACCATTCACATACTTGCAAACATGCACAGAATCAAACATTCACACTCTGCAGACAAACATGCAGACTCGCATTCACACACAAACATGCGCAGGCTAACACATTCACACTCTGCAGAAAAAACATACACAGTCACACTCAAACAATGCATTATTTCTGATATATTTAATAGGGCAGCATTACATGAACAAGAAATTGAATCTCTCCAAACACTTGCGTACCAAGAAACAATGCTCATGTAGTTTATGTCGTCATTCAGAATGACTGGAATGAAATCAGCCAGGGAATTTATCCCTCCGATTCTGCGATCACCACCCTCTCTTCAAAGGAATGAAACACATGCTACACCTTCTTGGGAAACAGTCTAATGATTCCATGATCTTTTCCCAACGAATCTATCATCTTTTATAACTCCACAATCTTTTTATTTGTTTTTATACACACTGTTCTGTTACGAGTGAAGATACAAGAGTGCATTTTCAGTGAACAAAAATGACTGAGTCTTTACAATGAATGGGCATCAGAAACTGTCCAGGATTTTGGGGTGGAGGGATATAATGATGAACGCTGCAGATGAAAAATTGTCACACTAAACTGTCAACATTTGTGTGCTGAAGAAAGGAAGGGGGTGGAAATGATTTAACTGTGCCATGAATTATTTTCTGTCACTCTAAAACCCAAAAAGTGAAAAACTGTCTTTGTTAGGGGATGAGTGGGGAGGTAAAAGGAGGAGTTTGTATTATACTCCATGTTTGGTGATATATATACTTACTATGTCAAACTGATGCCAACTAGGCCTATCGGTTTGCCCTGCTTGGCCAAATTTCGCACGGCTAACAGTGAAAAGACGAGCCGTCTTGCCCGGTCTGCTCTTAGCCAATCAAACGCCTCTAAAAGCTATAGTACCATGCCTCGTATGCCATCCCATGAAGGCAGGAATCATGAGGCTGGGATTGAGACTCGGCAAGAGACTCTCCCAGGCCCGGAGCTCATGATTCCTCCCGATACGGACTGCGTCGAGGCGTCTTTAGACGCTGATCGCAGAGGCGACACTCGTACCAGTAAAACGGTCATGAAGGGGACCGGGGGGAAAGGGATACAAGCGTCGCCTCCTGAGGTGTCCCAGAGCAAGGCAGGGAGAAGGGGGAGTGGCAAGTCCTCTCTTGGCGGTGGGGACTCGCGGCTAGGCGCAGGCTCCCAAAGGGAGGCCGCGCCCGGCCGTTAAGGTAAAAGGGTATTCTTCTGGAACCACTGTGGAGACTGATGACAGATACTGAGACACCGGCGTTTTCATTCAGATGCAGGACTCCCACACCCCCTTTCTCCTCCTGTTAAAGGGTATTCCCTAACAAACCGGATGCCCTCTCAAATGTAATCTACTAATAAAAAACAAGAAATACAATTCATGTTTTTTGAATTAACTATGTGAATTCACCTCTTACACAAAGTTATAAATAAAAAAAATCACCACCAAAAAACAACTCCCCCAAAACAACAACAACAACAAACAGCTACTGTGAGATGTACCAACAGTGATGCAAAGACGATCGAAACATGTATCCTTCAATATTTTGAATTCACACTACTCACATTTTCAAAGCAACCTTTTTAAAATTTTTTATTCCAAGTAACTAACTAAATGCATCCAGCTCACAATGGTAATGTGACTAACAAACACACCTAAAGCTCACCCGTTTCAACGTTGATTATTATTGCACATGGAGGAGTAGTAACAAGAGAATGCAAGACTTAAGTCTTATTTTAATTATTACTGTTTGAAGAATATGTAGTGAAAAGTGGAGAAAAAAAAAAACCAACACAAAAACAAAACAAAACCCCCCACAAAAAACCCGAAACAAACAAAAAACCCACCAAAAAAACTTTCCAGTTTAGAAAACAACCCCCGAAACCAAAGAGAATCACAGCAATATTTAATGGGAAATGACAGCAGCTGATTGGCCAAATGCAGACTTGAAAAAAACCAAAAACAACCACTACATTAATTTTGGCAAGAGGTTACCAGTAGTATGTATGTTTTACATTTTCATAAGCATTAAGTACAGTATCTTTAGTCATTCCTTGCTAGAAATCAATGTTTTCCACTGAATCTCAAATGAAACTGATTCTGCAAAAATGTCACAGTGTGAGTTGATCAATGGGATAGAGAAACAAAACAGGCTTTGGAGCCTTTTCAATTAAAAGAATTAAAGTTGCCTCAACATCCCCCCTGCTCCCCCCCCCTCCCCACAAAAAACAACAACAAGCTTTAATGAACAGCCCAGCCAAACGCTCTCTCCATCACCCAAGATCCAGAGTCTGAGCGGCTGGAATGTAGACTTTGCCATCCCACAAAAGAAAGAAAAAAAAAAAAAAGATATGTCAATGCCAGCGTAGCTTTCAAGCCCTGCCTTAATGAAAGCCAGCTATGATCACACAAGTTAACCAAGCCCTCACATTTTCTCAATCTCACTGACTCAAGTTAAACATCGACCACACACAACGTCAAGAACAAGCTGAGGACAAATCTTCTTGTCCACCCAAAAGAGCCGGTCTCCAGTGTCAGCATTTCCTACAACACTGACTGGGGTGTAGAATGTATACTCCTGGACATGTTACACAAGGTGATGTTTTCCTGGGTTTTCCCAGACTGACAGCTTTCTGTAGTTGTACATCCACACCATCCAAGGAAAAACAACAACCTTTAAACACATTACCTGCTAGTATTAGACTGAGTGAAGTGTATGAAGAAACGATAAAACATTAAGTACTGTCAATAAGGAACTTGATACAGACTGACTCTAGAAGTCTCAGCTCACGCTGATCCAAATATGATGATATTTTAAAATCAAACTGAGCTAATCTTACTGCACTCTAACAGAACAGTACATACATTTTTGCATGCGGTAGTGCTTCCGTGATTCGAGAAAACACAGTCTCATTTTTGTTCTTGGCCCGAGTAGTTAGAAATCACGAAGCAGTTACTTATTTAAACAAATGAACGAATTGAAAAATGAACAAGAAAAGCCAATAGTACTTGCAACTGTATATCAACTCCATGAATCATAAGAAGAGAGCTATTATAAGATGAAGAAAGCAAGGATGAGCATGTGAGAAAAGCTGAGATCACAGAAAAAAAAAGATATATGTTGCAAAACTGAGTTCAACATTATTTCCCTCAAATCATTTGAGAACAATGATGCAACACTTCATGTGCTGCACACTGGAATGTTTACCTTTCTCTGTTGCTGGGAAAAGACTGCAGCAAAGCAAACACTGAGAAGGGACAAGAAGAAAAAAAGGAAAAAAGGAAAAAAGTAAAAAGCCTGTCAGCTAAAAAGAACATAAAATAGCACACACACACATTGGCAGAAGAGAGACTGATTATACCATCGCTATAATTAGAATACAGCCCTCAAGGCTACGTTGCATAAGTGATCCCAGCAGAGAATTTTCCTCAGTCTATGTTTTTTCCACAGTCTTAGGAAAATTCTTCATGGTAAGAGAATTGTCCTTGTCTATGATGATTCCATAGCCTTTAGAATTCTCAACACTATGAGAATTTTCCATAGTCAACACGGACTCCAAAGCCCTAAGAAAATTCTTAAATGCTCTGAGATTGTTCATTAGTCTACGTTAATTCCATAGCCTCAGCAATATTCTTTACGGTAAGAGAATTCTCCTTGACTACACAAATTCCATAGCCATAGGAAAATTCATAATGCTAGGAGATTTTTCCTTATTCTTCACAAACTCCGTTACCTAAGGAAAGTTCATAACACTTGAAGATTTTTCCTTATTTTCTACAAACTCCATGACCTTAGGAAAAATCATAACGCTAGATTTTTCCTTATTCTACACAAACTCCACAGCTTCAGAGAAACTCTTAATGCACAGAGATTTTTCCTTGTTCTACATGAACTCCATAGCCTCTGGAAAATTCATAACACTGGAAAGATTTTTCCTCATTCTTTACAAACTCCAGAGCCTTTGGAAAATTCATAACACTGGAAAGATTTTTCCTCATTCTTTACAAACTCCATAGCCTTTGGAAAATTCATAACACTGCAAAGATTTTTCCTCATTCTTTACAAACTCCATAGCCTTTGGAAAATTCATGACACTAGAAGATTTTTCCTCATTCTTTACAAACTCCATAGCCTTGGGAAAATTCATAACACTGCAAAGATTTTTTCCTCATTCTTTACAAACTCCATAGCCTTGGGAAAATTCACAACACGAAGCAAGCTTAGTGCTGGTAAGATCACTCATGCAACCCAGGCCCTGGCGGCAGCACTCGATGCCCACGTGAGCCGTCATCTAGCATTGCTGCTCATCGTCCACTGCGTGAGGTGAGGTGGTCTGTGTGAGCAGCTTTCAGCCATGAGCATAAGCACTTCAAAACAAAGCAAAAGTGTCTGTCAAGTTTTCCTGCACTTTCACGCAAAACAACACAAAGCGACGCTCCCCAAAGCTCTCTTTCACAGCCACTTCATCAGGGACATGACGGCTGACTGTACATAATTATGAGGTACTGAGTCAAACTGTTTCCAGACAAAAGTGAACACATCCGGATATCCACCCACCCTCACTGCACTGTTCAGGGAATCTGTGACTGATTGACAAAACACAGCACACACACACACTCCTAGCATTGTTCTGTCAGCAGAAATCTTGACGGGAAGGGGAGGTATGCTTTTACTTTTTGAAAAATTTCCCCGTCTCTGATATCCATTAAAAAAAACAAAAACAACACGTGTTGCACAATTTTCACTATAATTCAGAAAACATGTTGGTCACATATACATGATTACATACCTTCATTAACACTCTCCATGTTAAATATCCTTAATTACTAATCCTATTCTGTGAGTGTACATAAACCATATCAACAGCCCTGCATTTTTATATTTAAAAAAAACCCAAAAAAAACCCCAAGGTTTTGTAAAAAATCATATAGTGGACTTAAAATAAATCTAACTAGAACAATGAGTAACTTTCTAAATCAATTATTATTAATCAGCAGTCTTGAAAATCATTCATTTTTCAGTCTGGGATAGTAATCTTCTGGTGGCAAGTGAGATCAGAATTTAGTTAAAAGCTTTTCATAAAAAAACGAAACGAAACAAAAGAAAACAACAGCCCCACAATGATGACTGATGATTTTTTGTTTGTAACCAGTTCAGTATAATTTTTTAAACACCTAGAACTGTCCTATTTCCATACGTGCAGCACATGAACAAAACTGAGCCAGAACAGTCTTGTTTCATTCTACTGGAAATTTCTTTTTCTTTTCTTAAAGTAAAATCAATAAAAATTAGTCACTGTAAAATTTACGAGTAATTAAAATTGAAACGTGTAGCTATAATATATGCACACACATTCATCCACATAAAACCAACCAAAAGGCTGAGCAGAAAATAAGAAACTATAACATGCTTATAGTTTAAAAAAAAACCAAAAAAACAAAAAAAACAAAAACAGAAAAAGGTTGCAGCAAGGATCACAGGTCTATTTGGCACACATGATGAACTGAACTGAAAGCAGCTCTGTCATAATACCCTGATACAGACAATCATCATGTTCATACTGAAAGGAAGGGGGCAAGGACTTTCCTGAACTATGTTTCAGTGACATACGACATACACTTCCTGAAAGTTAGGATTTACAACTTCCTTTCCTTCCCCCATCTCCACACACAGGAGGACAAAAGAAAAAAGAAAAGAAAAAAAGCTATTTGTGTCTAACAAGATGTACAGTTCTATTTGCTGGACCACACCATGCAAACCTTACCACCCTTTCTATATAACAGGGCGAAACGAAGCACACCACTTTACCCTGGAACTCAGAAAATGTTTACCAGTTGTTGGTTGTTTTTTGTTGTTTTTTTTAAAACACTGAGAGCAACTGTTTGACCTTTGAATTCAGAACATGTCTGTGATGTTTTCCCCACACTGCAAGCAGCTGTTGCAATTAAAATTATTGTGTGGGCATTCTTTGGTTGCTGTGTATACAACACACCTTTGTGACATTTTATGTGTGAAGGTTACTTCTACACAAGCCGACTGGCTGTTTGAATGTTAAGGGTATGTTTGCCATGAGTTCAAAATACCATATATTTTACACCTACTCATCTTAAATGTCACATCTTGGCTTGTCACTCAATACAGGATGACCTACTGCTGTAACATTGCCCTTTCTCCCTTTGAGAAAATACCGTAAAGTTTGGTCTATTGAGCGCACTGGTATGTAAGCCGCACCCACTAAATTTTGGAAAAAATTGAACTTTATACATACATAAGCCGCACCGGTTTATAAGCCGCACTTATTTCCAGTACCGGAACACATACTGATACTACAGAAAAGCTGTCGATACTGTAGGTTATGAAATAAACACAAGCGGGAACAACACAAAGAAAAGCAAGCGAAAATACTGCTAGTGCCACAAAAAAAATAATAAATAAACACAACCAAAATAAGATCCATAATTTAGGGATAGTCACATTTATTCAACGTCATCCTGCTCACTGAATCCACTAAAATCTTCGTCTTCAGTGTCCAAGTTAAAATCCGCAAATAAGTCGCATCATTGTATAAGCCGCAGAGGTTGAAGCTGGGGTAAGAAGTCGCGGCTTATAGACCGAACTTTACGGTAAGTAAAAATCTGAAAATGCTGGAGCACTTTGCCATGAAATGTCTTCGTTCATCACAGTAACTGTTTGCTGTCAAAGACTGTGAAAGAGTGCAAGCAAAACATTGGGAAAAAGTTCACCCTTGTCTTTGGGTGAGGAACCGACACAACAATGACAACATGCATGATTTGTGCAAACAACAACACACCACAGAACCATTTGCAAACAAAGATGTATGTATGCTCGTACACACACAACTTCTCCACTTGCTTTCCTGTTCCTTTCAACATGAACGGACAACCCAGTGAATTCAGCTTCTAACTTGAACATCTAACATGCTCCTTTCAATGCAGATGGTCTGCCCCCACTGAATTCAACTTCTGACTGTGTGATGTGTGACGTGTGTGTGTGTGTGTGTGACGTGTGTGTGTGTGTATGTGTGTGTGTGTGTGTCTGACGTGTGTGTGTCTGACGTGTGTGTGTGTGGCGTGTGTGTGTGTGTGTGACGTGTGTGTGTGTGTGATGTGTGTGTGTGTGTGTGTGTGTGTGACTGAAGGCCTGACTAAATGACACAGGAAATGAATGATGAGCACCGAAAGGTGGCTGTCAGTCGGCTCTACCCAGGTACCAGGTAGGCAGCCTGTTGTGCGAATGACTCTTGTGTTCGTAAAGTGCTTTGTCTGGTCTGTGATCAAAGACAAGCGCTATAAATATAAACAATAATGACTCCCAACATTAAACAGGATCCTGAGGATTTCCTTTAACGCAATCCACAGTGTTAAAAGCCCCACAGAAAGACATGCAACATCTCTCACTTCGGAATTAAAAAAAAAAAAAGAAAAAAAAAGGAAAAAAAAAAAAGGTAGAGACATCAAGAGTAAAACAACTTAGTATTAAAAGTGTCAGCAACACAACAGTTAAAGAAATAATTAACAAATAGTAAAGAGTTCTAACTCTCTCCATTCACAAGATACACAACTTCAAATCAGTCCTGCTTACGCTACCGATTCAGCTAGCACACAGGTAAATAAAGGGCAGGCCCGGCGCCTCCTTTTTGAGGAAGTGTCTGGGTTTGTTCCAATGTACCTTTTATTTACCTGTGTGCTAGCTGAATCGGTAGCGTAAGCAGCACTGACTTGAAGTTGTGTACCTTGTGAATGGAGAGAGTTACCACTCTTTACTATTTGCTAATCATTTGTGACGCCGCACGCGAAAATCATGGATAAGTCGCTGGAGTAAATTTCACGCAACACGCTGTGAAAGTGACAAGGGTGAAAATATCAAATTTGAGTTTTTTGGTTATTCAGATTCTATGATTCTTTTTCTATTAAATTTCCAAGTATTATAAAGAAATATAAAGTATTAGTGCTTTATTTTGATGTTTTCCCACTGGGAATTGGTGATCAAGAGTGGGAAACAGCGAACTCGTTTGCCCCAATTTTCTCAGAAGTACGTTTG
Organism: Babylonia areolata; assembly: GCF_041734735.1. Taxonomy (NCBI): domain Eukaryota; kingdom Metazoa; phylum Mollusca; class Gastropoda; order Neogastropoda; family Buccinidae; genus Babylonia; species Babylonia areolata. The sequence continues at coordinate 32,532,509 of NC_134887.1, read as the reverse complement.
TGATCATCACGAGACTCAAATGCATGTATCTCAGAAACTAATAAAGATACTTGAATTCTGTTTTTCTGTGTGTTATTCAGAATTCTCTCTACTTTCAGATAAAAGAATAATATCATTTTTGTGAATTTTGACCATTATCCATGATCTTCGCATGCACCATCACATTTCATCTCCTGGCCTCATTCTTTGTTCATTTCCAGCTAAAGAATTAGTTCAAGGTTCCACTGACTCTTACAGCCATCAGAGCAGAGAATTCATGCCCACTGTGTCTGGGGGCTCTGCACGGGGAGATGGACACCAATGCCCTCCTGCCGTTTAAACCTTTTCAAAGTCAGGTGTCCATTCACACCTGGGTGGAGTGAGGAAAAATCAGAGTAAAGTAAAGCGCCTTTTCCCCCCCCAAGGACACAACACCATGCTGAAACAGGGACTGGAACCCTGATCACTGGTGAACGCTGGATCGCAAGTCCATCGCCGAACCAGCTCTGCCACGGTGCCACCCAAAAGCGACACAACACAACTGAAAAGGCAACAAAACCTGCATGGAAGTCAATCACCGACCACGTCAAAATGACCATATCTATTTTCAACATTGTACACTTTTTTTTCTCCGAATATACAAACAATCAGAACTTTAAAGTGACAGAATGAAATGGCTCAAAATAACCCAACAAAGAGCACAGAGAAAAAAAAAAACCAACAAAAAACAGCTTTATCCTGCACAAATCAAATTTGGTATTCCAAAGATAAAATTACAGCCTTAACCTGAGTGAACCAAACTCAGTATCCTAAAAAAAAGAAAAAAAGAAAATCAAGTCCATAAAACAATGCGTACAGCAAATGAAACATAAACAGGACCACGTCCAATCACAGTCAATTCAAATCCCATCTCCATCCAGTAACAACCAACAGCTGTTGCTGCTGCTGATTTCCGAAACTTTATCTTTTGTTGCTTTGAGCCTTGCCGGCCACACAGGGCCATAGATTCTGAATCTAATGACACATCTACCAACACATACAGTGATACACACACAGGGGGAGAATAAAACGACACATCTACCAACACACACACACACAGGGGGAGAATAAAACGACACATCTACCAACACATACACACAGAGGGGGAGAATAAGACGACACATCTACCCCCCCCACACACACACATAGAGGGAGAATAAAACGACACATCTACCAACACACACACACACACATAGAGGGAGAATAAAACGACACATCTATATCACACACACACACGGAGAATAAAATGACACATCTACCAACACACACACATACGCATACAGTGAGACAGGAAGGGATATCACACTGTTGAAACAGAAGACGAAGAAGAAGAAGAAGAAGAAGAAATAAAAAGCACACACATGATTCTAGCTCTATCTTTCTGGCAAGGTCATGAAATAAAAAAACACACATCCTTTCAACAAAATGACTGATGACTCATTCCAGTGGGTCATGGGAATACGATGCCTTTCAAGAGTATCAATGAACGTGTGATACACACACAAACTGCTATACAAATAAAAAATAGTACTACTGCCTGATACATATTTCTGATATCAGCCCATACAAATCCAGTTTACAACTCTGGAATCTACACTCAAGATATGTATATTACATATATATATATATATATACTTGCTCATATATCATCCATATGCAATATTGTAATACAGACACACACTGTAATCCACTAGACTGTAATGATAAACAAAATATGCAACCAAAAAAAAAAAAAAAAAAAAAAAAAAAAAAAAAAAAAAGGTGGGGCGGTTGAGGTGAAGAGGAAGACCCCATACATACAGCAACCAACGTAACACCACCCATTAAAATAATAGTTAGTAATAATAACAACAGGAAGCTGAAACAGGAAAAAAAATATCACAGTCTTTCTGTCCAAGGTTTGGTCCCTAACACACCACAAACAGGGGCAAACAACAGAACCCGGACATCACTGTTGCACCAAGCCACCACAACCTTCTGAAATCAAATTCACTACAAATTTGGCCTCTAAAAAGAAACGGGTTTTTTTTTTGTTTTTTTTTAAAATTTAATTAAAAAAAAAAAAAACTCTTTCACTGCCAAGTTTCTGAGTGAAAAACACTACCCCGTGCCAAATATTTTAAATATGATGCTCTCTCTCTCTCTCTCAGTCATAGGCTCCGATTCACGTCAAAACAAACATGATGGACTTGTTCGCTTCAAACTAGGTCAGGGAGCAAAGGTTAGTCATTGATCTATTGGCAGGAAACTGTGCTGCAGCTGTCAAGCTTTGTTACAGTGTGAAAAATGGTCCTTTAACATGACTCCTCGATGTCGACTAAAATCGTCTATGGCGGTGCACTGTCAACTAAAGTCAACTTGTTGCCTTTGGTGGTGCACTGTCTAGTCAACCAAAGTCGCCTATGGCAGTGCACTGTCTAGTCAACCAAAGTCGCCTATGGCAGTGCACTGTCTAGTCAACCAAAGTCGCTTATGGCGGTGCACTGTCTAGTCAATTAAAGTCGCCTATGGCAGTGCACTGTCTAGTCAATTAAAGTCGCCTATGGCGGTGCACTGTCTAGTCAACTAAAGTCGCCTATGGCAGGGCACTGTCTAGTCAACTAAAGTCGCTTATGGCGGTGCACTGTCTAGTCAATTAAAGTCGCCTATGGCAGTGCACTGTCTAGTCAACCAAAGTCGCCTATGGCAGTGCACTGTCTAGTCAACCAAAGTCGCCTATGGCAGTGCACTGTCTAGTCAACCAAAGTCGCCTATGGCAGTACACTGTCTAGTCAACCAAAGTCGCTTATGGCGGTGCACTGTCTAGTCAACTAAAGTCGCCTATGGCAGTGCACTGTCTAGTCAATTAAAGTCGCCTATGGCAGTGCACTGTCTAGTCAACCAAAGTCACCTATGGCAGTGCACTGTCTAGTCAATTAAAGTCGCTTATGGCGGTGCACTGTCTAGTCAATTAAAGTCGCCTATGGCAGTGCACTGTCTAGTCAATTAAAGTCGCCTATGGCGGTGCACTGTCTAGTCAACCAAAGTCGCCTATGGCAGTGCACTGTCTAGTCAACCAAAGTCGCCTATGGCAGTGCACTGTCTAGTCAACTAAAGTCGCCTATGGCAGTGCACTGTCTAGTCAACCAAAGTCGCCTATGGCAGTGCACTGTCTAGTCAACCAAAGTCGCTTATGGCGGTGCACTGTCTAGTCAATTAAAGTCGCCTATGGCAGTGCACTGTCTAGTCAACCAAAGTCGCCTATGGCAGTGCACTGTCTAGTCAATTAAAGTCGCTTATGGCGGTGCACTGTCTAGTCAATTAAAGTCGCCTATGGCAGTGCACTGTCTAGTCAATTAAAGTCGCCTATGGCAGTGCACTGTCTAGTCAACTAAAGTCGCCTATGGCAGTGCACTGTCTAGTCAACTAAAGTCGCCTATGGCAGTGCACTGTCTAGTCAACTAAAGTCGCCTATGGCAGTGCACTGTCTAGTCAACTAAAGTCCCCTATGGCAGTGCACTGTCTAGTCAACCAAAGTCACTTATGGCAGTGCACTGTCTAGTCAACCAAAGTCGCTTATGGCAGTGCACTGTCTAGTCAACTAAAGTCGCCTATGGCAGTGCACTGTCTAGTCAACTAAAGTCGCCTATGGCAGTGCACTGTCTAGTCAACTAAAGTCGCCTATGGCAGTGCACTGTCTAGTCAACTAAAATTGCATATGGCAGTGCACTGTCTAGTCAACTAAAGTCGCCTATGGCAGTGCACTGTCTAGTCAACCAAAGTCGCTTATGGCAGTGCACTGTCTAGTCAATTAAAGTCGCCTATGGCAGTGCACTGTCTAGTCAACTAAAATTGCACATGGCAGTGCACTGTCTAGTCAACTAAAATTGCATATGGCAGTGCACTGTCTAGTCAACTAAAGTCGCCTATGGCAGTGCACTGTCTAGTCAACTAAAGTCCCCTATGGCAGTGCACTGTCTAGTCAACCAAAGTCACTTATGGCAGTGCACTGTCTAGTCAACCAAAGTCGCTTATGGCAGTACACTGTCTAGTCAACTAAAATTGCATATGGCAGTGCACTGTCTAGTCAACTAAAGTCGCCTATGGCAGAGCACTGTCTAGTCGCCTATGGCAGTGCACTGTCTAGTCAACCAAAGTCGCTTATGGTAGTACACTGTCTAGTCAACTAAAGTCGCCTATGGCAGTGCACTGTCTAGTCAACTAAAATTGCATATGGCAGTGCACTGTCTAGTCAACTAAAATTGCATATGGCAGTGAAAGAGTTAAAGGAAGCATTGTCATGCCTGATTTCTCTGCCTGAAAAACAGAGAACTCGTAGAGAAAATGTCTCTTCCAGTTCTGCTACGTCCACACATGTGCAGACAACATACTGGATCCATTCCAAATTTTTACTGCACCCTTTGCCCCCCCCCTCCACCCCCCCCAAAAAAAAGTTGCGGCCCACCGTTGTTTATTGTGTGTTTTTGAAACAGTTAAAAACATGGAATATTCCCCCTTTCTCACAACTACTTCCTCCACTTCTGAAAAAAAAGGGGAATCCAAAATGATCTGTATGACCTGGCAACTGGCATAAACTTGGAGAAGGTTGGCAGCGATGCATTTTGTCCTTATCTCTTTTCTCCCCACAGTCGACACAGTGTCCGGAAAGTGATGAGGTCTTCCCCTGTCTCCTCGTTCCATGATCTTTATTTGGCAAAAAGCAGTACCGTGATTAACCTAAATTGAGTAGTCTGCTCATGTGAATAACTGGATTACACAAGAATGATATGTTGCATAAAAAAAGAAAAAGAAAAAAAAAAAGTCGCCCTGCAGCTAAAAACAAACTGGAGTCCCAAGACCTCTCCACCTCAGCAACTCGTAACCCGACCCACCTGAAAACGCCAGTCACCCACAAAACCAAGCAGTCCTCCTCGGTCACACGGAATCAAGAGTTTGGCAGAGAGACGTTTCTACCAGCAGCTTGGCAGGGGCCATGTCGAAGGGCGGTGGGGGCGTGTCAAACTCCTGACCCACACTGCACACACCAGCCCTGTGTGCGTGCCACGGCTCTGTCGACGCCAACACGGCCAGTCACCATCGACGTCTCCAGCACTGTGGCAGTCCACTTGAAGACTGCCACAGCCGTGTCAAAGGTCTTCACAAATGCGTCACGTTCAAGATCACAACTGTGTCACATTCAAGACTGCCATAGCCGTGTCAAAGGTCTTCACAGCTGCGTGACATTCAAGACTGTCACAGCCGTGTCAAATGTCTTCACAACTGATCACATTCAAGATTGCCAAAGTCGTGTCAAAAGGTCTTTCTCCACTGTATCCATTTCACGACCAGCTCCGTCGTGTCAAACGTCTTCACCATGCTCCCACAGCGCCGCACTGGGCAGGAAGCTGGAGGAAAACGCATCATCGTCACCATCATCATAATTATCGTCATCATCACCGTCATTGTCATGTTGGCCGCAGGCCCCTGGCGAGGAAGGACTGCTGTGAGGGTGACATCGGCAGGGCTGTGAGGCTGGGAGAGAGGTGGTGGGTGGTGCTGGGTGGAGGGGGAGGGGCAGGGGGAGGGGGGTGTCTACCTGACGAAGGTCTGGGACCTGCGACTTCTGCCCCTGGGCGGAGAGGGACCATCCCCAAACAAAAAACTGAAACTGAGAGAAGAAACACACACACAACACATACACACAACGCACACACACACACACACAACGCACACACACAACATACAAACACCGGTATAAGCCACTGTTGTACTCTTTGATGACAATGTTTTGTCCTCAAGAAACTTTTCCTCTTTCTCTCCAAATGCAAAAGCTTTACACTTAGCAAAAAATTGTTTTTTTTACTATTTTCACTTCACCTGTTGCCCCCATGTTCGGCCCTTCTTCACCAGATGAGGCACTTGGAATCCACTGTACACAGTGTGTACAGCATAAACTGAACGTATCTTGGAATCCACTGTACACAGTGTGTACAGCATAAACTGAACGTATCTTGGAATCCACTGTACACAGTTTGTACAGCATAAACTGAACGTATCTTGGAATCCACTGTACACAGTTTGTACAGCATAAACTGAACGTATCTTGGAATCCACTGTACACAGTGTGTACAGTATAAACTGAACGTATCTTGGAATCCACTGTACACAGTTTGTACAGCATAAACTGAACGTATCTTGGAATCCACTGTACAGTTTGTACAGCATAAACTGAACATATCTTGGAATCCACTGTACACAGTGTGTACAGCATAAACTGAACGTATCTTGGAATCCACTGTACACAGTTTGTACAGCATAAACTGAACGTATCTTGGAATCCACTGTACACAGTTTGTACAGCATAAACTGAACGTATCTTGGAATCCACTGTACACAGTGTGTACAGCATAAACTGAACGTATCTTGGAATCCACTGTACACAGTGTGTACAGCATAAACTGAACGTATCTTGGAATCCACTGTACACAGTGTGTACAGCATAAACTGAACGTATCTTGGAATCCACTGTAAACAGTGTGTACAGCATAAACTGAACGTATCTTGGAATCCACTGCACACAGTGTGTACAGCATAAACTGAACGTATCTTGGAATCCACTACACACAGTGTGTACAGCATAAACTGAACGTATCTTGGAATCCACTGTACACAGTGTGTACAGCATAAACTGAACAGTTTGTACAGCATAAACTGAATGTATCTTGGAATCCACTACACACAGTTTGTACAGCATAAACTGAACGTATCTTGGAATCCACTGTACACAGTTTGTACAGCATAAACTGAACGTATCCTTATCATTACTGCAATGGGAAATCATTTACAGCTTAGTCTTTTGTGAAGGACTATGACTCTCAAACTAGGAGGCAAAACTGCACTGGCTCATAGTGCTGCAGCCTTGGGGGGTAGATGCCCTTTGGGAATGATCCTAATGCTGACTGTCCTAAAACCCTCTTGGCCGAGAGAGACAGTGGGGATGTAACTTGGGAAAGACACTCTCCACTGTAATCAAATTGTAGCCCAGACAGTTGGGACAGCAGCTGCGTCCTATGCTGCTCTGATGGTCATCGTCGGACACGACTGTCTACCATACAACCATATCATAACTGATATCATCATCATCAACATCATTATCATCAAAATTTATCCTTTCAAACATTTGTCCCCTTCCTCAGAGCAAACATTGTAGTTCTTTTCTCAACAGGTATCCAAGCGAATCTTTTCCCAACCAAGATAGTAGGCATGGTAAGTACTGAACCAGACGCAGAGTGCAAGATACATGATTATGGGCAAACAATAAAAACGACAGTCAAGCGGAAGCCGCTAACACAAAGACTGCAACAGTGCACAAAGCAAGACCCATTTCAAGCAGTGTCACAGACCATTTCATTTCCATCTTTATGCATCTAAATTCTTGGGATAGAAAAGTAAGGCGTAGCTGATCCAAATGTAAACAAGGCGCAATGATATTTCCCCTCCATACCACACACACACATAACATCCCTTAGTGGCCGCTTTCCATAAGACCCAACTCCACTGCACCCCCAACAAAGCCCAACTGTTTTTTTTTTCTTTTACTAAAAAGCCACAACGACACCATCTTGTTCCTGACGAACACTACGCACATCCAGCAAAACAAAACCCAGCACACTGACACACACTAACACAAAACCAACACACTGACACACAGCCAACACACAGACACAAAACCAACACACTGACACACACAGACACAAAACCAACACACTGACACACACAGACACAAAACCAACACACTGACACACAACCAACACACTGACAAATGACCAACACACTGACACAAAACCAACACACTGACACACACACATACACAAAACCAACACACTGACACACACATCGACACGAAACCAACACACTGACACACACAGACAAAAAACCAACACACTGACACACACTGACACAAAACCAACACACTGACATAAACACAGCCAACACACTGACATACACAGAAACACAAAACCAACACACTGACACAAAACCATCACACAGACACAAAACCAACACACAGACACAAAACCAACACACTGACACACACAGACACAAAACCAACACACTCACATACACAGGAACACAAAACCAACACACTGACACAAGCAGACACAAAACCAACACACTGACACACACATAGACACAAAACCAACACACTGACACACACACAGACACAAAACCAACTCACTGACACACACACACACACAGACACAAAACCAACACACTGACACACACAGACACAAAACCAACACACTGACACACACAGACAAAAAACAACAACACACTGACACAAAACCAACACACTGACACACACAGAAACACAAAACCAACACACTGACACACACAGACACGAAACCAACACACTGACACAAAACCAACACACTAACATACAGAAACAAAATCAACACGCTAACACACAGAAACAAAAAGACAACACACATATAAACAGCAGGCCTGAAACAGACAGTGTTTTGGGAACTTCTCCATAAGCTAACTGTCAAAATTAATGCCTACACCTGAAAATGGGACTATGCGAAACTGAAAGCATCAAATAAAACATGTGTTGTTTGAAACTTCTACAGCAGTCATTAACTGAGCACAAGTGAGTTCAAGCAATCAAATACAGATGCTCTGAAAGCAGTAACGTTACAATAAACTATCGTTCGGGGGGTAAAAGCCTGACTGCTGGCATAATGAGGAAAAGCAAACGTAAAGAGAACATGTCAGGCTTCTGACAGTCGCTGCTTTGGAATAAAAATGGCTAGCTGATAAATGCATGACAAAAAAAGAAGAAGAAAAAAAAAAGAGAAGTATATATATTTTTTCAAAATCCACAATTTTTTTGGTCTCCCCTTGATAATGAATTAAACTGTTCAGATTCCATGAGAGTGGTCCCCCTCTAATGGAGGTGAAAAGATGACAGTTGGATCCAATTAAAATTCATGTTCCCGGAAGGTTGTCTATAAAGATTTCAGGTATGCATCTCATTTATAACATTCTCCTTTCTCATTTAAACTTTTTTTAATTTTTTTTTTTTAACCCTTACATCGCCAGCAATGTTCAAGCTGCTAGTAGTGTGTGCTAGCTGGCTGTGTCAGCTGCACAGTACAGCTGAAAACCGGCTGTGCAGCAGAGCAGCCAGTGGGAATGTGGGGTACTCTTTTTTCGCTGCCATGTGGCACGAACTCTTCTCCACTGTCACTGTCAGCAGCAAAATCACTTTCTGCCAAATGCCCTTTAATCCAACTTGCAGTTTGCTGTCCCGTATAGCGTGGTCTAAAGCAAGACTGCTAGTTACGATCTGAACTGGCTGAAGAACTCGCCATCGTTCAAACGATGTTTTTAAAAAAGCCGCTGAAAACCGCTTCAAACTGCATGAGTTGGTTCAACAATGAGAAGGATGTTTCCAGTACATGTGGCAGGACGTGCCCACTAAGTCTGGTGTTATCTTTTGAAGAGTATTTGTATTTGTATTTGTATTCCTTTTTATCACAACAGATTTCTCTGTGTGAAATTCGGGCTGCTCTCCCCAGGGAGAGCGCGTCGCTACACTCCAGCGCCACCCATTTTTTGGTATTTTTTCCTGCGTGCAGTTTTATTTGTTTTTCCTGGCGAAGTGGATTTTTCTACAGAATTTTGCCAGGAACAACCCTTTTGTTGCCGTGGGTTCTTTTACGTGCGCTAAGTGCATGCTGCACACAGGACCTTGGTTTATCGTCTCATCCGAATGACTAGCGTCCAGACCACCACTCAAGGTCTAATGGAGGGGGAGAAAATATCGGCGGCTGAGCCGTGATTCGAACCAGCGCCCTCAGATTCTCTCGCTTCCTAGGCGGATGCGTTACCTCTAGGCCATCACTCCACTAGCGCAAGTTTGTTAACTCTAATGCTAAAGTCGCCAACTGGCGACAGCAGTGTTCTCCCTACAAGTCGCTGTATGGCGACTGTGGCGTTCTCACAGCAAGTCGCAGAGCGGCAACAACAGTAACCAAAGGGTTGAATGTTTAAACTTGTTAACTACTGTTTTTAGAAACTAGAGAATTAATTTCTTGTTTTCTTTCCTCTGTATACCATTCAGTTTAACAAACTAGGCGACATTGGAGAACTGCATCTCCTTACAGTAGATCTAGGTGCTTCAGAAGATCTAAGAGTAGAATTTGCATCAGTTCTTTGTCCAAAATACTTGTGTTGCAACTTCAGTGAAACTGACCACTCACTGATTTCATTCTTTTGACTTACTATGAGGTGATTTTTCTCAGCAATTATCTGGTTATATGCCATTCTATGCTTGATTTTTTTTTTTTGGGGGGGGGGGGGGGGGGGGGGGGGGGGGGGGGGGGGGGGCGTTAGGAATGTGTCCACTTAAAAAGAAAAAGGAACATTGCTATATTTCCATGATTCAGAACTACAATACAGTGGGCAGTCCGCATCAACTGTGTGTTCCCATCTGTTGCATCTGGTTGCTGTGTGCAGGACATGCTGTCGCATCTGGCTGCTGTGTGCAGGACATGCTGTCGCATCTGGTTGCTGTGTGCAGGACATGCTGTCGCATCTGGTTGCTGTGTGCAGGACATGCTGTCGCATCTGGTTGCTGTGTGCAGGACATGCTGTCACATCTGGTTGCTGTGTGCAGGACATGCTGTCGCATCTGGTTGCTGTGTGCAGGACACGCTGTCAATCAGGAACAGCCCAGCACACCCAGGAATATCATTTTTTTCCCTAATCGAAGAACCAATACCACTATGGTTTCCCCAATGAAATAAGCTAGCAGTCCTGATAAACCAAGCTGTATATTTACTTTGCTTTTTTCTTTTTTTGGTCAGCTACTACATGTAGTAACATAGTGTTACGTCTTCACTCCAAAAGCAGAAGGGCTCCCTGCAAGAAAACTAAACAGGAATTATGTCAAGCAAGTGCTCTGCAAAGCATTAGTGGAGGGGGGGCAGAGGGGTGGGGTGGGGGCGAGGGAGGAGAGGGGGATGGGGGGGGGGGTTATCTACCTTTTGAGCCTGCTTGAGGGGGCTGTGTCAGTAGTGTGACTCAGCTAAAGGTTCAAAGTTTATAGACCCACAGCCTTTTTTCGGACATAGGGGCAGTGAACTCATATCCACTGTGTCTTGGGCTCAGAACAAGATCGTGGGTCCCAGTCCTCTGCTTCTTCCCCAACTGAAAGTTAACTCTCTCCATACGAACGGCGAAAGAGACGACGTTAACAGCGTTTCATCCCAATTACCACCATCAAAATATTGCAAGCGTAACGCTCTTATACTGAAGAGGTGAATGTTGACAAACAATACCACAATTCTGATGACGGAAGCTAAAGGTTGGGTCATTGAGACACCCACTGGACATCCGAGGGGTCTGTGTAGAGGAGAAGAGAGGACTGGCCGTACTGAGTGAGTTAAAACAACACTAAGTAAATGCAACAAATTCTCCCTCTTTACCAACCTACACACACACACACACAAAAAAAAAAATTTTCCTTCCAAGTAAACATTTCTGTTTCAACTAAGACATAGTATATACTGGTTGTCAAGCAAACATTTATCATCCATGTAAGCATTTACTGAATTAGAAATTACACAGGTATTCAAATATCAGACAGATGGGGGAACACCCCCAAAATGAAAACGTAGCACTTTTGAGCCTAGACTTGACAAGTTCATCCCATAATTATTTGAAATTTCAGACAGACAGTCCTGGGTCAAAAATTTCAGACAGACAATCCTGGGTCAAAAATTTCAGACACATAATCCTGAGCTGAATTTTTTCCTGACAGACAATCGAGAGGTGAAATTTTCAGACAGACAATAAATTACGAGCTGAAGATTCACACAGACGATCCTAACATAGAAAAATTCAGACGGACAATAAGGAGTTGAAAATTCACACAGCCAATCAAGTTGAAATTTCAAACTGGCATAGAGAGCTGAGGGGTTTTTTTTTTGTTTTTTTTTTCTTCTTTCAGTTTCCACATCCAAGGAAGTATCAAAGTTTGTAGACTGATCCATATATGCTACAGAAAAGCTGTAACAAAGAAAAAAATATCTTAATTAAAAAAAAAAAAAAAAAAAAAAAAAGGGAGCAGATGCCTGATCTTCGTATTATAAATCCAAATCGCTGATCTGGCCTTGATCGTCTTGTCTTTTATCTTAAAAAAAAAAAAAAAAAAAAAAAAATCTTCTTCTTCTGCGTTCGTGGGCTGCAACTCCCACATTCACTCGCATGCACACGAGTGGGCTTTTACGTGTATGACCCGTTTTTACCCCGCCACGTAGGCAGCCATACTCCGTTTTCGGGGGTGTGCATCCTGGGTATGTTTTTGTTTCCATAACCCACCGAACGCTGACATGGATTACAGGATGGTTAACGTGCGTATTTGATCTTCTGCTTGCATATACACACGAAGGGGGTTCAGGCACTAGCAGGTCTGCACATATGCTGACCTGGGAGATCGTAAAAATCTTCACCCTTTACCCACCAGGCGCCGTCACCGTGATTCGAACCCGGGACCCTCAGATTGACAGTCCAACGCTTTAACCACTCCGCTATTGCGCCCGTCAAAAATTTATTCTTTAGTCTAGGTTTGCGTGAAACAGGAACATAGAAAGGGCGAAAAAAGAAAAAAGGGTCCACACTTATCATGAGGTTCCATGCCAGAAGGAACTTCAATGAGCACAAACTGCCCAGGGAAATAACTCTTCTTGTCGTTTCTCTTCCCTCCCTTTGTTGTCTCACTGTGCTGCCCTTCCTTTTGGTTTCTGCTGCAGGTGACGGAGGGGATGGGTGTCTATCAATCTACCTATCTACTGATCTCACTAGTCTCTTGCTTCTACTTTTTGAGATTGATCTCATCAGTCTGCGAGCGTGGTGAAACTCTTAGCTTCTCCAGACATAACTTCTTGAACAATGAAAAAAAAAAATCTGTTCCATATATGATTTAAAGAAGAAAAAAAATCTTTAATCTCATTTAAATTTATATTGATACTCATCCTATCTCCTCTGAGGGTTTTTTTTGTCTTCTTCTTCTTCGTCTTTTTTTTTTTTTTTTTGGTGTCTTTCCCCCCATTCCCCTTGGTCTTAGAAAAGTCGTGACAAGTTCTGAACACGCACTCAAGCAGGATCCTTCAGGAAAACTGTTAGAACACGCGGCTGAAAAGCTCTGAGAGCTCACTCAAGCAGGCTCCTTCAGGAAAGCTGCTAAACCACGTGGCTGAAAAGTTCTGGGGAGTTCTGAGCGCTCACTCAAGCGGCAAAAAACACAGGCACCTTTACCTCTCAGACTTCCTCCACAACCTGCCTGCTCACAAGGCGCTCTCCCGCTCTCTGGTGCCAAGTCTGCCCCCGCCATGCCTCGGGATTTGCCTAGACTGTCTAATGGTGGTCAGGGAGAGGGACTGGGCCCTTGGTTTCCTTCTGGGGGCTCGGGCCTCAGAGCTGTCATCATCTACAAACAAATCTAGCCCTGTCTCCATCAGGGTGAGGAATCTGAAAGCAAGACATTTTGAACCTGACAGGTGTCCGTTAAGGTGAGAGTCCCTTTTCGTGTTCAGACTTTGGATCATGTATGGGATTCTCTTTGGTCTGCACAAGCCTAGCTGGGAATCCTTTTGTAGAAAACAAAAAAAAAACAAACAAAAAAAAAACAACAACAACAACAAACACAATAAAAATCTGTTTAGCTCTGTTCTCCACTTTAAATAATAATTTTACATTTTCTAATATGTATTGTTACTGTTGTTGTTGCTGCCTTTGTCCTATTTGCATTCTTCCTGTTACTGTTTAACTTTACTCTATCTTGTCTATCTGAGATAGATAGATGATATATATATAAATACATACATACATATACATATATATATATATATATATATAAACACACTAACTGTATGACTATATACTGAATACGAAGCCTCCTCTTGTCAAATGCAATATTTTTAAAAAAAAGCATCCTCTTGTCATGTGTGATTAAAAAAAAAAAAAAAAGAGCATACAAGTCTGTTTGATTACTAATTCAAAATTCAGTAATACATCACTTAGAAAAAAACCCGAAAAAAACCCACTGACACCCTGTTTCAAAAATGAAAGAAAGTTCCAGTCTAAGATCTCACACACGCTCCTTTGAACAAAACAGACACAGAGAACAAAACGAAGCAAAACGATTCTGATCTGGATCTCTTCATGCTCTGAACGCTCTAAAATCAACCAGTTTCACTAAACTGCAGGCAGCCACCTGTACACAAGCACGTCTGCCTCACCTTCAGTCCATGAATGAATGAATGACCAACAGCTGAAAGAGCACTTATCTCTGTTTTAAAACTGACCATACAAAAATGCGTATGTATTTAAAATCTTGTATACACAGACAAATGAATAAACCAACAAACAAATAGCCGTGCTTACATGCAAAATACATTCAAAAAAAAAAAAAAGAAAAGAAAAAAAAAAAGAAAAAAAAAGAAGAGACAGGGAAGGCGGCCAACAAATTCACAACAACCTGAAGCAGAAGCTCACTGTGAAAAGCAGGCACAAAACGAATCTATTCTGTAGCCTCAGTTTTTGTTACAATATTTATCAAGGTTTTTTTCTTAAAAGAAAGGTAAGTTTTTCAATCAAGCTTTTGTGTTTACAAGATCTTTATATGTTTTTTTTTCTTTTTCTTTTTCTGTTGTTGTTGTTGTTGTTGTTGTCAGTCTGCAGAGAATTAGATTTTTTGTTTGTTTGTTTGGTTGTTTTTTTTTTTGCCCAACTTGTATTTTAAATTCCCATTGTTGTCCCACTGTTTCAAGTTTCAGACTTTCTTTGTAAGTCCTTTACTTGCCCAGATAAATACCCATCCACTGCTTAGTTGTGAGATAATGTGTACTAAAGTAGCAGAGTATGTTTATCTTTGACATGTATGTTGATATAATAAGAGAGAAAAAAAAAAAAATTACACAGAAGCACTAATCCTGCAGACTGTTCAATTTATACTGGAATAACTCAGCCTGCAAACTGTCTGCAGATGTTACAGATGTTAACTGAGAACATCCGACAATAGAACTGCCACAGTATAATAAAACAGAACAAGACACGATATGGAATGTAGCACATCCAGTGACACGCAGAACATGAAACGTCTGTCACATAACAAATACGCTGAACAAACAACACAAGTCAGAACTCGGGTATTAAGACTCTATTTACATATATATGTATCACAGTCAGAGACCAACTCACAGTATCCAAAACCAGAAAGTATGTTGTACCACAGAATGGCTACAGACATGGTAGAAACAACAGATCAACTCACAACATTATAAACAGACAAAGTGAAGAGAACAGATCTAACTAACACAACACAAAGACAAGAAAGGTCCAACTTGATATGAAAAAAAAAAGGAAAAAAAAAGAGGGGGGAATCGAAAATAACCATGAGTCATTCCACGGTACTAAAGAAGTAAAGGAGGTAAAGTCAGTCTTGATTTTAAATAAAAACAAACAAGAGAAGCAAGGCCTTCAAGACTCACTTGTGATAAATTAAGTCCCCTAGCATTAATTACAGAGTAATTTCCCTTTTTTACTATCTGCACCAAAACGTTTGCAAAATAAATAAAAATTCCATGCTTAGAAAAATTAGTTCCTGTTTGAAAAAAAAGAAGATAATAATGACTCCTCTTGTTGTTGTGTCAGAATAAGAGGTCAACGTGCCAAGTTAAGAGAATAGAAAAAATATAAATATAACAGTAAATGCAGTTTGCATATAATTAGGCTTCTTTTTTTATTTTTTTGTGCCGATCCCAGAGGTGCAATGTTGTTTTAAACAAGATGACTGGAAAGAACTGAATTTTTCCTATTTTTATGCCTAATTTGGTGTCAACTGACAAAGTATTTGCAGAGAAAATGTCAATGTTAAAGTTTACCACGGACACACACACACACAGACAACCGAACACCAGGTTAAAACATAGACTCACTTTGTTTACACAAGTGAGTCAAAAAGGAAAAAAAAAAGAGGGGGGGAATCAAAAATAATCATGAGTCATTCCACAGTACTAAAGAAGTAAAGGAAGTAAAGTCAGTCTTGATTTTAAATGAAAACAAATAAAGCACTGAACACCCAAGAAAAAAAAAAGAAAACCCAAAGGGGAAAAAAACCCCTGAAGATATGCACAACAGAGCAGTATTAACTTTTTGTGTTGTTTAACTTGAAGCCTGGCTGTAGAATCAAGAATGCTGAACACGCTCAGCACTTACAGGTGCAAAAGAAACCTGATTGGATGCAGCAATGCATGGTCTGAAATGTCTTAATACCAAACTGACCACAAAAACTGACCAGACTGAGCAACCCAGTGGTCAAAATTATGACAGCACAGAATGTGATGCCCAAATTCAAATCTAAAGGCTGCTTACTGCCCAGGGAAGAACCATGACCATGAAACAGAAATATCCTTACATACCAAACGGAAGACGAAACATTATTTGCTCAAGAACAACTATGAAAGGAAAAACACTGCAGCAAGTCTATACACGACATAATGATCATGAGAATCAAGCAAAACATCAGCAACACAACAACAACAGAAGTACCACCAGTGACGAATGAAACGGTAGATAATAACTTGGCAACTGGACAACCAAACAGAAAACAACATACTAAAAAAAAAAAAAAGACCTGAATGTGCCAACCGATAGTGCAAGTATTCAATTCTCAAGATGAACAAGAATACAACCGAAAACACCAAGAAACAGAAATACCACACAGCACTGAAATCAAATAAGTCACATCACCGCTTACTGAACGACAACCACAGTAGCTGAAAACAACGAACAACAGAAACATCACTGAATAATGAAAAGAAAAAGAGACTACCACTTCTAGGACCGACGACAACCACATAAAGCTGAGAACATCAAGGAACAGAAACACCATCAAAATAATGCACAGCAAGAACAACCACCGCTGCTCGGCTCAAGGACAGACAACCACATGAAGAGATGCGGGGATGAGACAACAGCCAAGCGGGCTACAGTCGCCAAGAACCATACCCTGCCAGTGCCGACGTCTAGAAGTTTAAAGGAGGGAGATCCAGATTGTCCAGAAGCTGTTGGAAGCTACACACAGCATGGAAACAATTCAACACCACGGATTAAAAAAAAAAAAAAAAACAGAAAGAAAAAGAACTGAAAATATCTAAAATTTTAAAACTGTGGACAGCGAGAGAAAGAAGAAGAAGAAGAAAAAAAAAAAGCAACAAAAACCCAAAACAACATATGCACTTTAAGTGTTATTGTCTGGGATTTTTGTTTTCAATGTGTGGACAGGGAAAACAGCAGCAAAGTAGTTCTTCCCTCAAGTAACAGCTAGGAGACAATTTCTAACCTCCTCTCCTCCACATCCACCCCCCCCCCCCCCCCCCCCACACACTCACACACAATGATGTAGTTATAAGTGAAGGAAAGGACTGCAGCCCATTGAAAAAAGAAAAAAAGAACTAAGAAACATTTATACCACTGCCCACCAAAGATGCAGGCACGCTTGAGCTTGCATGGAACGCCACACATTTCCCAGGCAGTCATAGCCAATCTTCATTTTTTTGTTTTGGAAACATATTCTTTTACAGAGTCCTATACACCGCAATATGCTTTACCTGACGTGCCGTGAACATGAAAGAACTTTTCAGAAGTAAAAATACTGTGGACAAGCGAATGAAACTGAAAACAGAGAACGCACTAACTAGCGCAAGCAAAGTTGTGCGCAAACCACCAGCTCGCAGGACAAGAGTGCTTTCAATTCAATCGAACCAAAACGCCAGCAAAGGCCTAGAGCATCCTGAAGTAATGCCCCTAGTTGGGTGTGGGGGTCATGGGATGGGAAGGGGTAGGTGATAGGGTGGGGAGAGGAAGTCAAGCTGTGTGTGTGTACAGTGGGGGGGGGACTTGGAATGAGCAGCGTTGGACATGCCACTGAAATGATGCAAAAGATGGGACAGCAAAAAACAAACCAACCAACCCAAACCAAACAGAAAAGAGAGAGAGAGAGAGAGAGAGAGAGAGAGAGAGAGAGAGAGAGAATGAGTGTGCGTGCGTGCGTGCGTGCGTGTGTGTGTGTGTGTGTGAGTGTGTGTATGTATGTGTGTGTGTGTGTGTGTGTGTGTGTGTGTGTGTGTGTGTGTGAGTGTGTGTGTGTGTGTGTGTGTGTGTGTGTGTGTGTGTGTGTGTGTGTGTGTGTGTGTGCGTGCGCGAGTGTGTGTGTGTGTACTCACAATTTCCTGATACCGGATTCCTTTGGGCCAAACACCTTTTCCTCCGGCTCCTTGTTGATGGGTCCATACACCGGCAGCTCCTCTCCAAGGTAGTTATATTTTCTGTGAATGAATATAAAACAAATGTACAAATACATACACACACACAAATAAAGAAACAACAACTTTTTCCCCCTACTTATTGCGAAAAACAACTATCATATAGAAATAAAGCTCCCTGGTATGAAATGTACACACACACACACACATGAATTCTACACACAAGGATGACCATAACCAAATCTTAAAAAAAAAAAAAGACACCGGTATTGCAATGATGGCACAAAGTAATGTTACTCTGTGTGTGTGTGTGTGTGTGTGTGTGTGTGTGTGTGTGTGTGTGTGTGTCTATATCTATCTCTCTCTCTCTCTATATATATATATATATATGTGTGTGTGTGTGTGTGTGTGTGTGTGCGCGCGTGCATTTATAAATGTTTATAAAAAGAATTTCAAAATCATTAACAAGCCTTAGCAGGAAACCACAGACGCCCACAAAGACGTACTGAAACAATTACACATTCACATTCGGCATATTGGGGATGTTGATTCTGAGATTTCTCCAAACATGTGCTGAAGAAGAGGGTTGCCACAAAGATGTCTGTATCATAGCCATGTCCGATTATGATCATCAGAACAGCAGAGGAGGCAACTGTCCCAACTATCTGGGCTAGTTGACTTACTTGTGTAAACAAAGTGAGTCTATGTTTTAAACCGGTGTTCGGTTGTCTGTGTGTGTGTGTGTGTGTGTGTCCATGGTAAACTTTAACATTGACATTTTCTCTGCAAATACTTTGTCAGGAAATAGGAAAAATTCAGTTCTTTCCAGTCATCTTGTTTAAAACAATATTGCACCTCTGGGATGGGCACAAAAAAATAAATAATGAAGCCTAATTATATGCAAATTGCATTTACTGTTATATTTATATTTTTTGTATTCTCTAAACTTGGCACTTTGATCTGATATTCTGACCCAACAACAAGACCAGTCATTATTATCATTTTTTGTTGAAACAGGAACTTCTTTTGCTAAGCATGGAAGTTTTATTTATTTTGCAAACGTTTTGGTACAGATAGTAAAAAAAAAAAAAAAGGGAAATTACTCTGTAATTAATGCTAGGGGACTTAATTCGAATCTGGTTAGGACTTCTTTTTTTTTTTAAACGCGAAGCTTTATAATAACAAATACAGAACACATTTTAACAATTAGATTTTTTTTTTTTTTTAAGTGTATCACAAGTGAGTCTTGAAGGCCTTGCCTCTCTTGTTTTGATTTTTGTGGAAAGCGTCTATCCCACACTCTCTCTCGGCCATGAGCGCTTTCGCAAAGTTGGTGTTGGGATGGTCCCCAAAGGCCAAACAGCCCCTTAAAGTTGCAGCACTAAGAGCCAGTGCAACCTTGCCTCCTAGTGAAGTGATGGCCTAGAGGTAATGCATCCGCCTAGGAAGCGAGAGAATCTGAGTACGCTGGTTCGAATCATGGCTCAGCCGCCAAAATTTTCTCCCCCTCCACTAGACCTTGAGTGGTGGTCTGGATGCTAGTCATTTGGATGAGACGATAAACCTAGGTCCCGTGTGCAGCATGCACTTAGCACACGTAAAAGAACCCACGGCAACAAAAGGGTTGTTCCTGGCAAAATTCTGTAGAAAAATCCACTGCGATAGGAAAAACAAATAAAACTGCTCGCAGGAAAAAATACAAAAAAATGGGTGGCGCTGTCAGTGTAGCGACGCACTCTCCCTGGGGAAAGCAGCCTGAATTTCACACAGAGAAATCTGTTGTGATAAAAAGAAATACAAATAGTTTGACAGTCACTGTCCTTCACCAAAGACCAAGCTGTAAAAGAGACCCCACTGCAGTAGTGGAGAAACCACGGATCATACAGCTCTCACTTCGCTGTTGACCCGACTCTGAGCTATAAGTTTCAGTTTCAGTAGCTCAAGGAGGCGTCACTGCGTTTGGACAAATCCATATACGCTACACCGTGTCTGCCAAAGCAGATGCCTGACCAGCGGCGTAACCCAACGCGCTTAGTCAGGCCTTGAGAGAGAAAAAAAAAAAGGAATAAATAATAGATAAATACATTAAAAAAAAAAAAAAAAGAAAGAAAAAAAAAGTGAATAAATAATAGATAAAAAAAAAAAATTTTAATTTTTTTTTTTTTT
Organism: Babylonia areolata; assembly: GCF_041734735.1. Classification (NCBI taxonomy): domain Eukaryota; kingdom Metazoa; phylum Mollusca; class Gastropoda; order Neogastropoda; family Buccinidae; genus Babylonia; species Babylonia areolata. The sequence goes on along the minus strand of NC_134887.1, from coordinate 32,512,014 downwards.
TAACTACTACCACTACTAATATGTATGAGGCGCAAAAACTGGATGAAGTTAACTATAAGCGTACATAAATAAATAAATAAATAATAATTATAATATAAAATAAATAAATAAATTTAAAAAAAACAAAAAAACACCTATACTGTTCTCAGAAAGAAAAACAACAACATTTTCTGTCACTAAGCTATAAAAAAACTATATTGCTGAATGAGGTTCATTTTAGGTTCAGGACCATGCGATCAAACCAAACTGACCAAACTCTGAGCTTGCTGCTTCCTTGTGTAATACATCATGGCATCGATCAGGTGCTGTTACATACATAATACCAAAGAAGAAGAAGAAGAAAAAAAAAAACCTGATGAGAAATCATCTTCAAAGGAGACCAAATTAGATATGGGTTATATACCGTATGCATTACCTTACAGAATCACCCTTTAAGTATTACAGACATAAAATAACACTACACAATTCATAAGACAGAAGTTTCTCTTTTTTCCTTCCCAATGTTTGACAAAAATAAGGTATCACTCTCTCTGCATCTGAATGAGGAGAGAAAAATAAACTTGAAAAGCTCCAAATCATGCTTTCATCAAAACTGGTCACCCATGCAGCTGTTGTTATTAGGCCAAATATCACAGAAAAGTATTTATAAATCAATAATGAACATGCAAATTAATAGTAATCAACATGCAAGTGTTATATACACACACACACTCATTCAGCTGCGTAATGTTCACACAAAAGCGCCATGCACAAGCATCTGCATACGCAGATGCACTGTTGAACGTAAACACGTCTACGTTCATGCAAGCAAAAAAGCAAAACCATCTATGTTAACCTGAAATATTGAAAAATAAATAATAAAGATTTTCTATATATATAAAAGAAAGGCTATGAGATCTGAAGGAAAACAGTAGATCAATGTCATCAAAATGATTAAACTCTGCACTCCTTTCTCGACGCACACCAGATCTGTCTGGATGGGTTTCTGTTTATGGTGCTTATGCTTTAACTCATTCCATACGAACGGCGAAAGAGATGACGTTAACAGCGTTTCATCCCAATTACCATCATCAAAATATTGCAAGCTGAACGCTCTTATACTGAAGAGGTGAATGTTGACAAAGAATACCACAGTTCTGACGACGGAAGCTAAAGGCTGGGTCATTCAGACACCCACTGGACATCCGAGGGGTCTGTGTAGAGGAGAAGAGAGGACTGGCCGTACTGAGTGAGTTAAGTACCATCTTATCCAATGCAAAGAAAGCAAGTCTGCACACTCATCTACCTTCTGTTCGTGTATGCCAGCTATAATCTGTGTCTTCTTAAGTGGTATACACCTATTTCTCTCTCCCATGCACACACAGTTCAGCTATAATCTATGTCTTCTTAAGTAGTATACACCTTCTTCTTCTTCTGCATTCACTCGTATGCACACGAGTGGGCTTTTACGTGTATGACCGTTTTTACCCTGCCATGTAGGCAGCCATACTCCGTTTTCGGGGGTGTGCATGGTATGTTCTTGTTTCCATAACCCACCGAACGCTGACATGAATTACAGGATCTTTAATGTGTGTAGTTGAACTTCTGCTTGCATATACACATGAAGGGGGTTCAGGCACTAGCAGGTCTGCACATATGTTGACCTGGGAGGTAGTATACACCTATTTCTCTCTCCCATGCACACACAGTTTAAATCAAATCAAATTAAACTGAAACATGTATACACAAAAGAGAGAGTGAGACACTGAGACAAAATAGAGAGAAAGGGAAGTGAGGGGGGCGGGGGGGTAGAAAAAGAGAGAAACAAAGAGAAAATAAAGACAGGTACACACAGGCAAAAGACAACACCACGTCCCATCATACAAACACAGTCACTGACAGTGACACAAAAACAGATGACACGCACAACACAAGACATCCATTCACAAATCAGAACAAAAAAAGAAAAAAGAACTGACATCCGGAATAGAATACGACCATCCACGAGTGAAAAGACTTTACATCCATGACAAAAATAAAGACACATATATATAAAGTATACAAGTCAATTAAACATTAACGTCTCTAACGCTTCACTTACTCATCATGTCCTCCCTCTTCCTCCTCCTCGCCAGAATCGCTTGAAAACAGAGGACGCAGCGCATGGGAAAACAAGCCAGAAACACACCAGTGAAACAAAACAATTTAAAATAAAATAAACACACGAGAAAGCGCAACAAGAAACAAACTGCGTTGCACAAACGTAAAACTTTCAACAAGTGCTGAGCAGGGATCAGGTTCGACATCGGTCATCGGTCATTGACGCATTTAATTTTGAAATGACCTATTGTTTTTCAAGTTGCCAGGTCACATGACTTATTGTTTTTATGACCAGTCGGTCAACCAAAGTAACCATCTCTCTCTCTCTCTATCTAACGATCGCGATCGCTTTGTCGTCTGCTCCTACAGGAAATGACTATAAACTGGTTTATTAAAGTACGGATCCGTGACGAAATGAAATCCGAAACGAATCTTTATCGCTGCCTTTCGCGAGCTTCGGCGAGAAGAATTGGCGTTCCCACTTTTGCATTAACCATTAGCCCGGGACGGGTGATATTTGACCTACTGATTTTCAAAATGACCTATTGATTTTATGTTCTTCCGGTCATATGACCTATTGTCTATTGAACCCAACCTGATCTCTGGCCGAGATATGAAACATGACCCCTGCACAGCACAATGTTACACCATTTTTCATCGCTTCATCATCTCATCACTTCATCGAAAGGAAACTGCACTGAATGTGCATGAGAGGTTTGGAGAACCACCACCAAATTAAAATACAGTGAGGCTGACAAAACAGTTTGGGCTGTAGAATGTTGCGTGACTCAACGACTGAAACAGATGATTTTTTACTGCAGACATAACAATGTAGAATGATTTCAGTAGAAAACGTGGCATATCTACACTGCATGACTGCTGTGTCTAACTTATCAAATATGTATTTACAATAATGTAACCGTTTTATCAATCAATCAATCAATCAATCAGCTCTTTCAATAGTCAGCTATAGTAGACAAGTCGTGAGGGAAGAAACAGAAGGGGGTAAAAAAGAGACAGAAATTTTGAAAAAGAGACATGAATTTTTTATCTTTTTTTTCTTCTTCTTTTGACAGCTTGTGAACATTTATTTACATCTGATGTCAAAGATCATTATGACCTGTGCAAATCAATGCACTGCGTTTTGTGCGGTGTTTTGTGATGGCATGTGCGTGTATGCGTTTGTGTGTTTATGTCTGCAAGTGTACGTATGTAAGGGAATGTATGCCTCTGTGTGTGTGTGTGTGTGTGTGTGTGTGTGTGTGTGTGTGTGTGTGTGTGTGTGAGTGTGTGTGTACTTAAGTATGTATCACTGTATGTAAATGTGAAACACAGCTGCTCTAAAAATTCTGATGACTGATAGCAACACAGGCAGATTACTGTGTGCTTGTATTCAACAACATGAAGCTGACTCCATCAATCAAAGCCCACCCACCCCTCTCCTCCATACCGCCCTAAGGCTTTAAACAATGTCAGCAACACATCAAATCTCAATTTCATATATTTTCTAAATCTAATGCTATTATATTTATAATGACACTTCAAAATCAAGCAAGATTAATTGAAAAAAAAAAAAAAAAAAAAAAAAAAAATCTCAATATGTATAACAAGAAATACGTTTATTATTTGCTCAGTTCCCAAGCTGCTCAGGTCATTTTTGTTGTTGCTGAGAAAAGATGGATATATACAGGTGATACTTAATGAATAACTCTCATGATAAAGTTAACTCTAGTGCTGTAAAATCAAACGCTGGTAACATCAAAAGGGTCAAGCTTCATGTACACTGTAAAATCAATGACTAAAATCTAAATGAGGCCTGAAGCATTGAATAGTCAGCAATATCAAATTCTTTGTTAAAGAAGCAAAGGTTTCTAAGCTTTACCTTTGTACAGCATAGCGCATAACAAAGGGAGTGAAAATCTTTCCTACTCGTTTTTCTCCAGTACTCTGTTCTTCACAACAGCAACAGAACGGGTCTTTCTGTCCAACAGTAGCATACTTTTACATTTTCCAATTTGATATCATATTTATTTTTGTTTTATTCAAGTCCATTTACTCATCTAAATCTGGCAGGGAATACCAAACGGAGTGTGAACATGATTCAAATGTTATTCAATGGTCAGGTTTCACAAAAAAAATATTGCTGACTAACACGCAGCTGTTGCCATACGATTATTCATCGGCCAAAAATGTATTCTGTAGTTTCCATTTGTTTATCTTCAACTTCGTGATTCATACACAGAGCGTGAGGTGGGGAGAAAATATGAGTGTGTGTGTGTGTGTGTGTGTGTGTGTGTGTGTGTGTGTGTGTGTGTGTGTGTGCGTATGTGTGCGCCTCCATATGTGTGCGTATGTCAACGTGTTTACATGTGTTTGTGAGCTACATGCGCATGTGTGTGTGTAAGTGGAGATAAATATCTCAGACAGCCAGACAGACAGACAGACAGAGAATGACACAAGATAGGAAGAAGTAGTTCTAAGGAGACTGTGAATGTGCTGGTGTCTGTGAACATGCAGGTGTATTTGTATTGCTTTTTATCAAAACAGATTTCCCTGTGTGAAATTCGGGCTGCTCTCCCCAAGGAGAGCGCGTCGCTATACGACAGCACCACCCATTTTTTTGTATTTTTTCCTGTGTGCAGTTTTTTTTGTTTTTGTTTTTTTTTCCTATCGAAGTGGATTTTTCTTCAGAATTTTGCCAGAAACAACCCTTTTGTTGCCGTGGGTTCTTTTACGTGCGCTAAGTGCATGCTGCACACGGGACATCGCTTTATCGTCTCATCCGAATGACTAGCGTCCAGACCACCACTCAAGGTCTAGTGGAGGGGGAGAAAATATCGGCGGCTGAGCCGTGATTCGAACCAGCGCGCTCAGATTTTCTCGCTTCCTAGGCGGACACGTTACCTCTAGGCCATCACTCGTGTGTGCCATTGTGTCAACTGCTACATCTCCCTCTGTGTGTGTATGTGTGTATGTGCACACATTCATTGTGTCAGTCTCTGCCAATGATTATGTCTGAGATCTTGTCACTGTATTCAAACCATGAGAACAAAACATGCTTTAAAATCAAGCAAATACTTCAAATTCAAGCAAACAATCTTCTACAAAAAATACATGCCACAATTCAAACTATGTAAGTCTTATTAGGATTGCATCTGGAAAGTCAAAAGCTGTATTAGTATGACACATGCTACAATTGCAAAAAAACCCACAAAAACTGTACAAAAACTCAATCCCGCACATTTTGGGAGCTTTGCAAATTGACAGAATATATTTTCAAACAATTATACAGAGAAAGAAGCAGTAAAGACAAGTCAACTGGGTCTGGTCAGAAAGTCTCTCTCTCCCTCTCTCTCTCACACACACACTCATTCTCTCACAAACACACACACACACACACACACAGACACACACAAACTTTCTCACACACACTCACACACATACAAACTCACTCACACACACACACACACACACATACAGAGCTCTCTCACACTCACACACAAACACACAAACGCACTGACTCACACACAAAGAATACACACAGACCAGCTGAACGACACAGATGGCACAGAGAGACAG